>NW_026510765.1:0-364023 GCF_027579735.1 Bombina bombina | reverse complement strand
TAGTTGGAGACACATAATTGCCAATAGTCTTACATTTACTGATCAACATCATCTGAGGCCAGATTTAACAGTATTACTGTAATTCCTCATCGGTTGATAACAAAGAGAAATGTTTTTTTTACAATTTTACAAATATCATTGTACTGGGCACTATACTCAGGTCACAAAAGTGACCCCCTCTATGCAGGTCCTTGATGTCAGACTTTTTATCCACCAAAAGGGTAATCCTATCCAGTTTATCCACTTCCCCTCTAGCTCTATTAATCACTTGAGTTTGATAGCATCTAGCTCACAACCTAGCACTAAGTTCCTCAGCTGCCTGTACATATTCATCTTGTACAGAGCAGTTCCGCCCTAAGTCTGAACAACTGCCTTTTAGCCACAGCATAGGGGACATGGTGGAGATGGCAACTGGTAGCATGAAGAAGAGTGTTACCCAGTAATTGGCTTGTGATAGACCCTGGATTGTATAAGACCATCTCTGGTAGCTGTTAATTTGACATCTAAAAAATTAATATATACTTTTTGAAATGCAAAGGTAAACTGCAAGCCAATCTGGTTGTCATTTAAATAGCAAATGAATGCCTGAGGCTCATCAGAGAGTACCATCCCACACCATAAAGAGGTCATCAACGTAGCATTGGAAAAGAAGGATATTAGACCTATAGGGATTCATATCTCCCAAAGATGTGGGAACGCTCCAACCAACCTAAAAAAAGGTTGGCATAGGAGGGGGCAAATGTAGCCCCATAGCAGTCCCACCTCTCTGGAGATAGAAATTACCATCAAAGGTAAAAAATTATGTGTCAGTAAACAGAATGGAATCCTAATTACATAATTCTGAAGGGCAGTACTGTAGTCAGTATTATGTTTCAGAAATACTCAATATCCTTTAAACCTACCTCATGTGGTATAGAAGTGTATAAGGCCACAACATCAACTGTTAACCAGCTTGATGTGGGAGTCCATGCTATCTTGCTCAAAATACTCAAACATGTTTGGCTGTCAAGGGTATAACTGGCCAAAAGAAGTAACAAGTGGTTGGAGGATACTGTCCAACCAACAGGAGAGAGTCTCCATAATCGAGTTAATACCACTGACAATAGGGCGACCAACCACATTTTGTAGAGCTTTATGGAAGACTATATAGATGTAGCCTGAGCACCTCAACTAGAAGTGGGCTAGGATGTGAATAGGTAGTACAGTGTATTTATTAATGACAATAAATGTTGACATTTACAACAATTAAAACAATAATTAAAACAAAAGTTTAAAACAATAAATAATATGCAATATGCAAAGGTACCTTTGTGGAATATTCAAATAGTACATTAACATGGATCCATGTTTATCGACATACAAAAAGACTGGTAAGATGTGACAGTAGACAGCTTGATAATAATATGCAAACAAAAGCAATATATACACTATATATATATATATACTATATATATATATATATATATATATATATATATATATATATATATATACACAGATATATATAAGAAAAGTAGCACTAAAGAAAAGTACCACTAAAGCAGTACTACACCACCTTGGTACACAAAGGGGGGACTAAGTGCCCAGCAGGGTCTTGGCCGTGGTGTAGTGAGAAGTCACAAATTGTTCCTATTAGTTGAGTGTAATTTGTAATCCCAGGTTCAGTGAAAATATGATGTAGAATTTCCAAGCATATACTTAGGTAGAGTCCATATAGTTATGTTATAGATGATCCCTTATAAGTGATGGTGTAGGAGAAAAAAAGGGGATGTGACTGAAAGCTCAAAAATAGTGCAAAAATAGTGAGAGAGAAAAAAGCCTTCAACAAAGGATAAAAATTTAAAAATGTGAAAAAAATTTGATTTTTTTTGCAAAAATTGCCAAAAGATGACATTGATGAAAAAGATGATAAAATGTGTTGAAGTTACGATAAATACATTCATAGGTGCAATATAAGTCTAAGTGATTAATGTAGTGAATTAAAAATTATTCTCAAGGTTCAGTTGGGTGTTGCGAGATTAGTGCAGCTGGGTGCTGCAGGGTTATTGCTGCGACCACAGGTGGAAATCCAGAGATTTTAGTGGATGTTCTGCTCCTAGTTGGATTTATCTGTGAAAGATCTGCTCCTAGCTGGATTTATCTGTGAAAGATAATCAGTATAGTGTAGTATGCTCAAAGTAGATATAGATGTAGAAATAAGGCTTACCAGGATGCTTGGTCAACATGTTTCAGCCTCCCCACATGCCTTTTTCAACCGTAGTGATGAACAGGGGCTGATTATGTGAAGGAAGCCCACCCGTCAATTGGATAATCGTACAAACTACATTCTCTCACATTCTCTCTCAGAACACAGAAAAAAACACACAGACCTTTTCACTCAACTGCTCCAATTGCCATCTAACTTACTACAGAACACAAAAACACACAGACCTTTTCACTCAACTGCTCCAATTGCCACCTAACTTACTTCAGAACACAGAAAAAACACACAGACCTTTTCACTCAACTGCTCCAATTGCCACCTAACTTACTTCAGAACACAGAAAAAACACACAGACCTTTTCACTCAACTGCTCCAATTGCCATCTAATTTACTACAGAACACAGACAAAAAAACACACAGACCTTTTCACTCAACTGCTCCAATTGCCATCTAACTTACTACAGAACACAAAAAAACACACAGGACCTTTTCACTCAACTGCTCCAATTGCCATCTAACTTACTACAGAACACAGAAAAAAAAACACACAGACCTTTTCACTCAACTGCTCCAATTGCCATCTAACTTACTACAGAACACAGAAAAAAACCTCAGACCTTTTCACTCAACTGCTCCAATTGCCACCTAACTTACTACAGAACACAGAAAAAACACACAGACCTTTTCACTCAACTGCTCCAATTGCCACCTAACTTACTTCAGAACACAGAAAATAACACACAGACCTTTTCACTCTCAACTGCTCCAATTGCCATCTAATTTACTACCAGAACACAGACAAAAAAACACACAGACCTTTTCACTCAACTGCTCAATTGCCATCTAACTTCATACAGAACACAAAAAACCCACACAGACCTTTTCACTCAAACTGCTCCAATTGCCATCTACTTACTACAGACACAGAAAAAAAACACACAGACCCCTCTTTCACTCAACTGCTCAATTGCATCTAACTTACTACAGAACACAGAAAAAAACCTCAGACCTTTTCACTCAACTGCCTCCAATTGCCATCTAACTTACTACAGAACACAGAAAAAAACCACAGACCTTTTCAACTCAACTGCGTCCAATTGCCATCTAAACCTTACTACAGAACACCAAAAAAATACAACAGACCTTTTCACTCAATGCTCCAATTGCCATCTAACTTACTACAGAACACAAAAAAAACACACAGACCTTTCTCACTCAACTGCTCCAATTGCATCTAACTTACTACAGAACCACAGACAAAAACACACACAGACCTTTTCACTCAACTGCTCCAATTGCCATCTAACTTACTACAGAAACACAGAAAAAACACACAGACCTTTTCACTCAACTGCTCCAATTGCCATCTAACTTACTACAGAACACAGAAAAAACACACAGACCTTTTCACTCAACTGCTCCAATTGCCATCTAACTTACTACAGAACACAGACAAAAAAACACACAGACCTTTTCACTCAACTGCTCCAATTGCCATCTAACTTACTACAGAACACAGAAAAAACACACAGACCTTTTCACTCAACTGCTCCAATTGCCATCTAACTTACTACAGAACACAGAAAAAACACACAGACCTTTTCACTCAACTGCTCCAATTGGCCATCTAACTTACTACAGAACACAGAAATAACACACAGACCTTTTCACTCAACTGCTCCAATTGCCATCTAACTTACTACAGAACACAGAAAAAACACACAGACCTTTTCACTCAACTGCTCCAATTGCCATCTAACTTACTACAGAACACAGAAAAAACACACAGACCTTTTCACTCAACTGCTCCAATTGCCATCTAACTTACTACAGAACACAGAAAAAACACACAGACCTTTTCACTCAACTGCTCCAATTGCCATCTAACTTACTACAGAACACAGAAAAAACACACAGACCTTTTCACTCAACTGCTCCAATTGCCATCTAATTTACTACAGAACACAGACAAAAACCTCAGACCTTTTCACTCAACTGCTCCAATTGCCATCTAATTTACTACAGAACACAGACAAAAACCTCAGACCTTTTCACTCAACTGCTCCAATTGCCATCTAATTTACTACAGAACACAGACAAAAAAAACACACAGACCTTTTCACTCAACTGCTCCAATTGCCATCTAACTTACTACAGAACACAAAAAAAAACACACAGACCTTTTCACTCAACTGCTCCAATTGCCATCTAACTTACTACAGAACACAGAAATAAAAACACACAGACCTTTTCACTCAACTGCTCCAATTGCCATCTAACTTACTACAGAACACAGAAAAAACACACAGACCTTTTCACTCAACTGCTCCAATTGCCATCTAACTTACTACAGAACACAGAAAAAAACCTCAGACCTTTTCACTCAACTGCTCCAATTGCCATCTAACTTACTACAGAACACAAAAAAACACACAGACCTTTTCACTCAACTGCTCCAATTGCCATCTAACTTACTACAGAACACAGAAATAAAAACACACAGACCTTTTCACTCAACTGCTCCAATTGCCATCTAACTTACTACAGAACACAGAAATAAAAACACACAGACCTTTTCACTCAACTGCTCCAATTGCCATCTAACTTACTACAGAACACAGAAAAAACACACAGACCTTTTCACTCAACTGCTCCAATTGCCATCTAACTTACTACAGAACACAGAAATAAAAACACACAGACCTTTTCACTCAACTGCTCCAATTGCCATCTAACTTACTACAGAACACAGAAAAAACACACAGACCTTTTCACTCAACTGCTCCAATTGCCATCTAACTTACTACAGAACACAGAAAAAAAACCTCAGACCTTTTCACTCAACTGCTCCAATTGCCATCTAACTTACTACAGAACACAGAAAAAAAACCTCAGACCTTTTCACTCAACTGCTCCAATTGCCATCTAACTTACTACAGAACACAGACAAAAAAAACACACAGACCTTTTCACTCAACTGCTCCAATTGCCATCTAACTTACTACAGAACACAGACAAAAAAACCTCAGACCTTTTCACTCAACTGCTCCAATTGCCATCTAAACTTACTTCAGAACACAGAAAAAAACACAGACCTTTTCACTCAACTGCTCCAATTGCCACCTAACTTACTTCAGAACACAGAAAAAAACACAGACCTTTTCACTCAACTGCTCCAATTGCCATCTAACTTACTACAGAACACAGAAATAAAAACACACAGACCTTTTCACCTCAATTGCTCCAATTGCCATCTAACTTACTACAGAACACAGACAAAAAAACCTCAGACCTTTTCACTCAACTGCTCCAATTGTGACTGGCAAAGTGTGTTAAAATGACTTTGCCAGTCACTTCATTAACAAAATTGACTCCATCAGACATGAAATCAGCTCTCAACACAATTACATTCTCTCCCCCCTCAAATACTCTCACTCAACTACAACCCTCATAACCTGAAACTTAGTTCATTCTCCCCTGTTACTGAGGATGAAGTTTCAGCACTTATACTGCGCTCTTACCTCTTTACCTGTCCCCTTGACCCTATCCCCTCACAGCTGCTCCCCTCTCTTTCTGCTACCCTTACCCCTATACTAACACATTTTCAACCTCTCCCTCAGCACTGGTACATTTCCCTCATCGATGAAACATGCACTGGTCAAGCCTATCCTCAAAAAACCTTCCCTTGATCCTACCTCCCTATCCAACTACCGCCCAATTTCCCTCCTCCCTCTTGCTTCAAAGCTTCTCGAAAAACTAGTATATGCATGCCTATCATTAAACTCCCTTTTTGACCCGCTGCAATCTGGATTTTGTCCCTATCACTCCACAGAGACAGCTATTGTTACGGTCACCAACGACCTACTTACAGCTAAATCAAAAGGCCACTTCTCTCTGCTTATCCTCCTTGATCTGTCCGCAGCCTTTGACACTGTCGACCACCCTCTTTTGCTCCAAACCCTCCAATCCTTTGGCATCTGTGACACAGCCCTTTTGTGGCTCTCTTCCTACCTGTCAAACCGTACCTTCAGTGTAGCCTTCTCTGGGGCCTCCTCTGCCCCGTCACCACTTTCTGTCAGAGTACCGCAAGGCTCTGTCCTCGGTCCCCTTCTCTTTTCAATCTATACATCATCACTAGGTTCCCTAATTAAGTCCCCACGGTTTCCAATATCATTTGTATGCCGATGACACCCAAATCTACTTCTCTGCACCAGAACTATCTCCTTCCTTGCTAACCCGTGTCACTAACTGTCTTTCTCACATCTCTTCCTGAATGTCCTCTCACTACCTCAAGCTAAATCTCTCCAAAACTGAGCTCCTCATTTCCCCCTTCTTCCAAAATCTCCACCCCCAATATCTCTATAACTGTCTCCAACTCCATCATTACCCCTACCCTGCATGCCCAATGTCCTTGGGGGTCACATTTGACTCAGATCTTTCCTTCACTCCTCACATTCAGTCCTTGGCTACAGCCTGCAGCTTCCACCTTAAAAACATCTCTAAAATTAGACACTTCCTTACACAAGACACAACTAAGATTTCAATCCACTCTCTCATTCTTTACCGCCTTGATTACTGCAAACTCTGTCCTCTCTGGTCTCCCCACCTGCCGCCTAGCTCCTTTACAATCCATAATGAATGCCTCTGCCAGACTCATCTTCCTTACACGTCGCTCTTCATCTGCTGCGCCTCTCTGCCAATCCCTTCACTGGCTTCCTCTTGCCTCTAGGATCAAACACAAAACTCTCACTCTTACATACAAAGCCCTCAACTGCACTGCTCCCCCCTACATCTCAGACCTTGTCTCCAGATACTCTCCCTCCCGTCCCCTTCGCTCTGCTCATGACCTCCTACTCTCCTCCTCTCTTGTCACCTCATCACACTCCTGTTTACAGGACTTCTCCAGACTGGCTCCCATCTTGTGGAACTCTCTGCCTCGCTCCACAAGACTCTCTTCTAGTTTTTAAAAGCTTCAAGTGCTCCCTAAAGACTCTACTGTTCAGGGACGCATACAACCTATGCTAACCTTTACTAATACCAGTTCCTCTCCTCCACTGCAATCCCCTGAACCCTCTTAGCATGTAAGCCTAAAAGTCCAGCTGTTTGTAGATCACCTTCTTAAGAGCTGACTACAATAGTGCAACTCTTGGCAGGGCCCTCTACCCTATAATTGTTTTGCTGTACTCCCCCTTTGTTTATAGCGCTGCGGAATCTGTTGGCGCTCTACAAATAACCAATAATAATAATAACTACACCACCCTCTCTTGTGATCCAACTATCAGTTTTCAGAATGAGCTGAAAAACCTGGTGGATGATGGATTAGAAGGGGGATTTTTGGATTCAGAGACAGCTCAGTTTCTTATCATTGAGTCTTCTCATGTTCCCCTCTTCCATCATCTCCCTAAGGTTCATAAAGTGCTACAAAATGTGGTTGTCGCCCTATTGTCAGTGGTATTTACTCGATTATGGTGAATCTCTCCTGTTGGTTGGACAGTATCCTCCAACCTCTTGCTACTTCTTTGGCCAGTTATACCCGTGACATTTTTTGACATGGACTCCCACATCAAGCTAGTTAACAGTTGATGTTGTGGCCTTATACACTTCTATACCACATGAGGCAGGTTTAACGGCCATTGAGTATTTTTTGAAACATCATGCTGACTACAGTACTGCCTTTCAGAAATATGTCACACATAATTTTTTTACCTTTGAGGGTAATTTCTATCTCCAGAGATGTGGGAATGCTATGGGGGCTAAATTTGCCCCCTCTTATGCCAACCTTTTTTTTAGGTTGGTGGGAGCATTCCCACATCTTTGGAGATATGAATCCCTATAGGTCTAATATCCTTCTTTTCTAACGCTACATTGATGACCCCTTGATGGTGTGGGATGGTACTTCTGATGAGGCATTCATTTGCTCTTTTAATTACAACCAGATTGGCTTGCAGGTTTACCTTTGCATTTTAAAAGGTATATATTAATATTTTAGATGTCAAATTAACAGCTACCAGAGATGGTCTTATACATTCCAGGGTCTATCGCAAGCCAATTACTGGTAACACCCTTCTTCATGCTACCAGTTGCCATCCCCGCCATGTTCCCTATGCTGTGGCTAAAAGCAAGTTGGTCAGACGTAGGAGGAACTGCTCTGTAAAAGATGCATATGTACAGGAAGCTGATGAACTAAGTGCTAGGTTGCGAGCTAGAGGCTATCAAACTCAAGTGATTAATAGAGCTAGAGAGGAAGTGGATAAACTGGATAGAATTTCCATTTTGGTGGATAAAAAGTCTGACATCAAGGACCTACATAGAGGGGGTCACTTTTGTGACCGAGTACAGTGCCCAGTACAATGATATTTGTAAAATTGTAAAATAAAACATTTCTCTTTGTTATCAGCTGATGACAAATTACAGAATACTGTTAAATCTGGCCTCAGATGATGTTATCGTAAATGTAAGGACTATTGGCAATTATGTGTCTCCAACTAATTGATTAATACCATACCTAGTAACAGCTCTTGGCTCCTTCATCATGGTATGTTTAGATGTGGTCTAGAAAATGTAAGCCATGCGATTATGTCCAAATCTCTGATACCTTTACTTCTATGACTACTGGGGAGGTCTTTCGAGTTTATGGCTGTCATAATTGCACTAGCACTTTTGTCATATATTTAAATACATGTGCATTTTGCCACATTCAATATATAGGTCTCACTACCAGGGATGTATCTTAAAGGATTAGGGAACATTTTTCCACTATTAATATGGGCAAATCATCTACTCGGATTGTTCCACATTTTGTGCACAAACATCAAAAAGATCTTAGCACATTTAAATTGTGTGTAATTGAAAGGGTTACTGTTCCTAAGTCAGGAGCTAATAGGTTAAAACTACTCAATAAATGTGAAATGTTCTGGGTTTTCAAACTAAACACTCAGTACCCCCCAGGGTCTAAATTCAGATTATGATCTGATAAATTATTGGGAATAAACTAGTTTACATTGTCATTATCACTTCCTTTTGCTTAAGTTATATTTGGATTGAGGAAACCATCAATCTTCTTTTTTTATTATTGACTTCCTTCTTATATGCTTTCGATGAAATTTATTATTATAATATCTATATATTTACTAATTTATTTAGTGTTATATATTTTTTGCTATGTAGTATATTAAGTCTTCACATTTTCAATATTGCTTATTAATTTTGCCATCAATTAATTATCACTAGTGCTTTAAGAGAGAGAGAGAGGTGTGCATCTGTATTAGCCATTTAGATTTTGTTTTACCCATTTTAAAGGACACAAAGATGTCAGTAACCATCAGGCTATGATTACGGCCTTGTACGGCTGAAACGCGTAAGCCAGTTGCTTCTTTGTGATTGTCCCCGTGTACATTTATTTTCATTAATTTTATTTTACTGACATTTGATTAAAAGTTATTTTTAAACTTATCCTTGGCGGTTCTCTTGTTCTTCTGCTGCTGTACCTGCCACATGCTTTAAGGATTTTACGTGTACCTGCACTGGACTCTGGACCCTCCCCTCCTCTGTGACGCTCTACTCTTGGCTGCGAATTGTAGCGAGGCAAGGCTTCAGGTGTTTGCAAGTGATTTGTCCTTCAGTGCTTCACCGCAGCGTCTTTTTACCAGATTTGGATTTCAGCCAAGTTGTCAATACTACAGGCCCGAATAGGGTAAGAGGTGACGGTTAAATCCTCCCCTGTCCAGAGCGACTCAGTTTGTTCCTTGCCTTTTGAGATGTGATGAAGCGTACTTGTTTTATGGGGAAATAGTGCTTGGTCACTGTATTTCAGTAAGTTTACCCGCGTTCCCAGAAAGTGCTTTTTAACTCTTTTGTTCTTTATTTGTAGAGCGCCAACAGGTTCCGCAGCGCTATGAACAAAGGTGGTATATATAAATATATATATATATATATAATTTATATATATATATATATATATATATATATATATATATATATATATATAATATAGCAAAGTTCAGTATCTGCACTCTCACCAACTCTCCACAACTGCCAGGGTGCTCTCAGGAGTATGTAGTAGCTAATTGATTCAAAGCACTCTCTGGACTTCAGATAATAAAGGCAAAATTTATTATGATAGTGACGTTTCGGGACCAAACCTGTCCCTTCTTCTGACAGTCAAACAATGCAAAAATCAGACTTAAATAGGCCATTCAGACCCTCCCCTGTATTGCTACCAATCACAGGTAAGCGTGTGCAAAAGTGAAGACCAAACCAAAATAAGGTGTGGACAAGTGATAGTGTATTATGTGTATTTATAAAAGTGTAAGACATATATAAAGCTAAAGAATCATCATTAGTGTAATCCTCATATATCCAAGTGAGCTTTGATCATGATAATTAAATTACAAAAACATATTAGTGTAAACTAACATAATGCATGTTAAGGATTCACCCCTCCTTCAAAGTGCTCAAAATGGACTCTACCACTATTCAGTGGATCTGCCCATGTGGGAAGTTTTATATTGGGAAATCGACTGATGATGCCAGAACTCGAATGGCTAACCACCGTTCAAGTATTAGAGCTGCACTTGAGAGTGGAAAATCTGGACAAACTGTTGCCCGACACTTTCTTGACAATAACCACTCAGTCACTGATCTCAGGTTTCGCCTGATCGATCATGTGCCACCACTGAGACGAGGAGGTAACAGAGCGAAGATTCTGCTCCAAAAGGAGGCACGTTGGATCCATGAACTGGGTACACTTGGGCCCAGAGGACTTAATATACAATCCGGATGGCAAGCATTCTTGGGTTAATTCATGGACCTAATTACCAAATGAGAGTCCTGATTCATTATATACAAATTAGAGAACCCGATGGCCTAGTCATGTTTTTGCCTCTTATGTAATAGTATTTGATTTCTAGCTTTATTCATTTAGTCTATAATTAGTTATTGAGGCCATGTATTCATGGGTTTATCCCAGTTCTTTTGTTACTTTTACAGTAGACACTTGTGCTTTTAATTTTAATTTTTAATTTTAGTATGTGTAATTGTATGTTTTATCATTTTCTTTATTTCACCATGTATCACGTGGGGTTTGCAATACACCACCAATTGTTCACACACTTATATTGATTAGAGCCTGATCAGCTCGATTTGTGAGATTCACACCCTTCAAGTGCTCAACTGTGATTTTTGTTTTTTATTCTTAGGTAATTCTTTTGACTCAGTTCACCTATATTTGATGATATGACCACTCCTGCACATAGCTTTCTCAGTGGTTTGGACATTTAGGCATGTGTCTTGGCATTTAATTGATGCTCTGAACATACATTTGATAAAAGATCCTCATAGGATATATAGAAGTTTCAATCAATTTGTATTTATATTATCCTTTAGGTGCTTACAATTTTGTGTTTGATATTACCCCACAGTGTTTTCATGAAGAGGGCTAAGATTCACCTGTTTGTGCAATACCATAGGTCTTTATGAGACTACAGATATTGGAGTGAGATAGAGCATACATATATGTGTTTATTCTGGTTGTAGTTAGTATGTAAGATAAGGGGTCTATATATCCTAACATGAAGTGCTCATTTGAGCATTTGATATAACTGTTGTGATGCTGAGACATCACTTATGCACTTCTAGTCATTATTGAGTGTTTGGTGCCTTCATGCCTGCGACTGCTATGACAGAAGTCTATGTTGAAGAATTCTAGCGCCGGATCACCTCTGAGATTATCAGTGCGGCTGTGAGTACTAGCCACTTTGGGTTTGGCACGGGGGTGTGTGTGGCGCTGTTGTAATAGTGATTGGCAATGACGGTTTGATTAAACCTTACACTATGGTTACACATATTATAATGATGATCGCTCAGTATGACTATAACGCATGTTACATTAGCACTTAGGATTTGGATCCAGGTTAATAGCCTAGGCGATTGATCAATGGAGGGTTCGGTTGTTTTTATTTATTTACATTCCAGCTTATACTTGTGATGAAAAGCGGTGGTTACGGTTGACCTATGAGATATGGAGGGGTGTGGTTACAGATATCAGGATGACAGTTCCCCTCAGCTGTGAACTTAGTGCACGGCTTATACTATTATAAATATATGATGCGGCTGTGAAACACCCTATGGGAGATGTGCTTCCAATGTATCAGTTACTAATTTAGTGAAAATACGTTTATTTTCTAAATCGTATGGAAATGGTGAGATGATATGTACTTCTGACCTATGAGAGCAGGAGGGGTATGTTCACAGAGGATATGATGACGATAACCCTTAACTGCGATCTGATCGCACAGTGTATGCTGCTATAATTATATGCGGTTAAGTAACACCTAATGACAGAAGCGCTCCTAATGTTTTTGGCCACTAAATCTAGTAAGGATCTGCTAGCTTTCGTTAATCTATTTTCCAACACATAAGGAAGTAGAGAAGGGGTGTGTATGCTTGACCTATGAGAACAGGAGGGGTGTGTCAATATTTGTTATGGTGATAGCAGCATTGAGTTGCGATTTCATCGCATGGTTTATATAAATCTTTTAGGGTTAATGATTATTAACAACCCATCTATAAGGTGCTGTTAAGTTACAGCAATAGGAAATAGCTTGGTTTAATGTTTTGATGATCTTGGTAGTCATATATAATAGTATTGTGACTGTGGATTAAAACCTATCAATGAATAGGGGAGGATCCACTGAATAGTGGTAGAGTCCATTTTAAGCACTTTGAAGGAGGGGTGAATCCTTAACATGCATTATGTTAGTTTACACTAATATGTTTTTGTAATTTAATTATCATGATCAAAGCTCACTTGGATATATGAGGATTACACTAATGATGATTCTTTAGCTTTATATATGTCTTACACTTTTATAAATACACATAATACACTATCACTTGTCCACACCTTATTTTGGTGTGGTCTTCACTTTTGCACACGCTTACCTGTGATTGGTAGCAATACAGGGGAGGGTCTGAATGGCCTATTTAAGTTTGATTTTTGCATTGTTTGACTGTCAGAAGAAGGGACAGGTTTGGTCCTGAAACGTCACTATCATAATAAATTTTGCCTTTATTATCTGAAGTCCAGAGAGTGCTTTGAATCAATTACCTACTATATATATATATATATATATATATATATATATATATATATATATATATATATATATATATATATATGGAATAGAGAAAAGACAAGAGCACAGGGGGTGCACCTAGTGCAATAAACGACAAACTGGGTGACTTCAAAATAAAAAGATGTACAGCACACTCACGTGATTCCACCTCAAATGAATGAGGTATGTTAAAGACACTTGTAATATAATAGCAGATGATCCTCCTCTGGGAAATCTCCTGCCTGGATCAGACTGCTCCTTGGGACTTACTCAGACTGCAGCAAGTACACCTCCATGTATGTGTACAGCTAGTCAGAAGTCCTATATCTTTATTAAAAGAGGGGCAGGGCCAGGAACTACTATAGACAAAGGAGTTTATTCAGACATGTATTTATACAGGGAGTGCAGAATTATTAGGCAAGTTGTATTTTTGAGGATTAATTTTATTATTGAACAACAACCATGTTCTCAATGAACCCAAAAAACTCATTAATATCAAAGCTGAATAGTTTTGGAAGTAGTTTTTAGTTTGTTTTTAGTTATAGCTATTTTAGGGGGATATCTGTGTGTGCTGGTGACTATTACTGTGCATAATTATTAGGCAACTTAACAAAAAACAAATATATACCCATTTCAATTATTTATTTTTACCAGTGAAACCAATATAACATCTCAACATTCACGAATATACATTTCTGACATTCAAAAACAAAACAAAAACAAATCAGTGACCAATATAGCCACCTTTCTTTGCAAGGACACTCAAAAGCCTGCCATCCATGGATTCTGTCAGTGTTTTGATCTGTTCACCATCAACATTGCTTGCAGCAGCAACCACAGCCTCCCAGACACTGTTCAGAGAGGTGTACTGTATTCCCTCCTTGTAAATCTCACATTTGATGATGGACCACAGGTTCTCAATGGGGTTCAGATCAGGTGAACAAGGAGGCCATGTCATTAGATTTTCTTCTTTTATACCCATTCTTGCCAGCCACGCTGTGGAGTACTTGGACGCGTGTGATGGAGCATTGTCCTGCATGAAAATCATGTTTTTCTTGAAGGATGCAGACTTCTTCCTGTACCACTGCTTGAAGAAGGTGTCTTCCAGAAACTGGCAGTAGGACTGGGAGTTGAGCTTGACTCCATCCTCAACCCGAAAAGGCCCCACAAGCTCATCTTTGATGATACCAGCCCAAACCAGTACTCCACCTCCACCTTGCTGGCGTCTGAGTCGGACTGGAGCTCTCTGCCCTTTACCAATCCAGCCATGGGCCCATCCATCTGGCCCATCAAGACTCACTCTCATTTCATCAGTCCATAAAACCTTAGAAAAATCAGTCTTGAGATATTCCTTGGCCCAGTCTTGACGTTTCAGCTTGTGTGTCTTGTTCAGTGGTGGTCGTCTTTCAGCCTTTCTTACCTTGGCCATGTCTCTGAGTATTGCACACCTTGTGCTTTTGGGCACTCCAGTGATGTTGCAGCTCTGAAATATGGCCAAACTGGTGGCAAGTGGCATCTTGGCAGCTGCACGCTTGACTTTTCTCAGTTCATGGGCAGTTATTTTGCACCTTGGTTTTTCCACACGCTTCTTGCGACCCTGTTGACTATTTTGAATGAAACGCTTGATTGTTCGATGATCACGCTTCAGAAGCTTTGCAATTTTAAGAGTGCTGCATCCCTCTGCAAGATATCTCACTATTTTTGACTTTTCTGATCCTTTCAAGTCCTTCTTTTGACCCATTTTGCCAAAGGAAAGGAAGTTGCCTAATAATTATGTCATTAGACCACACCCCTTCTCATTACAGAGATGCACATCACCTAATATGCTTAATTGGTAGTAGGCTTTCGAGCCTATACAGCTTGGAGTAAGACAACATGCATAAAGAGGATGATGTGGTCAAAATACTCATTTGCCTAATAATTCTGCACTCCCTGTATACGTGTCAGTTAAAGGTTCACAAAGTAGGATGTTATAAATGACCATAAAATATAAAGCCATATAAAAACATTCAGAAATATATAAAAACAAAAAATGTTCACATAAACTTGCTAACAGCACGAGTCTAATCAACAGCTGCTGCAGAAGATGAACCACATGCAGTTGATCAGCTGCAGATCTGCCCTTTCTCAATTTTAGACCTATTATTAATTTGAATTTAGATAGTGCAGGATAGGATAGTCTATTTCTGTATGGATTTATCCCTACATCAGGAAATTTCTTCCAATTTGAATATATATATATATATATATATATATATATATATATATATATATATATATGCAGTACATATACAGTTGCAAGAAAAAGTATGTGAACCCTTTGGAATGATATGGATTTCTGCACAACTTGGTCATAAAATATGATCTGATCATCATCTAAGTCACAACAATAGACAATCACAGTCTGCTTAAACTAATAACACACAAAGAATGAAATGTTGCCATGTTTTTATTGAACACACCATGTAAACATTCACAGTGCAGGTGGAAAAAGTTTGTGAACCCCTAGACTAATGACATCTCCAAGAGCTAATTGGAGTGAGATGTCAGCCAACTGGAGTCCAATCAATGAGATGAGATTGGAGGTGTTGGTTACAGCTGCCCTGCCCTTTAAAAAACACACACCAGTTCTGGGTTTGCTTTTCACAAGAATCATTGCCTGATGTGAATGATGCCTCACACAAAAGAGCTCTCAGAAGACCTACGATTAAGAATTGTTGACTTGCATAAAGCTGGAAAGGGTTATAAAAGTATCTCCAAAAGCCTTGCTGTTCATCAGTCCACGGTAAGACAAATTGTCTATAAATGGAGAAAGTTCAGCACTGCTGCTACTCTCCCTAGAAGTGGCCGTCCTGTAAAGATGACTGCAAGAGCACAGCGCAGACTGCTCAATCAGGTGAAGAAGAATCCTAGAGTGTCAGCTAAAGACTTAAAAATGTCACTGGCAAATGCTAACATCCCTGTTAGCGAATCTACAATATGTAAAACACTAAACAAGAATGGATTTCATGGGAGGATACCACAGAGGAAGCCACTACTGTCCAAACAAAACATTGCTGCATGTTTACAGTTTGCACAAGAGCACCTGGATGTTCCACAGCAGTACTGGCAAAATATTCTGTGGACAGATGAAACCAAAGTTGAGTTGTTTGGAAGAAACACACAACACTATGTGTGGCAAAAAAGAGGCACAGCACACCAACATCAAAACCTCATCACAACTGTGAAGTATGGTGGTGGGGGCATCATGGTTTGGGGCTGCTGTGCTGCGTCAGGGCCTGGACGGATTGCTATCATTGAAGGAAAAATGAATTCCCAAGTTTATCAAGACATTTTGCAGGAGATCTTAAGGCCATCTGTCTACCAGCTGAAGCTCAACAGAAGATGGATGTTGCAACAGGACAATGACCCAAAGCATAGAAGTAAATCAACAACAGAATAGCTTAAACAGAAGAAAATACGCCTTCTGAAGTGGCCCAATCAGAGTCCTGACCTCAACCCGATTGAGATGCTGTGGCATGACCTCAAGAAAGCGATTCACACCAGACATCCCAAGAATATTGCTGAACTGAAACAGTTCTGTAAAGAGGAATGGTCAAGAATTACTCCTGACCGTTGTGCACATCTGATCTGCAACTACAGGAAATGTTTGGTTGAAGTTATTGCTGCCAAAGGAGGTTTAACCAGTTATTAAATCAAAGGGTTCACATACTTTTTCCACCTGCACTGTGAATGTTTACATGGTGTGTTCAATAAAAACATGGCAACATTTCATTCTTTGTGTGTTATTAGTTTAAGCAGACTATGATTGTCTATTGTTGTGACTTAGATGATGATCAGATCACATTTTATGACCAATTTGTGCAGAAATCTATATCATTCCAAAGGGTTCACATACTTTTTCTTGCAACTGTATATATATATATATATATATATATATATATATATATATATATATATATATATATATATATATATATATATGCAGTATAAATATGTTAATAAATATAAATAATCCCCCCCCGTAATTATCACATTTTTATTTATAAGCAAAGGCTGTCATAATAAAATTTATAAAATGAAGAATGAATTTATTTATTATAGTATAGCTGTACATTTTTTTATTTTTACTAAATTATTATTGACATTCATTAACATTCTTATTTTTATTTACATTAATTTAATTAGATATAAAAAACACCCAGCCTGCAGTTGACTGGGAACAAAACAAATCATTTCCAAATGTACAACACACATCCAGACATCCTGTAAATTTGTATGGATGCAGAAATGGTATAATCAATGCCCTGTTGACCAATAAATCTTGCCATGGTACTCCCACTCTATGGGCTCCAGGGATAGCTAGTTATATGTTCGATCTTTTAAGAAAAGGTATCCTGAATCAGCTCCCAAATATTGTAAGGGTGGCAGCAAATGTCACCTTTACACACACAATAGTTTTTATTACTGTTCAAAAATTGTTTTGTTGTTGAAAAAGTCTGCTAAATTTTAATCCGGATATAAGCATTCAGTTATGGGGATGAAGAAGCAGAGTAATCTTTTAAGATAAAAAAGCAAGTACTGGCAGACATTGGTTAGTTTGCATTAATCTCCAGTTTATGCTACAGTGTGTCAAAATTTATTAGCAGGTATATGTCATATAAGTCTATGAAATGTATGTACAGCCCTGTTGCAGATGCTGGCATGCAATATCTTAGTACTGTAGTATTGTGAACAGATGCTTACTTTTTTCTTACAAATTATTTACAATTTTCCATTTTAGGATTTAAATTAATATTGCTTTTTAAAGGTGTATTGTTGTTATAAGTATTTAATAAACCATTGCTATGTGATTGTTTAAATGTATATTCGTAACTATTGTATTAAATTGCTCTCGTACTTAAGGCACAACCGCAGCCTCAAACTGCAACTTGAAATGAAGTGTAAAGCACTGAGCTGTAAATCACTCCCTTGACCCTGAGCAGAGTAAAAAGCTCTTCTGACATAACCTCCTGCTGTGCTGAGATCAGATATATAGTGAATTCATTTAACCCCATGCCTGCCAAAAAGCTGCCACAAATTTACTTCAGTCCTCTTTGCTTGCCATGGGGTTAAATACATACTATATGGGGTAGATTTATCATAATGCGAGTGGACATGACACGATGTAGCATATCATGTCCGTTGCACATAAATAAATGCCGACAGCAAAGAAAGGCAAAGAAAAAGAAGATGCTACATTGGCTGTATAAGATCATAACAATGTATTAGCATTTTAAGGCGACTCTTCCACAGATGATATGTGACACTATCTGGTTATGTATTTGTGTTCTAAGTTTTTGCCCAAACCCTGTACTGTTTTATTTAGTGTTACTCAATAAAATAATTGTTAAACAGATTCAAACCCAGTGTGTAAAGGAGTGTTATCATTTCTGCAGGTATTGTTCCCATGTGTTCTGTATATCTGCATAAATATCCATTTTAGCATTCTTGATGTAGTAATATATCTAAGTCTAGGAATTCTGAGAAATCATAATTTATTTTATAAAAAGCACAAAAACGAAAGCCTTTATGCTTACACTTAAAAACCTCAATCAGATTATGAGGTAAGTAAAAACGGGCAGGCGGAGCATCAAAGTGGCAAGTTAAAAGAACAGTCCACAGATGCAGAGCTGGGAAGCCCACTGCAAGAAACCTATATATACTGTATATAGAAACATATATTTAATAATTAAAGTGCATTATTTTCTATGTGAAGAACATAGGAATGTAAAAAATGCGGTTTGCGCATATCGTTTCTCAATTTTGATCTTAAAGGGATACTAAACCCACATTTTTCTTTCATGATTCAGATAGAGCATACAATTTTAAGCAACTTTAAAATTTACTCCTACTATCAATTATTATTTTGGGGACTTTTTTTATTTTATTAGGGGGATTAGATTAGGTGTAATTAGTTTAATAAAAATGTAATTATTTTATTATTTTCTGTAATTTAGTGTCTGTTTGTTTTTCATACTTTAGTTTATTTAATTTAATTGTAATTAATTGTAGTTAATTTAGGTAATTTATTTAATGATAGTGTAGTGTTAGGTGTAATTGTAACTTAGGTTATGATTTATTTTACAGGTATATTTTTATTTATTTTAACTAGGAAGTTATTAAATAGTTGTACCTAGTTAAAATAAATACAAAGTTGCCTGTAAAATAAAAATAAACGTTAAGCTAGCTACAATGTAACTATTAGTTATATTGTAGCTATCTTATGGTTTATTTTAAAGGTAAGTATTTAGTTTTAAATAGGAATAATTTATTTAATATTAGTATTTTTATTTAGATTTATTTAAATTATATTTAAGTTAGGGTTAGACTTAGGGGTAAATAACTTTATTATAGTGGTGGCGACGTTGGGGGCGGCAGATTAGGGGTTAATAACTATAACGTAGGTGTCGGCGATGTCTGGGCGGCAGATTAGGGGTTAATAAATATAATGTAGGGTTCGGCGATGTTGGGGGCAGCAGATTAGGGGTTCATAAGTATAATGTAGGTGGCGGCGGTGTCTGGAGCAGCAGATTAGGGGTTAATAATATAATGTAATATAATGTAGGTGGCGGCGATGTCGGGGGTGGCGGATTAGGGGTTAATAAGTGTAAGATTTGGGGTGTTTAGACTCTGGGTTTATGTTAGGGTGTTAGGTGTAGACATAAAATGTATTTCCCCATAGGAATCAATGGGGCTGTGTTAGGAGCTGAACGCTGCTTTTTTGCAGGTGTTAGGTTTTTTTTCAGCCGGCTCCGCCCCATCTGCCAATCAGATTATTCCTACCTTAATTCCGATTGGCTGATAGAATCCTATCAGCCAATCGGAATTCGAGGGACACCATCTTGGATGACGTCCCTTAAAGGTACCGTCATTCGTCGGGGAGTTTGTCGTGGAGGAAGGATGTTCCGCATCGGCGGGATGAAGATGGAGCCAGAAGAAAGAAGATTGAAGATGCCGCTTGATAGAAGACTTCAGCCGGATGATGGACCTCTTCAGCCCCCGCTTGGATGAAGACTTCAGCCGGATGATGGACCTCTTCAGCCCCCACTTGGATGAAGACATCGATTGGATGAAGAATTTGGCTCGGCTGAGTGACGACGACTCAAGGTAGGAAGATCTTCAGGGGGGTAGTGTTAGGTTTATTTAAGGGGGGTTTGGGTTAGATTAGGGGTATGTGGGTGGTGGGTTTTAATGTTGGGGGGTTGTATCGGAATTAAGGTAGGAAATGATTGGATCAGCCAATTGGATTGAACTTGAATCTGATTGGCTGATTTTTTTTTTTTTTTTTTTTGTAACTTAGTTCTTTTTTATTTTTTGTACTTTAGTTAGTTTTTTTAATTGTATTTATTTGTAGGTATTGTATTTAATTAATTTATTGATAGTGTAGTGTTAGGTTTAATTGTAGATAATTGTAGGTAGTTTATTTAATTTATTTATTGATAATGTATTGTTAGGTTTAATTGTAACTTAGGTTAGGATTTATTTTACAGGTAAATTTGTAATTATTTTAACTAGGTAACTATTAAATAGTTATTAACTATTTAATAGCTATTGTACCTGGTTAAAATAAATACAAAGTTGCCTGTAAAATAAATATTAGTCCTAAAATAGATACAATATAATTATAATTTATATTGTAGCTATATTAGGGTTTATTTTACAGGTAAGTATTTAGCTTTAAATAGGTTTAATTTATTTAATAAGAGTTAATTTATTTTGTTAGATTTAAATTATATTTAACTTAGGGGGGTGTTAGTGTTAGGGTTAGACTTAGCTTTAGGGGTTAATCCATTTATTATAGTAGCGGTGTGGTCCGGTCGGCAGATTAGGGGTTAATAATTGTAGGTAGGTGGAGGCGACGTTGGGGGCAGCAGATTAGCTTTAGAGCAATCCGTGTATTCTCTGAGCCCTGAGGGTTACGGTGTATTTGAACTATTACCCAGGGAAGTAATTCTGTTTTTGAAGTCTCACACACACAGTCCTGATCTGTTTCTTAATCTAAGTTTTAAATGTATGTCTCACATATTTATGTTATACATTTGGTACTATTTACCAACCTTTTTTATTTTTTTCTATCATTAGTAAAAGTTACGTTTTAATAACCAGTTCTGGACACAATCCGGTTTTCAATGCATACTGTTACTATATAGTGTTTTGTGAGTGCTGGGTACTGTCAAACTTCTCTCTATTTTTTGTACCTATATATCTATCAGACAGTCAGCACCCCCCTTCTCCTACACTTCACCAGTGATACTAACTGGTATATAATGATTACTGAATAGATTATATATCTACTATTATTTCAGCATACTATATTATGAAGGGGTTGATATTTGCTTAAACTAACACCGTTGCAACTATTTCCATAGATGTAATATTAGACTCAAGGTAATTCCAGAATCAATTATGCATCCAGATCTGCTAAATTACCTCAAACAATTATTTCAAGTCATTACAGGTCAAGGAGAAGAAGATGACTTCCAGATACAGAGAGCACATCAAGCTCGTAAAGCAAATCCAAGAGGAGAAAACCCACCAAGAGATGTCATAGTCAAAATGCTCCATTTCTGTCAGGGTGCCAGGAATCAGACAGACGAGAAGTGCAAAAATAATCACACCTTTATTAATAGCCAGGAATCAAAACCAGAGTTGGTAGTCAGATGAGCCAAGTCAGGAGCCAAAGCGAATAGTCAGACGAGCCGAGTCAGGAGCCAAAGCGAGTAGTCAGACGAGCAAGAATCAGGAACAAGGAGAACAGCAGAGTCAGGAACAAGCCAGGGATCAGGAACCAGCAGGGACATCAGACAGCCAGGTAATACACAGGAGCTCTCACAAACAGGTCTGAGACAACGCAAGGGCAAAGCATAATGAACAGAGGCCCTTTAAATAATAAGTGATGACATCACAATTCTGAGACTGCATCCTGTCTCACACTGATGATGAACACCAGTCTGGCCATAAAAGGAAGTGCAGGAAATGAGCAGCATCACACAGTATGCACCAGAGTCAGCAAGAGAGGTGAGTAAAATGGCTGCCAGCAGCACATGGCTAACAAAGGAGGGAAAAAACCCTGACAGTACCCTTCCCTCAACGACCCCTCCCCCACGGGAGGGCAAAAGGCTTATTGTGGAAACGGGCATCGAAGGCACGGAGGAGGGCGGGAGCATGAACCTCAGAGGAGGGTACCCATGAAAGCTCCTCCGGACCGTAGCCCCTCCAGTGACCAAACACTTTACATGGCCCCTGGACATATGAGAGTCAATAATGCTGCTGACCTCATACTCCTCATGGTTGTCAACAAATATAGGATGGGGATGAGGCAGCACAGTGGTAATTTGAAATCACAGGTTTATTAGTCTCCCACAAGGGATTTGCCCAGGCAAGAGCTGTGTCAGAGAGTAACGAGATGAGAAATCCCACCTTAGCTCTGTCAGAGGGAAACGCCTGAGGTAACATCTCAAAGTAAATGCCCACCTGGTTCAAAAACCCTCTGCACTGATTAAGATCGCCTCCATATCGCTGAGGTAGAAGTGCAGAACTGAACATGCACCTGGTAGGACTAGGTGCAGCAGTGGAAACAGGAGCAGCCATAACTTGCGGGACACTTTGGTCCAAATGTGCAGTGCAAGTCAGCAGGGTTTGCAGGGCTAGTGCAAATTGATACAAGCGGTGATCCTGTTCATCCATCCTGGAAATTATGGCAGGTAAAGGTGGATTATTAGCACCATCAGGATTCATGGCCCTTGCGTAATGGCAGGGTGCCAGGAATCAAACAGAGACAAGAAGTGCAAAAATAATCACACCTTTATTAATAGCAAAAAAATAATAAAAAGTCCACAAAACAAATAATAAGCCAGGAATCAAAACCAGAGCTGGTAGTCAGACGAGCTGAGTCAGGAGCCAAAGCGAATAGTCAGACGAGCCGAGTCAGGAGCCAAACTGATTAGTCAGACGAGCCGGAATCAGGAAGAAGGAGAACAGCAGAGTCAGGAACATGCCAGGGATCTGGAACCAGGAGGGACGTCAGACAGCCAGGTAATACACAGGAGCTCTCACAAACAGGTCTGAGACAACGCAAGGGCAAAGCATAATGAACAGAGGCCCTTTAAATAATAAGTGATGACATCACAATTCTGAGACTGCATCCTGTCTCACACTGATGATGGACACCAGTCTGGCCATAAAAGGAAGTGCAGGAAATGAGCAGCATCACACAGTATGCACCAGAGTCAGCAAGAGAGGTGAGTAAAATGGCTGCCAGCAGCACATGGCAAACAAACGAGGGGAAAAACCCTGACAGTTTCCCAGAAAAAAAGACTATTACATAGTAACATAGTAACATAGTAGATAAGGTTGAAAAAAGACCGAAGTCCATTGAGTTCAACCTATACAAATCTAAAATACTTATAAAAAGCTCCAGTTAAGCTTAAACAACACAACTAAAAGGTGATCCATTTAATACTTGCAATCATATCCATGAATTTTGTTTATATACAGAAATGTTTTGAAAATGTTTTTGTATTATGTTAGTGTGGTCAAATGGGTCACAGGTGGTCCTGAGAAAACTCTTAAATGTGAAAGGCTATTACTTATCCTAGACCAGATAGAGGAGAGAAAAAAGGGAAGATGAGAGTCACAGGAGTGTATCATACATATAGCTGTAAAAATAAATAAACCAATACATACACATAATGTCATCTGAACTAATAGTCCTCTCACATAGCGTGATAGGTCTTAACACAAATGTAAAGCGTAAAATGGCGCTAACCCATTACAAAAGATTAAAAGCATATTTCTGCAAGAACACACTTTACACAATCCTTGATCCCGACATTCTGGCACAAACACTACCCTCTCCACTTTTATTCCACTATAGATCAGAAAAAAGGGGGTCTCTATCCTCATACACTCCTCCCTACAATTTGTGACAGAGGAAGTTATAAAAGATCCATAGGGCAGATTTCTTATAGTTAGGGGTCAAATTCAAGATGTAAGAGTCACCTTATGTAAAGTGCATGCTCCAAATTAGAAACAACACTCTTTTTTTCATCAAATTTCACAAAATCTAACACAATGATCTAAATCCAAAACAATCTTAGCAGAAGACTTTAACGTCACACTGATACCCCATTCCAATGCAGGAGGGAACAACCTCAAAAGCAAACAACATAGGCAAAACTCAATAACCAAATTGATAAGAGAAGCACTAGCTGCACACAATCTTATAGATACATGGAAAGCACTATATGGCCACACGACAGACCACACATACTATTCACATGCCCATGAGAAGTACTCTAGATTGGATTATTTGATGGTGAGCCAGACTCTCCTTCCAAATATTACTCAATCAAATATTCACCCATGCATCTGGTCTGAGTACTCTATGGTCCAAGTAGACATGACTGGTATAAGTAATACTCAAAGACAAAGATTGTGGACATATGACCCAAATACACTAAAAAACTCCCAGACACACAACAAAATAATAAAACATATGAAGGAATATTGGCAACTTAATGAGAATTCCTCATGGGCAGCCCATAAACCCTATATTAGAGGCCTGCTAATCAAAGAAAATTCAAGGCTTATTAAATAATCTAATGTTATGATAGATAAGCTCCATACAGAAATCCACAAGCTAGAAGGGCAACACAAGCAGACACAATCCACAGCCACCTTCAAAATACTCCAAATGAAAATAAACATCCTAAATGACTCAGCGATTAGGGCCACCCAAAAATTAAAAGCAAACTACTTCCTATACTCCAATAAACCTGACAAATACCTAGCTAACAAACTGAGAGAACAAACAAAAGCTTTCTCTACCCCACACCTACAAAAACAAGATGGTACACAGACTTCAAACCCACAAGATATTGCTGACAAGCATTATGAAACTTGATACGATGGACAAAAGGTTAAAAAAATTACTCAGACACAAAAGCTATTGAAAGCCAAACTTAACACTATTAACTCTACAGACAGAGAGGCCTTAAATGCCAATATTTCAGGGAAAGAAATTCTAGGTGTGATTAAAGAACTTAAACTGGGGACGGCTTGCCCAGTGAATATTACAAATTATTCAGACCTACACTGATTCCACATCTCAGGAAATTCTGCAATGATGTAATGTAAGGGATGGAAATTCCTGCAGATATACTCAGAGCCATAATAATAATTATACCTAAGCTAGGGAAAAAGCCAACATTGTGTCAGAGCTATAGGTTGATATCCTTAATCAATGAGGACATTAAAATCTTAATAAAAACACTTGCTAACAGACTTAAGAAAATCTTACCACATCTAGTGCACCCTGACCAAGTGGGATTCAAACAGGACAGGGAGGCCCCAGACAATGTAAGGAGAACAATAAATTTAATGGAACACCTGGTGGAGACGAGAACGCCTTCTCTGCTGCTATCCTTAGATGCAGAGAAGGTGTTCAATAGAATAGACTGGACCTACATGTTTGAGTATCAGTAATGGGTTTTAAGGGACCTTTTATACAAGCAATTAGGGGCATCTACTCTACACCAACAGATACAATAAGTGCAGCAGACTTTCAATCTAGGTCAATAAACATTTTTAATGGAACCCGACAGGGTTGCCCTTTATCTCCACTATTATTTGCCCTTTGCATCGAGACACCAGCCTCCTGTATAACAAATTCCGTGGAAATCAGAGGGGTTAAAGTTAAAGACTCCAAATTATCATTATTCGCTAGTGATGTTGCGAATAGTTCGCCGGCGAACATAGTATGTTCGCGTTCACTGCGGACGGCGAACACATGCCATGTTCGGTCCGCCCCCTATTCCTCATCATTGAGTAAACTTTGACCCTATACCTCACAGTCAGAAGACACATTCCAGCCAATCAGCACCAGACCCTCCCTCCCAGACCCTCCCACCTCCTGGACAGCATCCATTTTAGATTTATTCGGAAGCTGCATTCTTAGTGAGAGGAGGGACAGTGTAGCTGCTGATGATTTAATAGGGAAATCGATAGCTAGGCTAGTGTATTCAGTTTCCACTACAGTCCTGAAGGACTCATCTGATCTCTGCTGTAAGGACAGCACCCCAAAAAGCCATTTTTAGGGCTAGAACATCAGTCTGCTTTTTTTTTTTCTTGTGTTATCTAATTGCAGTTGCCTGCCTGCCAGCGTGTGTGTCAGGCTCACAGCGTATACTCTGCCCACTTGCCCAGTGCCACCACTCATATCTGGTGTAACAGTAGTGTACATTTATAAAAACAACACTTTTTTGACTGTGAAATAATAGCAGACAGCTGCCAGTACCCAAGATGGCCGCCAATAAGGCAGATGGGGAGGGTTAGAGAGCTGTTTTGGGGGGATCAGGGAGGTTGGTGGCTAAGGGGGGATGCTACTCCACAGCATATGTAAATATGCTAAAAAAAAATTAAAAACCTTTTATTTTAGTACTGGCAGACTTTCTTCCAGTACTTAAGATGGCGGGGACAATTGTGGGGTGGGGGAGGGAAGGGAGCTGTTTGGGAGGGATCAGGGGGTCTGATGTGTCAGGTGGGAGGCGGATCTCTACACTAAAGCTAAAATAACCCTGCAAGCTCCCTACAAACTACCTAATGAACTCCTTCACTGCTAGCCATAATACACGTGTGAAGCACAGCAGCATTTAGCGGCCTTCTAATTACCAGAAAGCAACGCCAAAGTCATATATGTCTGCTATTTCTGAACAAAGGGGATCCCAGAGAAGCATTTACAACCATTTGTGCCATAATTGCACAAGCTGTTTGTAAATAATTTCAGTGAGAAACCTAAATTTGCGAAAAAAAATTTTTTTTTTTTAAATTTGATCGCATTTGGCGGTGAAATGGTGGCATGAAATATATCAAAATGGGCCTAGATCAATACTTTGGGTTGTCTACTACACTACACTTAAGCTAAAATTAACTCTACAAGCTGCCTACATGCTCCCTAATTAACCCCTTCACTGCTGGGCATAAAACACGTGTGGTGCGCAGTGGCATTTACCAAAAATCAACGCCAAAGCCATATAAGTCTGCTATAATGGCATGTCTGGCACACAGTGTTGGGGCAAGGGTCCATCTGACCACTGATACCTGGTCTGCAAAGCAAGGTCAGGGCAGGTATATCACCTACACTGCGCACTGTGAAGCGGGCGTAACCCTTACACTACCTGATCGATACAACATCATACCTGATGTTTTAAAGCACGTAATTCCAAACAATTTAGGAATGTTAGGTTATTTATGCCATTTATGGATTAAAACCAGACTCTGCATCAACTATTTAATTTTCCATGGGAGTTTTGCCATGGATCCCCCTCCGGCATGCCACAGTCCAGGTGTTAGTCCCCTTGAAACAACTTTTCCATCACTATTGTGGCCAGAAAGAGTCCCTGTGGGTTTTAAAATTCGCCTGCCTATTGAAGTCTATGGCGGTTCGCCCGTTTCGCCGTTTCGCAAACCAAAATTTTAGGTTTGCGACATCACTATTATTCGCAGATGATATCCTGCTTACACTGACCAACCCATTAGAGTCCTTAACTAATTTATACCAAATATTACAAGAGTTTTCTGGGATTTCGGGATACAAAATCAATATTGACAAATGTGAAGCACTGCCTTTGTCAATTCCCCCCCATACCAAGAAACTAATTGAGATCAACTTTGATATATATTCCCTTACCTACTTGGGAGTTAAAATATCAGACTCCTATGAAAAACTTTACAAATTGAATTATACACCACTAAACAAAACTATTAGAAAAGATTTAAAAAAATGGGAAAAAAGGCACTTTTTCCTGGTATGGCCACCTCTCGGCTATAAAAATGAACATTCTACCCAGGATTTTGTATCTCTTTAGGGCTCTGCCTATAAAAATCCCCCTCCCAGAAATACAAAAATTACAATCTGACCTACACTCATTCTTGAGAGGAGACAGAAAAGCAAAAATCACATCACAAATCTTAACACAACAAAGACAACTAGTAGAGGTAGGGCTACTAAACCTCATGGACTACTATCAAGTAGCTAGACTGGCACAGGCATCTCTAAACAGACTAAGAATATCCTTTGGACAAAAATAGAAAAGGAATTAGGCTGACATGAAAATATAGATGACATTATATCGGATCCAGGAGGTAGAGGTGATGTATACACACATAAATTACCCATAACACAAGACACAATAGCACTTTGGAAATCTCTCACCAATTCCCTAGACTTGATACCTTCTAAAGCATGGGTTAAACCTTTAAGATATATCTTACCAAAAGAGATACACAAGCAGATAGCAAAATGGACAAACAAAGGGCTATATAGAGTTAGGAACTTTTAAGAAAACAGACGGATAATAAACTTTAAGCAACTACAAGAAAAATTGTATCCACTAAAATTACACTTGTTCATTTACCTATAAATCTCTTCGGCCCACAATAAATATGACATACACCAAAAAAGACATTCATGAACAGTCCTGGAAATCATATGTAAAACACCTAATAGAGACAAACGCACAATATCCAGAATGTACTTAGCTATCCAAAAAAATAAATACAGTACCAAATCAGCCATAATAACAAAATGGGAAAATGATATAGGGATTACACTCCAGAAAAAAAAACAATGAAACCAGTCATTGTACGACTCCTGTGAAGGACTAATCAGTGCCGACCTTAGGGAAACTTGTATTAAAACATAATTTTGATAGTATCTAACCCCTATTAGGACATCTGACTTCTCATCCAATAAATCAAAACTTTGTTATATAGGGTGTGGGGAACAAGAATCATACATCCATATGTGGTGGGAATGTGCTACAATAAGAGATACATGGAATCAACTCAATAAGCTTCTGAGCCAGATACTCAAAGAACCCATTTGTCTTACCATCCCCCAAGCACTCCTTAATTGGGAAAACCCACAGTTTAATTCAACTATCAATAAATTTATAAAAATCCTATGCACAGCTACTAGAACATGCATAGCGAGACACTGGAATACGGGAGCTCCCGTTTGGCAGGAAGTGATAGACAAAATAAGAGACATATATAACATGACAGATAAGGTATCCTGGATACAAGGCATCAAAGATCAGTTTCACAAGATCTGGCTGTACTTAATCATGCATGACAACAAGTGAGATTAATAACAGGGCCTAAAACAAAAAGGAAAGAATTAACCCAGGGGCATTTAAGAAATACACTAACACATAGACTGAATAGCAAACTGACCACCTAGGTAGCTAGACCCAAAAAGAAGAGGAAAAAGAGAAACCTTAATCATAGAAAATGACCACAACTGTTTAATTAGTAAGTTTAATTGTTTTAAATGTTTTGTTTTATATAAGTTGGAAAAATAATTGTCCATAAATGACTTTGTTATACCAGGGAAGATGGAGGCATCTTTGACAGAATCATCTATACACTGTTCTTGTTTATACAAGCAATAACAACTGTTCAGAATGTATTTTTGTATAATGTGAAAGATGTGAAAAAGATTGTAAATCTCCTGCATTGGATGTATATGCAATGTGGGAACAAAATAAAAAAAAAGAATTTTATCATAAAAGTGAAATTTGGCAGAAATTATTAGGCGGATGTGTGGGGGATTTCCCTGGTTTCAGAATAATTGTTACAATCTTGTCCAACAAGGATAAGATTACCTTGGTCAATATCATTGAACAAGGCTGCTAAATGCAGTTGAAGCCTATTCCTATTTTTTTTTATAGTAGGTCCCAATGAACCCATCTAGGCTTTTACCCTGCTTCAATGATGGAATAGCTGCATCTATTTATTGGGCCGAGGCAAGGTACTTATATGTTAAATCACTTGAAACTGATGCAGTGTAGCTGTACAAAGCAGACAGGAAAATATCACCTAAACATCTCTATGTAAAAAAGGAAGATATTTTACCTCACAATTTTCTCAGCTCACCAGAGTAAGTCCTGTGTAAAAAGTTATACTTCAGCTTCTGTCCAGCTGCAGGTAAAAAAAATGAAGAAATAAACTGCAGCCAATCCAGCATCAACAGTGCTGAGGTCATGAACTCTTTTACTGTGATCTCATGAGATTTCTTGCTTTAACTGAATAGAGAAATAACATGAATGTGCACCAGGCGTACTCCCTTGCCTGTCCCGGGGCAGCCATACTGATTTGCTGCTTAAAGTTCTTTACAGCGGGGTTTGAATACTTAGGACATTTTGAGATAAAATATCTTTCTTTATTACATAGAGATGTTCAGGTGATATTTTCTAGTCAGCTTTTACAGCTATGCTGCATCGCTTTCAAGCGTTTCAACATTTGGGTACCCTTTAAGTAGTTATACCTGATCAGGTGTAAGCATGAGTGAGTAGAAGCATCTCTCTCTGGGTTTAGTTACATAATTTAGAATAAAAGTCACAAAACTCCTCAGCTATCAAGTTAGTATCTTCTATCCTTCCTTGTGTCAAAGATTTTAGATATGGGATGTATGTCAATGCTTGCTTAGTTTTGAGCACCCTTGCTAAAAGTTTCTCAGGCTTGCTTTCTTCAATTAAATAATTTTGTTGTAAGAGATGTGCTTGCTTATATGCTTTCTAGTTCATTAAGGCATATAAAGCCTCTTTGATCTGGGTAAGCTTGGAGAAGATTGTACTGTTGCTTGGGTCAAGCTTATTAAAATGATCTAGCTGTTATAATAGATCTGACATTTTGACGTATTTACAACTATATTGCTTTGTGTGGCGGGCTTTCAATTTTTATCATTTCACCCTTTTAAAGGATTTATGAACCTTCCATACTGTACATGGGTTTATGTAAGGCATGTTGTCTTGAAAAAAGGGAAGTAGGGCACATTTGATATTGTATTCGATTAAGGAGTCTATCAAAATAGTATTGTCCAAGCACCAAATAAAAGGTTTAAGAGGAGTTAATAGACAGGCAAACCTGCTATGGACTGAGGACTGTTAATATATTTTTGTTGCTTTTACCACCCAACAAAGATAAGAGATTACAAGTTGTGTGGTACTGCTTTACCGCTTGTAAAAGGGTCTTTGAGTGTGGAAAGGTCAGCTACTTGATATTACAATTTGTGCATTATGGCTGTACCATAATCGTTATAGCCTATCCCGCAACGATCCATTTTGCAATCAAAGTAGTTATGGATTTTGCGAAACAAAAATGTTTCACAAAACTCATAAAAAATATGTTACAAAGTACACTAACACCCTTAAACTACCTATTAACCCCTAATAAGCCACCCACCCACCCACATCGCGACTACATAAATAAAAGTATTAACCCCTAATCCGCCACCCCCTGCATCTATAACACCTATTCAACCCATTAATCCCTAAACCACCATCCCCCTACATTGCAACAAGCTAAATTAAACTATTAACCCCTAAACCAAACACCTCCTAACTTTAAATTAAAGTTTCAATATAACTACCTTAAATAAAAATGTACTTGTGAAATAAAAAAAACATAAGCTTAAACTATAACAAAACCTAACATTACTATTTAAAAAAAATAAAAGATACCAAATATAAAAAGCCTAAATTACAAAATTTAAAAATCCTAACACTACGGAAAAAAACCTAACATTACAAAAAATAACAAAATCGAATATTACAGAAAATAACAAACTCTATAATTACACAAAATAAAAAATGTAACATTTCAGAAAATAAACGAAATTATACAAAATAAAAAAAAGATATTTCTAATCTAATACCCCATTTAAAATAAAAAAGTCACCCCAAAATAACAACCCCCAATCTATAAACTACCAATAGCCCTTAAAAGGGCCTTTTGTAGGGCACCGCAATAAAGTGATCAGCTCTTTTACCCCAAAAAAAAACTACAAAGTCCCCCCTAACATTACAACCCACCAGCCCCCTAAAACAAAAAATCCTAACTAAAAAAAAAAAATAATCTACCTATTGCCCCTAAAGGGTCATTTGTATTGGCATTACCCTTAAAAGGACATTCAGCTCTTTTACAACCCACTCAAATAAAAAACCCTAATCTATTAAAAAAAGCCACCCAAAAAATAAAAAATAAATCCTATCACTAACCCCAAAATCAGTCACAGATATCCAGCACAGGGAATGTATCAAGGTGTGCCAGCAACCAGGTTCCTGCCAGAACCCAACAATATAGCATAAACAAAGATGAATCAGCACCACCAAATTCTTTCTTCAAGTTGCTTTATTCAGCTTGAGGAGTAGCCAGACCAAAAAATCAAACAACAACGTTTCGGACACAGTCCTTAGTCATGTATGGCTAAACTATACATAGAATCATCCTTAAATACCATATAAGCCACACCCACACACCTGTAAAGCTGCACATTTCAAATTAACCCCTTACATCCTAATTTAGGTACACAGGTAAATGTCAGCAAAGTTATACATTGCAATATCATTAAAGTTAAACACAGCAACTTCATATACATTGGAATACAATTGTGTATACCCATACATCAAGCAAAAAAGCAGAACAAAATCCACAGTCATCTGTAACAAAAGAAAAAGAAAAAATTAAACAACATTGTGCATGATCAGAAATGAATTAAAGGCACACAGATAGGTCAAAATCCCTATTCATCCAATTTGGGTATAATGTCCCCAACTTATTAATCCAAAACATTTCTCTGCTATTAAGGATTTTAACCCTATTCCCACCCCTTCTAGGAATAGAACATGCTCTAGAACTTGGAATCTTAACTGATTAAGATTATATCCAGCAGACAAAAAATGACAAGCTACCGGGGCATCTAATTTCTTAGTCCTAATGCTGCTCTTATGTTGAACAATACGTTCGCGGATACTACGAGTGGTCTCCCCGACATACCCCAATCCACAAGGACACTTAATCATATAAACCACATATTCTGTATTGCATGTAAAATAATCCTTAATAGAAAATATATGTCCAGTCCTAGGATGGCTGAAGGTGGGGCCTTTAATCATACTGTTGCAGTTAGAGCAACCAAGGCACGGGAAGTTCCCCCAATTTTTCTTGCCTATATAGCTCTGAACCCCCCTCTTTTTAAGGGAGCCAATATCTGCTCTAACTAGTGAATCTTTAAAATGTCTGCCTCTTTTATAGGCAGGCATAAAAGGTTTGCTAAATTCTGAAACATCAGATTCACAAGTCTGCAAAACATGCCAATGTTTAAGTAAAATTTTCTGTACTTTTAGACTTAAAGAAGAGTATTGGCTAATAAAGACCAATCTATCAGACTTTTCTTTCTCCTTTTCCACATTGTTTTTCTTAATTAAAATGGACTGTCTAGATGTGGCAAGAGCATTCCTTAACTCTGTCTCAATCAAATCCTTAGGGTAACCCCTTGCTAGAAACCGATCACCCATTTCCCTCAGTCTTATTTCAGCCAGATTTTCATTTGACACAATACGTCTTACCCGAAGAAATTGGCTTCTAGGTAAAGATCTGAGAAGAGATGGAGGGTGGGCACTGGTGTAAATTTTAAAGATTCACTAGTTAGAGCAGATATTGGCCCCCTTAAAAAAGGGGGGTTCAGAGCTATATAGGCAAAAAAATTGGGGGAACTTCCCATGCCTTGGTTGCTCTAACTGCAACAGTATGATTAAAGGCCCCACCTTCAGCCATCCTAGGACTGGACATATATTTTCTATTAAGGATTATTTTACATGCAATACAGAATATGTGGTTTATATGGTTAAGTGTCCTTGTGGATTGGGGTACGTCGGGGAGACCACCCGTAGTATCCGCAAACGTATTGTTCAACATAAGAGCAGCATTAGGACTAAGAAATTAGATGCCCCGGTAGCTTGTCATTTTTTGTCTGCTGGATATAATCTTAATCAGTTAAGATTCCAAGTTCTAGAGCATGTTCCTATTCCTAGAAGGGGTGGGAATAGGGTTAAAATCCTTAAAAGCAGAGAAATGTTTTGGATTAATAAATTGGGGACATTATACCCAAATGGGATGAATAGGGATTTTGACCTATCTGTGTGCCTTTAATTCATTTCTGATCATGCACAATGTTGTTTATTTTTTTCTTTTTCTTTTGTTACAGATGACTGTGGATTTTGTTCTGCTTTTTTGCTTGATGTATGGGTATACACAATTGTATTCCAATGTATATGATATACCTTTATACATAAAGGTATATGATATACTTTTATACCTAAATTAGAATGTAAGGGGTTAATTTGAAATGTGCAGCTTTACAGGTGTGTGGGTGTGGCTTATATGGTATTTAAGGATGATTCTATGTATAGTTTAGCTATACATGACTAAGGACTGTGTCTGAAACATTGTTGTTTGATTTTTTGGTCTGGCTACTCCTCAAGCTGAATAAAGCAACTTGAAGAAAGAATTTGGTGGTGCTGCTTCATCTTTGTTTATACTAACCCCAAAATCGGTACTCCCCATTCCTGAAGAGCCACGCACCATCTGCATCCAGCATGGAACCATCTTCAATCTTCATTCTGGCGGAGCGGAGGAGGGGCGGTCATTCATCGCCCCACACACTGAAGCTTGAATGCAAAGTACCCCTTTTATATAGGGGTATCCTTGCATTCCTTTTAGCTAAAAAAAATCAGCCAATAGGATGAGAGCTGTTTTCATCCAATTGACTGATCTGATCAAAGTCAAAAAGTTTTACGGGTGCAGGTTAAATAACCAGCCATTACGAGTGCTACCGCAAGCTCACGGTAGCACTTTGCGATCAGTGAAATTAACCAGAGTTCAGTCAGTTGCACTGAGTGTACTGTGTGCAGTGATGTCACAAACCTAAAATTTTGTGTTCGCGAACGGCGAACGCAAACTTCCGCAAAAGTTTGCGAACCGGGCGAACGGCTATAGACTTCAATAGGCAGGCGAATTTTAAAACCCACAGGGACTCTTTCTGGCCACAAAAGTGATGGAAAAGTTGTTTCAAGGGGACTAACACCTGGACTGTGGTATGCCGGAGGGGGATCCATGGCAAACTCCCATGGAAAATTACATAGTTGATGCAGAGTCTGGTTTTAATCCATAAAGGGCATAAATCACCTAACATTCCTAAATTGTTTGGAATAACATGCTTTAAAACATCAGGTATGATGTTGTATCGTTCAGGTAGTGTGAACTACTGTTTTAGCAGATATGACTTGCACTGGTGTGACACTGTGCCCTGGCAGGACCTGGAACGCACACGTGTGAGGGAAACTGACTGCTATTATTTCACAGTAAAAAAAGGTTTTTTTTTTTTTTAAATGTATGTACACTACTGTTTTAGTAGATATGTCTTGCACGGGTGTGACACTGTGCCCTGGCAGGACCTGTTTTTGTTTACGGACACTGGACTCAAACTGACTTTGAAACGCTTGTCCCTGCGTATCAGTTATTAGCAATATTACTATATATATGTTTGATTAATCTGTTTGCTATTAATTTGTTACCCCTTTTTTTCAGTCTGTTTGCCCCGCTAAGCTTATGAAGCAGTGTTTTCTATGAAATTGTTTTTATTGAAATATACTGTATGTATTGATTTTTATGAATTGTTTTTTTTTTTTTTTCTCTCTTAAGGTCGACCTTAATTGTGTTTTTCTCTTTTTTTTGTGTGATCTTACATTTATTTTAACAGTTTGATAGTTTTATTGTTGAGGATATTGATTAAATTTGTACTGTATTAATAGACATCTGTGGTTAATTTTCTGTGTTTGTCCGCAGTTACATTTTTATCAGTCTTCACCATTTGATACTAATAAATTACATTTTATTCAAAATACTTATCAAATTTTTATTGCTGTACGATAGTTGTCAGCTTCCATTCTCTTTGTAATAAATTTGTTATATTTTAGAGTCATATACTATCCAACACAGTTACACTTTAGCTTTATGTTAGCGCTCCTGGGTATTTTTTTCCCTTTTTTCTAACGTATATCCTATAGGGGAGTTGAGAGACCCTATATTTCCTTTGGAGTTTGTGTATTAGTTTTATCTTGGCGCAGGTTATCTTATATTTTTTGGAAATGACCTGGAGCGCACACATGTGAGGGAAACTGACTGCTATTATTTCACAATAATAAAAGGTTTTTTTTTTTTTTTAAATGTATGTACAGTCACTACTGTTTTAGCAGATATGACTTGCACTGGTGTGACACTGTGCCCTGGCAGGACATGGAGCACACATGTGAGGGAAACTGACTGCTATTATTTCAAAATAAAAAAGGTTTTTTTTTTTTTTTAAATGTATGTACACTACTGTTTTAGCAGATATGACTTGCCCTGGTGTCACACTGTGCCCTGGCAGGATCTGGAGCGCACACGTGTGAGAGAAACTGACTGCTATTATTTCACAGTAAAAAAAGGTTGTTGTTTTTTTTTAATGTTTGTACACTACTGTTTTAGTAGATATGACTTGCACTAGTGTGACACTGTGCCCTGGCAGGACCTCAAACGCACACGTGTGAAGGAAAATGACTGCTATTATTTCAAATTAAAAAAGTTTTTTGTTTTTTTTAAATGTACACTACTGTTACACCAGATATGAGTGGTGGCACTGGGCAAGTGGGCACAGTATACGCTGTGAGCCTGAGCTGGCAGGCAGGCTGCAATAAGATTACACAGGGAAAAAAAAAAAAGCAGACTGATGTTCTAGCCCTAAAAAGGGCTTTTTGGGGTGCTGTCCTTACAGCAGAGATCAGATGAGTCCTTCAGGACTGTAGTGGACACTGAATACACTAGCCTAGCTATCGATTTCCCTATTAAATCAGCAGCAGCTACACTGTCCCTCCTCTCACTAAGAATGCAGGCTCCGAATGAATCTAAAATGGATGCTGTCCAGGAGGTGGGAGGGTCTGGGAGGGAGTGTCTGCTGCTGATTGGCTGAAATGTGTCTTGTGACTGTGAGCTACAGGGTCAAAGTTTACTCAATGATGACGAATAGGGGGCGGATCGAACATTGCATATGTTCGCCATCCGCTGCGAACGCGAACATGCTATGTTCGCTGCAAACTATTTGCGGCAGAACTGTTCGCAACATCACTAACTGTGTGTGGGCTTTTAGAAAATATAGGGAGGATGTGTGCTGAGCAGTATTGGAGGTTGTGTAGCTGTGCTGAAGTGAAGGAGTCTAAGAGACAGGAGAGCAGGAGTCATCAATGATATGACAGTAGGCTTGTAGCCTTCTGCTTATTGTCCTTTTGTGTTCAGTAAATCTGCCACCCATTCCAACACCTGCATAGCTTTAAAACTACAGGTGCTCTGTTGAGAAGTAGAACAATGTATTTAGCCTGTAATCATCAGAATATAGTAAACAATTATATTACTGTGGAAACCTTATAATTATCTGTTCTTTCCAACTCCTCCTAAGAATGCATTGTAGATTAGAAAATATGTGATGCATCCATTATTAAACTTTAAGTTAAGTTAGGAGTTTCTATGTCCGAGTGGATATAAAACGTCTACACACTCGGCTACTTCCGGTTGGGCGGGGCATAGGAGCGTGCAGGTGAGTCTCTATGTTGGAGCCTCACAGCAACCGCCGAGATCAGCCCCAGAGAGCAGAGACCTAGACGGCATAACGCTGTCGGCGCTACTGAATCGCAGCTAAAGAAAGCTGCAACTTTACACTAGGGAGGAGCAAAACGGGCTCCCACGACGGGAAGGAGTGCTGCTGGAGAGGAGGTTCAGGACCTGGAGACCAGCAAAAGAGCACGGCAGATGGAAGAAAGGGAGAGCATATTCCCTTAACCTGAGAACCTTGGAGCAAAGCGCAGATCCCTCAAAACAGCACAAGGCTAAAACCAGAGAAGTAGTGGCCAGATCGAGGATATGGAAAAGTAAGAAGGTACCATATAAACTCGCTAGATAAAGGCTGTGATACATCTTTTTTTCTTTTCTCTGGGCTAAATGCATGCAAACGAACGAATAGACCTTGAGGGCTAAAACGTAACTGGGGACATTGTTAAGTTAAAAGACTGTCATAAAAAGGGGAAAAAGAAAAAAAAAAAAAAAAGAGGGAAAAACGCCTATATAAATAGATATCATAGAACAAAAGAGCACAGCAGCCTAAAAAGAAAGGAAAACAAGGAGAAAAAAAATCAAAGCTAAAGAGCGGTAACAAGGCACTGTATAAGTGTATCTAGTGCAGTGTTTTTCAACCAGTGTGCCGTGGCACACTGGTGTGCCGTGAGAGATCCTCAGGTGTGCCACGGCAGACTGACAACAATGTGACATATTTTTTAAATTTTGCTTGTTTTTTTTATTCTGGGACGTTTATTTTATTTTAAGTGAGATGATGATTGATGGGGGGGGACTTTTCCCAGTGCGGGGGTGTCCCTCTTTCAAATTTTTAAATATTGTGAGGTATGTGACAGGCTCATCAGGCATCATTTACAACCATGACATATTGACATTCATTCACAGACAATCATTATGATTGTTTGTGAATGAATGTCTATATGTCATGTATAGTTTATAGGAGGCATGGCATGACAGCACAGTACAGTGTGTGTGTATGTATGTATTTTTGTGTGTGTGTATATATATATATATATATATATACACTGTATTAAGCAACAATGTGTTATTTTGTAAAATTTTGGGATGGTGGTGTGCCGCAGGATTTTTTAATGTAAAAAAGTGTGCCACGGAAAAAAAAGGTTGAAAATCACTGATCTAGTGTATGTCTATGAGATAGAAAAATAAACGGACATTAAATCCCCCTTAGGGGAAAAGACAGGAAAAAGAAAGGGGAAAAAGATAAAACTCCCCTTTTCTTTTTCTTTTTTTGTTTTGTTCCTTTTTTCCTCTTTTTTACCTATTTTCTTCAACAGCTCGCAGATACCACGTCATGTAAGGTTTGCTAGGCAGTACTTAACACAAAAAGACAGTAAGAGAATATTAGATGGAAAAGTACACTTTCCCACTTAATATGCCTCCCAAGGGAAAAAGCGCAGAAAAAAAACCCCTGCGAATTCACAACTACAAACAAGCAATATTTCAATGGAAAGTTCTAGCATAGAGCAGGGAGAATTTAACCCTATAACAGCTCAGCTAACTGATCTATCAGAAAAGATAGATAAAATCCAAACAGGATTGGAATGTGTTATGCAAGAACTGAAGCAAATCATATCCAAAATAACAGAAATGGAACAGAGAATCTCAGATACAGAAGACCTACAGATATAGCAGGAAAACAAAATAGAGAAGATCCTGGAAGAAAATAAATTATTAACAACAAAAGTAGAGGAGCTAGAAAACCGCTCACGACTAAACATCTTAAGAGTTGTAGGTCTTGACAGGGAGAATACAACTAATCAAGATGATGATATTGCCAAGGATACTATATCCAATGAAAATGTTACCATTTCTATTAAAGAAGGTAGACTTATTAAGTATAAATAAAATAATCAAAAACTTCATCTGGAAAGATAAGAAAGTGAGGATAAGCTTAAAGAAGCTGCAGGCTGCCCAAGAATGTGGAGGTGCAGGACTTGGAAACAAGTTAATAAACAATTAGAAACAAGAAAATAGATCATAATGTATATGCCAATACAGGGCAATCCCAGATTTGAACCTGGAAATTACTTTCCCTTTAAAAAAAAAAGATGGAAGCCCAATAATTAGACAAATTAAAGATGTAATGAATATAACAAAAGGAAAAATTAAAGCAATGTTAGAATTATCCGACCAAACGGATACCTTTAAGGGACGGATTTTATCATATTTACAAATAAAACATCTTATTCAGACAGAAGTGGAAAATTTAGGGGGAAGCACAGTAGAAAAGATAATGGGGAGTATTATTGAAAGAAGCAGAAAGTCAGAATACAAACTATCACTTATATACTAACAAATAATAAAAAAAAATCAAAAATATGTCTAAGAGACATAATAAATAAATGGGATAGGGCCACTTATACAGACATAGGAGAAGAAAGATACTGTATAAAGATAGTAAATAAATCAACACTGGATATGGGGTTAAGGGAATCGAATTTAAGATTACTACACCATGACTATATTACCCCTACAAGGAGAGCAAAATGGGACAATGAGACTAATCCAGTGTGCATAAAATGTAATAAAAGTACACCGGATATATTACACTATATCTGGCTATGTCCAAAAATTAGACAATTCTGGTACCAGGTAGCAAAACTTATATTGCAAATAGTTAAAAATAAAATAATCTTAGAATTAGAGAATATCCTGATCTTTAATATACCTAAAGAAATCAAAAAAGAGGAAAGGAGATTAACAACAATGATTATATTATTGTCAAGAAAGCTAATATTTAAATTTTGCATTGAAAAAAGAAAAAAAACTATGATTAGATATCTAAAGGAAATAATAATACAACAGATCAACATAGAAAGAGCGGACACCTTGGCTGATGTAGACAATAGAATTGGAATATTCTTTGAAAAATGGTCTCTATATGTAAAAAGTCAATCTATAGAATTCCAAAGGAAAATTTTAAAACCCTTTGAAAATACGGAATATTTTTTGGAAGCTCAAATTAGAGGAGAATGGAGCTCAATAGCACACTGAGTGGATGGAGGGGGGGGAGGAAGGAGTCTGTTTCTTTTTTTTTCTTCTTCTTTTTTCCCTTTTCCTCTGTACTCTCACTCTTATATAGAAACCCATGTAATAATTGCAGGCTAAAGAAACACTGTTTAGCATAACTTAAAGGATGTAGTTAAGAACTCATAAAATATAAATTGACTTGATAAAGGAAGGAATTTCTAGAAACTATAATTTAAATGAAAACATAGGCAAAAACGAGAATGCTTCTAGAACTGTTTCTTCTTTTTTCTTTTTTTTTTTTTCTCTCATGCCAATGTTGTAATATTTTTTTTTTTTTAATTTTTACTAATAAAATGAAAATTAAAAAAAAAAAAAAAAAAACGTCTACACACTCTTATGAAATTGTAAGTCTTTGAAATGTAAAGACAGAAATAACAACAATGTTAATGTAAGACTTTTCCAACTCTAATGTGATCTTCCAACAAACAAATATCCAGAGAATAAAACAAATAATCTTTAGGAACAGTTCAAATAAAAAAACTACAAAATCACGATTGCGTAAGTCTTTACACCTTTTCATAATAGGGGCTCTAGTTGGATTCACAGTTAACCAATCACATTCTAAAACCTGCCTATACATAAATTGCACACACCTGCAATCAATAAAAGTGATTATGATTAAACCCAGCTTAAAGTAAGCTGTTGCTGTAGGATTTGCTTGAATGTTTGAGGTTGCATCCTACTGGGAGAGCCAAGTTCTGAAAAGAGCTGACAAAGAAACTAATTGTTAGAAAGTACCAATCATAAGAGGGTTATAAAAGAATATTGAAGACACTGGATGTACCAAGGAACACTCAATACCATCATCAATAAGTAAAGAAAATATGGCCCCACAGAGACATTGTAAACATCAGTATGACCCTCCAAAGTTTAATGAGAGGACAGGGAGAGGCTACCAAGAAGCCAACAGCAGCACTAAATGAGCTACAGGAATTTCTGGCTGGTACAGATTACTCCTTGCATGTTACCATAATCCCTTATATTCTGCCCATAACTGGGATATTGGGTAGGGTGGCAATACGGAAACTATTTCTTACAAAAAAGAACATCCAAGCCCATCTAAATTATGCTAAAAGATTAATCCAATCACTCCAAATCATGTGGGGAAAATGTGCTATGATCAGAAAAGACAATGGTTGAACCGTTTGGCCTAAATTCTGAACGATATGTAAAGCCAATGAAGCTCATCATCCAAGAAACACCATATCAACTATGAATCATGGTGGCTTTAGCATCATGTTTTGGGACTGCCTTAGGTACACTGGTCAAGATAGATAGGATAATTAATAGCTTCAAATATCAAGATAGTTTGGCACAAATGTGTGTGTGTGCGCTATCAGCTATGGGGATACTAAATACAGGATCTATATCTATGGTCTCTAAACAAGCTGGTTTAGAGACCATAGATATAGATCCTGTATTTAGTATCCCCATAGCTGATAACGCACACACACACACACACATTTATACTGAATATTGTTCTTTCTTTTTTCTTCTTATGGGTACAGATTAGTGTATGTGCAGGGGAAGAATTTGCGCACCAATAAGACATCATTATTCTATAGTTTGGCACAAAACCTGCTGGCAGAGGAATTTCTCAATCCAACATGACAATGACCCAAATAACACATCCAAGTCGACCAAGGCATGGTTTCAGAAAAGGAAAATCAAAGTTGGAATGGCCCAGTCAGTGCCCAGACTTCAGTCCTATTGAAATCCTTTGGAATTACCTTAAGAGCACTGTACGCAATTTTTAAACTTTTTTGCAAAGAAGAGTGTGGTAAAATTCCAAAGTTTACATGTGTTAATTTAATAGAGACATTTACAATAACTTGCTGCTGTAATAAAGGTGTAATAAAGGTGTAGTAAAAGGTGTATTCACAAATTATTTGTTGTACAGACTTATGCAAAAAGGATGTTGTAGTTTTTTTTATTTATTTAAAAATGTTCTAATAACTATTTTTTTTTCTCAGGATTTTTGTTTGTTGGAATATCACATTACAGATGGAAAAGTCTAACAATTTACATGGTTGTTATTTCTGTCTTTACATTTCAAAAACCTGCAATTTCATAAGGGTTTATATTTTTTTTATTTCCACTGTATGTATGAGTTTGCATATTTATATGAGTGTGTGTTTATGTACAAGTGTATTTTTTGTGTGTATGTGTGTGCATATATATGTAGATATAGGTGTGCGAGTGTGTGCTTATTAGTGTGTGTATGTCTGAATGTGCTTGTGTATTTATAAGTGTATATGCCTGACTGGGCTTGTGTATGTATCTATCCATCTATCTATCTATCTATCTATCTATCTATCTATCTATCTATCTATCTATCTATCAATCTATCAGTGTGTGTGTGTGTGTGTGTGTGTGTGTGTGTATGTGTGTATGTATGTAACAGTGTGTGTATGTATGAGTGTGTATATATGTATCAGTGTGTGTGTATGAGTGTGTATGTATGTATCAGTGTGTGTATGTATGAGTGGGTATGTATGTAACTGTCCCTCTGCCGGACAGTCAGGAATGCAGGTAAGTTACATTTTATTCTATAAACACTTATGGCACTTCAACACATATCTGCACTTATTGGGCTTAAAGGGACATGAAACCCAAATTTTTTCTTTCATGATTTAGAAAGAGCATACAAATATAAGCAACTTTCTAATTTACTTATATTATCTATTTTGCTTCATTCTCTTGATATTATTTGCTGAAAAGCATATCTAGATATGCTTAGTAGCTGCTGATTGGTAGCTGCATATAGATGCCTCCTGTGATTGGTTAACTGTGTGCATTGCTATTTCTTCATTAAAGTATATCTAAAGAATAAAGCAAATTAGGTAATAGAAGTAAATTGAAATGTTGTTTAAAATTATATTCTCTATCTTAATCATGAAAGAAAATGTTTGGGTATAGTGTCCCTTTAATCCTGAGGATCAGGGGTTTTTTTTCTGACAGGGTACTGTGTGGCGGTAGAGTAAAAAGGGAATAAGAAGTAACATTTTTAATCTCTTTTATTGGTGGCTCAGAGTGGACTGCTTAATTGCGCAGTAGTCTTATGCAGAGGCTATTAGTTTTTGTAACAGCTGTATTATTGCGGCTAGATGTTTCCTAACCAGTTCCTGGTGTGACGCCATTAAGGGGGCATGTCTCTTTCTCTCTGCACCGTTTCTCTTGGCGCAGTTTATGTGAGTGACATCAGCCGCACCGTCTTGTTTGTTAGCTCCTGCCTCTGTCGCTCTAGTTTCTACTGCGGCTCGAAGGACAACATATCAATCTGTGCTGGGAGGAGCAGGTAGGCACTTCAGCATAACGCTGAGGTGTAGAGGTGCTTGGGGACATTGTTAAAAGATTTTTTGTGTTAGAGAAATCGTTACTCAAAAAAAAAAAGGACACATTTCTTAAGGGTTTTGAGTTTATTTTTTATTTTTTTCAAAGAGACAGTAACAATATTTGTATCATAAATTAGACAAGGAACGTTGTGTATAATTTATTGTGCAAAATGGATTCTAGTCTGTGCAAACTTTGTTTGGATGCCCAAGTAGAGCCCCCTTTACCTTTTTGCAATTCTTGTATAGATAGAGCTATTTTATATAAAGACAAGCTTTTTCATTCTGAGCCACCATTCCCTCAGGATGATGCTGTCCAGGTGTTATCACAGCCTATCCCTAATATGGCCCAATCTGCAGCAACATCACATGCAGTGCCCTGCGCTTCCTCACAATCTCCAGATGGAGTATTTTTAAAGGCTGAGATTGCAGCCCAGGTATCCTCGGTGGTATCTGAGGCACTAGCAGCCATCTCCATGCTGCGGGGGAAGCACAAGAGGAAAGGTATGGAATCAGATAATGTATTGGATCCTGTTCAGTCTGACTGGACTCCCCTTTCAAATAGATCGGAGGAGGAGGATACTTCGGTAGCCTCTAAAGGGTGAAATCTCAGATTTGGATAGTGTAATTCCTTTATCTGATGCTGAAGTGGTTTCCTTCAGATTCAAGCTTGAGCAATTCTGTGTTTTGTTAAAGGAGGTCTACCTTGGACAACTCAGATACCCCTATCATTGTCAACTATAAAAATTCTAGCAAATTGAATAGATACTTTGATGTCCCCTCATCTGGGGAGGTGTTTCCAGTTCCAGACTGTGCCACAGGGATTATTACCCGGGTATGAGAGAAACCAGGAATTCCCTTCTCTCCCTCTCCTATCTTTAAGAAAATGTTCCCGGTAGCGGACTCTTTCAAGGAGTCATGGCAGTCAGTCCCTAAGGTGGAAGGCGCGATTTCCACTTTAGCTAAAATAACTACTATCCCTATTGAGGAGAGTTGCTCTTTCAAGGATCCTATGGATAAAAAACTGGAGGCCTTTTTACAGAAGATATATACTCATCAGGGGTTGCAATGGCAACCGGCGGTGTGTATTGCTACAGTAACCAGTGCGGCAGCCTATTGGTTTGACGCTTTGCCTAAGTCCTTGCAAACTAAAACTCCCTTGGAGGAAATTCAGGATAGGATTAATGCTCTCAAGTTAGCCAATTCCTTTATAAATGACACTTCCTTGCAAGTCATCAAGTTGGGAGCTAAAATATCTGGTTTTGCAATTTTAGCGCGTATAGAGCGCTATGGCTTAAATCTTGGTCTGCAGACGTTTCTTCTAAATCTAAGCTTTTAGCTATCCCCTACAAGAGAAAGACCTTGTTCAGGTCAGCTTTGGAAGAGATTATTTCCGATATCATGGGTGGTAAAGGATACTTTCTGCCTTAAGACAAAAAGAATAAATCAAAGGGACGTCAGACCAATTTTCATTCCTTTCGTAATTTCAGGAGTAAGTCTTCCCCTGCCTCTACCAATTAGGAACAACTTAAGCCTTCCCGGAAACCTGGTCAGTCTTGGAATAAGGGGATGCAATCCAAGAAACCCACAGCTGATTCCAAGTCAGCACGAAGTGGGGGACAGACACTCTCAGTTTTTGCAATCTTGGAAACAAGACGTTCCAGATGCATGGGCAGTGGACACAGTGTCCCAGGGGTACAAGTTAGAGTTCAAGACTTTTCCTCCCAGGGGCAGGCTCTACCTCTCAAGATTATCTGTAGACCGAATAAAAAGAGAGGCGTTCTTGAAATGTGTAGAGGATCTTTCCCTCTTGGGAGTGATTGTTCCAGTTCCAAGTCAGGAACAGGTTCTCTGATTTTACTCCAATCTGTTGGTGGTTCCCAAAAAGAGGGAACTTTCAGACCCATTCTAGATCTAAAGCTACTAAACAAATTCCTCAGAGTGCCATCCTTCAAGATGGAGACTATCCGCTCCATTCTTCCTCTGATTCAAGAGGGTCAATTCATGAGGACCATAGACCTGAAGGATGCGTACCTGCACGTTCCCATTCACAGGGATCATCAAAAATATCTGAGGTTTGCTTTTCTAGACAAACATTTTCAATTTGTAGCGCTTCCATTTGGCCTCGCCACAGCTCCCAGAATTTTCTCAAAGGTCCTGGGAGCTCTTTTGGCAGTAATACGATCTCAGGGAATTGCAGTGGTGCCTTATCTGGATAACATTCTGGTTCAGGCGCCATCTTTGCAACTAGCAGAATCCCATACAAAGATCTTGTTGGCGTTTCTTCATTCCCACGGTTGGAAGAACAATTTGAAGAAAGGTTCTCTTGTTCCATCTACAAGAGTGACCTTCTTAGGAACCATTATAGATTCTCTATCTATGAAGATATTTGTGACAGAGGTCAAAAGAGCCAAGATTCTGTCTGCTTCCTGTCTCAACAGTCGGCAGCATGACCATCAGTGGCCCAATGCATGGACATAATCAGGTTGATGGTGGCTTCCATGGACATAGTTCCGTTTGCTCGGTTCCATTTTAGACCTCTGCAGCTATGCATGCTCGCTCAGTGGAAGGGGATTATACAGATCTATCTCAGAGATTAGTTCTGGATCAATCAACAAGGGACTCTCTACCGAGGTGGCTGTCGCAAGAACATCTGTCCCAGGAGATGTGTTTTGGGTAATTATGACCACAGATGCCAGCCTGTTGGGTTGGGGAGCAGTCTGGGACTCGTTGAAAGTGCAGGGACTTTGGTCTCAGGAGAAATCTGCTCTCCTCATAAACATTCTGGAGTTGAGAGCGATCTTCAATGCCTTGATGGCTTGGCCTCAGCTGCCCTTAGCCCGGTCTATCAGGTTCCAGATGGACAACATAACCTCAGTGGCCTACATCAACCACCAAGGGGGGACTCAGAGTTCCTTAGCCATGAAGGAGGTGGCACGGATCATCCAGTTGGCAGAGACTCACAATTGCTGTCTATCTGCCATCCACATTCCAGGAGTAGACAATTAGGAAGTGTATTTTCTGAGCAGACAGACTTTCCATCCCAGGAGTGGGAACTCCATCCGGAGGTGTTCTCCAGGTTAACAACCAAATAGGGGTTACCAGAATTGGATCTGATGGTGTCTCATCAGAACACCAAGCTCCCAAAGTATGGTTTGATGTTGAAAGATCCTCAAGCCTTTCTGATAAATGCTCTGGCAGTTCCTTGGAACTTGAGGTTGGCATATCTCTTTCCTTCGTTTGCTATCCTTCCACAAGTCATCGCTCGGATCAAGCAGGAGAAAGCATCAGTGATTCTAATAGCTCCTGCGTTGCCTTGCAGGATCTGATATGCAGATCTAGTAGAGATGTCGTCTCTTCCTCCGTGGAGACTTTCCACTGAGGAAAGACCTTCTGCTTCAGGGGCCCTTCCTTCATCAAAATCTCATTTCTCTGAAGCTTACTGCTTGGAAATTGAATGCTTGATTTTAGCTAAGCATGGATTTTCCAAATTGGTCTTTGAGAGCATGGTTCAGGCTTGTAAGCCTGTTACTAGAAAGATTTACCATAAGATTTGGCATAATTATCTTTGTTGGTGTGAGTCTAAAGGTTATTCTTGGAGTAAGGTCAGGATCCCAAGTATCCTGTCTTCTCTCCAGGAAGGCCTTGAGAAGGGGTTATCTATCAGTACCCTCAAGGTTCAGATTTCTGCTCTATCCATTCTGCTGCACAAGCATCTGGTGGACGTGCTGGATGTACAATCCTTTTGTCAGGCCCTGGTCACAATCAGGCATGTGTTTAAGTCAGTTACTCCACCTTAGACCTTTAACCTCATTATTAAAGTTTTGCAACAGGCTCAGTTTGAGACTATACATTCCATAGATATTAAGTTGTTATATTGGATGCTTTTGTTTCTTACTGTTATTTCTTCTGCTCGGATGGTTTCTGAACTCTCAGCTTTGCAGTGTGATTCTCCTTATCTCATATTTCATGCAGATAAGGTAGTTCTCCCTACCAAGTTTGGTTTTCTTCCTAAGGTTGTTTCGGTCAGAAATATTAATCAGGAAATTCTTGTTCCTTCTCTCTGTCCTAATCCTTCTTCTCATAAAGAACATTTGTTGCACAACTTAGATGTTGTGCAGGCTCTTACATTCTATCTGCAGGCTACGAAGGACTTTTGTCAGTCTTCTGTATTGTTTGCTTGCTTTTCTGGAAAACGTAAAGGTCAGAAAGCTACTGCCACTTCTCTTTATTTCTGGTTAAGAAGTGTTATTTGTATGACTTATGAGACAGCAGCCTCCTGAGAGAATTACAAATCACTCCACTAGGGCGGTGTCTTCTTCTTGGGCCTTCAAGAATGAAGCTTCTGTAGAACAGATTTGTAAGGCGGCAACTTGGTTTTCTTTGCACACGTTTTCTAAATTCTATAAGTTTGTTACTTTTGCCTCGGCTGAGGCTTCTTTTGGGAAAAAGGTTCTGCAAGCAGTGGTGCCTTCTGTTTAGGTTTTCTGTCTTGCCCTCCCATATCATCTGAGTCCTCTAGCTTAGGTATTGATTCCCAACAGTAATTGATGATACGTGGACTCACCGTGTCTTAAGAAATAAAACTAAATTTATGCATACCTGATAAATGTATTTATTTCTTGACACGTTGGGGGGTAGTTATCAAGCCGTCAACCTCAAATACGCTGGAATTCCGCAGCGTATTTGTGGCGAGGCTGATTCGCCTTAGTTATCAAAGGCTAGAGACTGGCAAAAGTAGAATTTTGTGACTTAAGCTTCGATCCACCGGACTCAGTCCGACACAGATCGATTCTTACGTCACTCCAGATGTTCCGCACACAAGTGCAGCACAATCTGACTACTTTTGCTAGTTATCAAAAAACTAGCAGGTACGCTCGGCACTTTTCCGGCCCAGTGTACCTGGTTTTCAATCCGCCGCCCTGGAGGCGACGGATCCCATAGGAATCAATGGGAGTCTGACCATAGCGAAAGTACAAGTTCGCTGCTGCCAGACATCCCATTGCTTTCTATGGGAGCTGTCTACCCCTAACATGTACCCCGAGTCTAAACGCCCCTAATCTGTCCCCCCTACACCGCCGCAACTAAATAAAGTTATTACCCCCTAAACCGCCGCTCCCGGAGACCAACGCAAGCTACTCTATACATATTAACCCCTAAACTGCCGCTCCCTGACCCCGCCGCAACTAAATAAATAGTTTAACCCCTAAACCGCTGCTCCCAGACCCCGCCGCAACCTATATTAAACTTATTAACCCTTAATCTGCCCCCCCTACATCTATAATACATTTATTAACCCCTCTCCTGCCCCCCCCTACACCGCCGCCATTGTAATAAAATGATTAACCCCTAAACCTAAGTCTAAGCCTAGCACCCCCCCTAACTTAAATATTAATTAAATAAAGCTAAATAATATTTCTATTATTAACTAAATTAATCCTATTTAAAACTAAATACTTACCTTTAAAATAAACCCTAATATAGCTATAATATAAATAATAATTATATTCTAGCTATCTTAGGATTTATTTTTATTTTACAGGCAAATTTCAATTTATTTTAACTAGGTACAATAGCTATTAAATAGTTATTAACTATTTAATAGCTACCTAGCTAAAATAAAGAGAAATTTACCTGTAAAATAAATCCTAACCTAAGTTACATTTACACCTAACAGTACACTATACTTTAATAAATTATTTCTATTTAAAACTAAATACTTACCTGTAAAATAAACCCTAAGATAGCTACAATGTAATTAATAATTACATTGTAGCTATTTTAGGATTTATATTTATTTTACAGGTAAGTTTGTATTTATTTTAGCTAGTTAGAATAGTTATTAAATAGTTATTAACTATTTAATAACTACCTAGCTAAAAGAAATACAAAATTACCTGTAAAATAAATCCTAACCTAAGTTACAATTAAACCTAACACTACACTATCATTAAATTAATTAAATAAATTAACTACAAATAACTACAATTAAATACAATTACATAAACTAACTAAAGTACAAAAAATAAAAAAAGCTAAGTTACAAAAAATAAAAAAAATAAGTTACAAACATTTAAAAAATATTACAACAATTTTAAGCTAATTACACCTAATCTAAGCCCCCTAATAAAATAACAAAGCCCCCCAAAATAAAAAAATTCCCTACCCTATTCTACATTAAAAAAGTTAAAAGCTCTTTTACCTTACCAGCCCATTTAAAGGGCCTTTTGTGGAGCATGCCCCAAAGAAAACTGCTCTTTTGCCTGTAAAAGAAAAATACAACCCCCCAACATTAAAACCCACCACCCACATACCCCTAATCTAACAAAAAAAACCTTAAAAAACCTAACACTACCCCCCCCCCCCCGAAGATCATCCTACCTTGAGTCGTCTTCACTCAGCCAAGCCACCGATGGAACCGAAGAGGAGATCCGGAGCGGCAGAAGTGATCCTCCAAGGGGAGCTGAAGAAATCTTCCATCCGATGAAGTGATCCTCCAGGCAGCGCTGAAGAAGTCTTCCATCCGGGCGATGTCATCTTCCAAGCGGTGCTGAAGAAGTCTTCCATCCAGGCGATGTCATCTTCCAAGCGGGGTCTTCAATCTTCTTTCTTCAGGATCCATCTTCATCCCGCTGACGCGGAACATCCTTCTTTCCCGACGGACTACCGACGAATGAAGGCTCCTTTAAGGGACGTCATCCAAGATGGCGTCCCTTCAATTCCGATTAGCTTATAGGATTCTATCAGCCAATCGGAATTAAGGTAGGAAAAATCTGATTGGCTGATTGAATCAGCCAATCAGATTGAAGTTCAATCCGATTGGCTGATCCAATCAGCCAATCAGATTGAGCTTGCATTCTATTGGCTGTTCCGATCAGCCAATAGAATGTGAGCTCAATTTGATTGGCTTATTCAATCAGCCAATCAGATATTTACTACCTTAATTCCGATTGGCTGATAGAATCCTATCAGCCAATCAGAATTGAAGGGACGCCATCTTGGATGACGTCCCTTAAAGGAGCCTTCATTCGTCGGTAGTCCGTTGGGAAAGAAGGATGTTCCGCGTCGGCGGGATGAAGATGGATCCTGAAGAAAGAAGATTGAAGACCCCGCTTGGAAGATGACATCTCCTGGATGGAAGACTTCTTCAGCGCTGATTGGAAGATGACATCGCCCGGATGGAAGACTTCTTCAGCGCCGCCTGGAGGATCACTTCATCGGATGGAAGACTTCTTCAGCGCACCTTGGAGGATCACTTCTGCAGCTCCGGATCTCCTCTTCGGTTCCATCGGTGGCTCGGCTGAGTGATGATGACTCAAGGTAGGATGATCTTCAGGGGGGTAGTGTTAGGTTTTTTTAAGGGGGGTTTGGGTTAGATTAGGGGTATGTGGGTGGTGGGTTTTAATGTTGGGGGGGTTGTATTTTTCTTTTACAGGCAAAAGAGCAGTTTTCTTTGGGGCATGCCCCACAAAAGGCCATTTTAAGGGCTGGCAAGGTAAAAGAGCTTTGAACTTTTTTAATGTAGAATAGGGTAGACAATTTTTTTTTATTTTGGGGGGCTTTGTTATTTTATTATGGGGCTTAGATTAGGTGTAATTAGCTTAAAATTGTTGTAATATTTTTTAAATGTTTGTAACTTATTTTGTTTATTTTTTGTAACTTAGATATTTTTATTTTTTGTACTTTAGTTAGTTTATGTAATTGTAATTTAATTGTAGTTATTTGTAGTTAATTTATTTAATTAATGTAATGATAGTGTAGTGTTAGGTTTAATTGTAACTTAGGTTAGGATTTATTTTACAGGTAATTTTGTATTTCTTTTAGCTAGGTAGTTATTAAATAGTTAAGAATTATTTAATAACTATTCTAACTAGCTAAAATAAATACAAAGTTACCTGTAAAATAAATATATATCCTAAAATAGCTACAATGTAATTATTAATTACATTGTAGCTATCTCAGGGTTTATTTTACAGGTAAGTATTTAGTTTTAAATAGGATTAATTTATTTAATGATAGTGTAGTGTTAGTTTTAGTTTTTATTGTACAGGTAATTTTGTATTTATTTTAGCTAGGTAGCTATTAAATAGTTAATAACTATTTAATAGCTATTGTACCTAGTAATAATAAATAAATTGAAAGTTACCTGTAAAATAAAAATAAATCCTAAGATAGCTACAATATAATTATTATTTATATTGTAGCTATATTAGGGTTTATTTTAAAGGTAAGTATTTAGTTTTAAATAGGATTAATTTAGTTAATAATAGAAATATTATTTAGATTTATTTAATTAATATTTAAGTTACGGGGGGTGTTAGGGTTAGTGTTAGACTTAGGTTTAGGGGTTAATACATTTATTACAGTGGCGGCGGTGTAGGCGGGGCAGGATAGGGGTTAATAAATGTATTATAGGTGGCGAAGGTGTAGGGGGGCAGATTAGAGGTTAATAAGTTTAATATAGGTTGCAGCGGAGTCCGGGAGCGGCGGTTTAGGTGTTAAACTATTTATTTAGTTGTGGCGAGGTGCGGGATCAGCAGGATAGGGGTTAATAACTTTATTGTAGAGGGCGGCGGTATAAGGGGGGCAGGATAGGGGTTACTAGGTATAATGTAGGCTGCGGCAGTGTCCGGGAGCGGCGGTTTAGGGGTTAATACATTTATAAGAGTTGTGGCGGGGTCTAGGAGCGGCAGTTTATGGGTTACTAACTTTATTGAGTTGCGGGAGGCTCCGGGGGTGCCGGTATAGGGGGTATAACAGTGTAGTTTAGTGTGGGTGCTTAGTGACAGCTTGTCAATAAAGCTGTAAAAAAGCCGAAGAGCAGCAAGATCGGATGAGTGATAACTCTCACAGTCCGCTGCTCATCGCCCCGTACTTGGTGCGCGGCTTTTTGACAGATTTATTGATAACTTAGGCGAATTTTTTCAGGTCCGCAGCAGCGAAGGTAGGCGAGCTTAGGCGGGCGTATTGGGCCGGCGAAGGCAGGAAAGTTGACACTTTGATAACTAGGCCTTGTTGGGTCCACTGTCATCCCTGTTTTCAAACAGTTGTTTTTCTAAAACCTCAGGCATCTCTGCACCTTGTGTTATTTCCTTTCTCTCCTTTTCCTTTGGTCGAATGACTGAGGGTTGTGGGAAGGGAAGTGATACGTAACAGCTTTGCTCTGGTGCTCTTTGCCTCCTCCTGCTGTTCAGGAGTGATATTCCCAACAGTAATTTATGATCTGTGGACTCACCGTGTCAAGAAAGAAAGAAATGTATCAGGTAAGGGTAAATTTTGTTTTTACACTGTACAATGGTATTAATGTAAACACTTGTATTGTAAGGGATACAAATCCTGAATGGCCATTATATTAGTAATTTGCATTTGTACAAGGTGTAACTGATAGGTTTCTATTAGCTTCACAATGGGAATCATGGTTTACTTTCAGTTCTGGTAAGTTGCACTCGAGTGATACTAACGTTTAACTTTACATTCAGTTTAGTAGGAACGCACATATGTTCACAAAATACTATTTGTAGTAGAGTTACTCGAGTGCAATTTACCCTAGAAATCTCGCTCAAAATTCTGCTCCTCTTGTGAATTTGGCCTATGCATTTAGAAACAAAGAAAGACTTGGATTAATTTATTGTTATTTTTGCTAAATTTGTGAATATGAGGCAAACTTAAAGGGACAGTATACACCAATTTTTATTTAACTGCATGTAACAGACACTACTATATGAACAGATACTGATATAAAATCCAGTATAAAACCCTTTTAAAAAGTAAAATCTAGTGTACAATGTCTTTTAAGCAATCTGCAATTTTTTTATTACATCAGCAAGGAAACCACATTTATAAGCTCTATCAGTCACAATAGAAATTATTAAAATATTAATAATGATTACGGGGCTTGGAGAATTTGTCATCTTCATTAATTAATACATTAACACATAATTTCTCAAATACAATCCTGAAACATTATACATACGCCAAATTTTAAGATTTTCTCTTCCTAGTCTTGATTTATCACTGATTCAAACTTATTCAAATCCAAAGATATTCAGTAAAAATGTGTCCCAGAGTGTGCAAGCTGAGGGGTCACTTCACCAACCCCAAAGTAGCAAGCAGTGCGCCACAACAGCGCCACTCAATAAACAAAACATGAATAATGGCTATATGCAATATATGCAATATACTTCTTCCTGGACCTGTCCCTTTATATGGAATATCATTTCTTGATGATAACTTATTGAGCCACACTGCTGTATTGGAGGCTTGTACTGGAGGTATTGGACCTTATTATCAATATGTATTCTTTATAAATAACTTATTAGCTATGTCTTAATATCAATTTTTGACAACCGCAACAAATATTTTCATTACTGTTTTGTAAAATTAAACCTTTAGCCATTAACAGTTTATAATATATATTACACAATGTTGTTGTTCTTGGCACACCTTTTCATTTATCTTGTATTGAGAATCACAAGAAAAAAACAATACTCATATCAGTGTGTACTGTCTCCAGGTTTGCCCAAATTAGCCTGCATTCTGGAATTAGTGAAGTTCCTGTGCAACCTGGGTCGATTACTTTCCTTTATTCACTAATCACATCCCCTCTTTATATTTTGCCCTCACAACAGAATTATTCCATTACAGCCCAATAAATCTGACAGGATTCCAGTGTTAAATGCTTTATCTGGATCATCAATGGGTTTTATTTCAAGTATATTTAACTCATTTCAGGCTTCAAGTGAATTCGTAGTATAGTAATTAATATGTAGAAAAATCATTAGTAGTGGCCAGCAATGCAGCATCCGCTGAAGGAATTTATGATTGCTAAAGGAATTGCTTGTGCAGCCTTAACCCCTGCTTTCATGCAGTCAATTGCACAAGACCAGGGGTTGTACATAATTTCAAACCTTTGATGTAGCAGAGAGGTCAGGAAGCATTAAACACATCTTAAAGGGGCAATAAAGTCAAAATTAAAGATTCATAATTCAGATAGGACATACAGTTTTAAACCTTTCTAATTTACTTTTATTATCAGTTTTGCTTTGTTCTCTTGATATCCTTTGTTGAAAAGTAAATCTAGGTAGGCAGCTTAGGAGCGTGCACATACCTTTAGTAGTCTATGGTAGCAGTATACCAACCAATGTATAACATTATTATAAAAAAAGTTGCAAACACAGGCCTAGATTTGGAGTTTGGCGGTAGCCGTGAAAACCAGCGTTAGAGGCTCCTAACGCTGGTTTTAGGCTACCGCCGGTATTTGGAGTCAGTCAAAAAAGGGTCTAACGCTCACTTTCCAGCCGCGACTTTTCCATACCGCAGATCCCCTTACGTCAATTGCGTATCCTATATTTTCAATGGGATCTTTCTAACTCCGGTATTTAGAGTCGTGGCTGAAGTGAGCGCTAGAATTCTAACGACAAAACTCCAGCCGCAGAAAAAAGTCAGTAGTTAAGAGCTTTCTGGGCTAACGCCGGTTCATAAACCTCTTAACTACTGTGCCCTAAAGTACACTAACACCCATAAACTACCTATGTACCCCTAAACCGAGGTCCCCCCACACCGCCGCCACTCGATTAAATTTTTTTAACCCCTAATCTGCTGACAGCCACCTACGTTATCCTTATGTACCCCTAATCTGCTGTCCCTAACACCGCCGACCCCTATATTATATTTATTAACCCCTAACCTGCCCCCACAACGTCGCCGCCAGCTGCCTACACTTATTAACCCCTAATCTGCCGATTGCACGCCGCCGCCAGCTACATTATAGCTATGTACCCCTAATCTGCTGCCCCTAACACCGCCGACCCCTATATTATATTTATTAACCCTAATCTGACCCCCTCAATGTCGCCTCCACCTGCCTACACTTATTAACCCCTAATCTGCCGGCCGGACCGCACCGCTATTATAATAAAATTATTAACCCCTAATCCGCCTCACTAACCCTATAATAAATAGTATTAACCCCTAATCTGCCCTCCCTAACATCGCTGACACCTAACTTCAAACATTAACCCCTAATCTGCCGACTGGAGCTCACTGCAATTCTAATAAATGTATTAACCCCTAAAGCTAAGTCTAACCCTAATACTAACACCCCCCTAAGTTAAATATAATTTAAATCTAACGAAATAAATTAACTCTTATTAAATAAATTATTCCTATTTAAATCTAAATACTTACCTGTAAAATAAACCCTAATATAGCTACAATATAAATTATAATTATATTATAGCTATTTTAGGATTAATATTTATTTTACAGGTAACTTTGTATTTATTTTAACCAGGTACAATAGCTATTAAATAGTTAAGAACTATTTAATAGCTAAAATAGTTAAAATAATTACAAAATTACCTGTAAAATAAATCCTAACCTAAGTTACAATTAAACCTAACACTACACTATCAATAAATTAATTAAATAAAATACCTACAATTACCTACAATTAAACCTAACACTACACTATCAATAAATTAATTAAATACAATACCTACAAATAACTACAATGAAATAAACTAACTAAAGTACAAAAAATAAAAAAGAACTAAGTTACAAAAAATAAAAAAATATTTACGAACATAAGAAAAATATTACAACAATTTTAAACTAATTACACCTACTCTAAGCCCCCTAATAAAATAACAAAGCCCCCCAAAATAAAAAAATGCCCTACCCTATTCTAAATTACAAAATTTCAAAGCTCTTTTACCTTACCAGCCCTGAACAGGGCCCTTTGCGGAGCATGCCCCAAGAAATTCAGCTCTTTTGCCTGTAAAAAAACCCCATACAATACCACCCCCCCAACATTACAACCCACCACCCACATACCCCTAATCTAACCCAAACCCCGCTTAAATAAACCTAACACTAAGCCCCTGAAGATCTTCCTACCTTGTCTTCACCTCACCAGGTATCACACCGATCCGTCCTGGCTCCGATATCTTCATCCAACCGAAGAGGGGGCTAGACATCCATCATCCGACGGCTGAAGAAGTCCAGAAGAGGGTCCAAAGTCTTCATCCTATCCGGGAAGAAGAGTAGATCCGGACCGGCAACCATCTTCTTCCAAGCGGCATCTTCTATCTTCATCCGATGAGGACCGGCTCCATCTTGAAGACCTCCACCGCGGACCCATCTTCTTCCGACGACGACTTCCCAACGAATGACGGTTCCTTTAAGGGACATCATCCAAGATGGCGTCCCTCGAATTCCGATTGGCTGATAGGATTCTATCAGCCAATCGGAATTAAGGTAGGAAAATTCTGATTGGCTGATGGAATCAGCCAATCAGAATCAAGTTCAATCTGATTGGCTGATTCAATCAGCCAATCAGATTGAGCTCGCATTCTATTGGCTGATCGGAACAGCCAATAGAATGTGAGCTCAATCTGATTGGCTGATTGAATCAGCCAATCGGATTGAACTTGATTCTGATTGGCTGATTCCATCAGCCAATCAGAATATTCCTACCTTAATTTCGATTGGCTGATAGAATCCTATCAGCCAATCGGAATTCGAGGGACGCCATCTTGGATGACGTCATTTAATGGAACCGTCATTCGTCGTCTAGTCGTCGGTTGAAGAGGATGTTCCGCGTCGGCTTGGAAGAAGATAGTTCCGCTCCGCTCCAGAAGAAAGAATAATGAAGATGCGGCTTGATAGAAGACTTCATCCAGATGATGGACTTCCGACTTCAGCCTGAGGATGGATTTCTTCAGTCGCCGCTTGGATCCAGACTTCAGCCCGAGGATGGACGTCACTCTTCAGCCCCCCGCTTGGGCTTGGATCAACACTTCCGAGGCTTGGTTCAAGACTTCCGAGGACGGATCGGTGAACCTGGCAGGGTGAAGATAAGGTAGGAAGATCTTCAGGGGCTTAGTGTTAGGTTTATTTAAGGGGGGTTTGGGTTAGATTATGGGTATGTGTGTGGTGGGTTGTAATGTTGGGGGGGTATTGTATGTTTTTTTTTTACAGGCAAAAGAGCTGAATTTCTTGGGGCATGACCCGCAAAGGGCCCTGTTCAGGGCTGGTAAGGTAAAAGAGCTTTGAACTTTTGTAATTTAGAATAGGGTAGGGCATTTTTTTATTTTGGGGGGCTTTGTTATTTTATTAGGGGGCTTAGAGTAGGTGTAATTAGTTTCAAATTGTTGTAATATTTTTCTAATGTTTGTAAATATTTTTTTATTTTTTGTACTTTAGTTAGTTTATTTAATTGTATTTATTTGTAGATATTGTATTTAATTAATTCATTGATAGTGTAGTGTTAGGTTTAATTGTAGGTAGAGAGCAAAAGAGAGAGAGCGCCTGATAGTGTAATATCGTCAAGGTCAAGCAAGATACAGGTATAAAAAAATCTCTGCCAAATGGATACTCACAAAGAGCTTGGCACTCGCAAGTAGTGCATGTAGGCGGGCTGACCTTTATACAGTAGTCAGTACACTGAATCTATGGTGGTCGTATCAGAGATCTGTAGTGATAGAAACAGAAAACACAGAAGAACAATAGTGCAATATCGTCTGGAACCGAAATGGACACAGCATAGGATACAGGGTCAGCAAGGTGTATACTCACAATGGAGTTGGCACTCCCAAGTAGTGCATTAAGGCAGGCTGACCTTCATACAGCAGTCAGCGCGCTGATGGTTAATAGCTGTAGTTGGTGGCTGTAGCTGTTATCGGTCTAGGCTTGTCCTCTGCTCACCGGCGCGTGTGTTGAATATTCAGCTATAGCTGGGCTGTTTAGCTGTAGAAAGTGGGTCTTTAAGGTATGCTGTGAACACACCCAAATATGCACCTGCGGCACGTCACAGGCCTCAGGGGACACAGTGCATATAAAATAGTAAGCCACTAGAAATGAGTGACTGAAAAGTATTTATAAAAGAAAATATATTTGAAATAAGGAAGTCAGCGGACAAACTCTTAAATAAAAATAATAAAAAAAATAAAAAGGGTTTTTATTAAGAGCTATAACAACGCGTTTCTCGGCCGATAAAAGCTCACTGGCCGTTTCATCAGGTAAGTGTATAGGTATAGCGGGAAAACCACATTTAAAAATACATAGGAAGGTCACGATTGGTTTAAACATCCACCAATAGCTGACCCAACATATCGTTACATTTAAAATATAATATTTCGCTGACTTCCTAACAAAATAATTTCGTTACATATAATAAGAAAAAGAAAAATTGTGTATGCAAGGAAACAATGTTAAAAAATGTGATTTAAAAACCACGAACAAAAAACATTTTGTTCTATTGCTGAATGATGAGCTACTCGTTATTATCCTGTCTTAGAGATAGTCAAAAAATTGTAGGGACAAATGAGGCCACATAAACCATAGAAAAAGAACATCCAATTTGTAATTCTACTGCTTTGGTAGTATATTAAAATACTACCGATTTTGATAGAGTCTTAAAAGTCATGTACTGATGTAAGTCGTTGTATTAAGAATGACCATAATAAGTGTGTTATGTGAGATAAAGTTCTTGTACCTTTCATACATGGTACAATATAACTGATTCTATGTGTTATTGATAATAAAAAATGGTGTATATTTATTGTGTTTAATTTGAAAACATCACATTGCAAAGAAAAATATAATATATTATGCCTGTGTAGAATGTGCAGATGATAGTGTAGGTAATTTAATAAAATTATGTTTATTAGTTAAATGCTGCCAAATCCAAGTTAGAATTAAGCCCTGAAGGCCACAGAGTATTCAACTTGTGAATCCAAAAGGTTTCACGTTGTCTTAATTTAATAATTCTGTTGTAATCTGTTGAAGGGGGTATATAGTCTATGGGATAAAATTTGAAAATTTCAGGATTGCCCTGATGTTTGTTCAGGCAATGTTCTGGTATACTATGTTTGATTTTTTTCTTTTTGCAATTTTTGCAATTGCGTAGATGTTCCCCCCACCTAGTTCTTGCTTTTCTTGAGGTGCGACCCACGTATTGGGCCCCACATATACATTCCAGGACATAAATTACAAAGATGGAATTGCAATTTAAGAATTTTTTGATAGGAAAAATTTCCCCAGTTATTTTTGAGGTAAAATTCTTCATACCAGATGGTATGTATTTGCAAGTATTACAGCCTCTTTTTCCACATTTGTAGACTCCTATATGACTAAGGAAGTTTGTGTTATTATTGGAATTTTTGTTGCAAAAAATGTGTTTCACTTTTTTACTGGGAGCTAGCTTACTCCTCAGAGTAGGAGCCCTAGTATATACGATTTTTGGATAACTATCTACTAAATTTTTTAAAATGGGGTCTCTGAGTATTATTGGCCAATGTTTGTTGAGAATATGTCTTATCTGTTTATAATTGTTATTGTATTGGGTGATAAACAATGGTTTTGTTGAAAAATTATCATTCTCTCTTTTTTTATTATGAGTCTTATTTTTGTTAAGTAAGGTATCCCTATCTAGAGATCTAGCCTTGTCTCTACAGGTTGTCAAAAGGTCATTAGGATAACCTTTGTCAAGGAACCTTTGATAGATGATTTCACTCTGAAGATCAAAGGATTCTAGCGATGAACAATTACGTCGAATTCTTTCGAATTGACTGTAGGGGATGTTTGATAGCCAGTTTATATGATGATTACTTTTGAAATTTAAATAACTATTGCTATCTACTTCCTTGAAAAATGTTTTTGAACAAATATTTCCTAACTGGTCCCAACTCAGTGTCAAATCTAAAAAGTCTATTGTCTGCTTATTTATTTCAGCAGTGAATGACAAACCAAAATCATTTTGGTTAAGGGAAGCAGCAAACAATGTTGCTGAGGGAAGGTCACCTCGCCATAGGAAAATCAGGTCGTCTATGTAGCGACCATAGAACACCAGACTCGCCCCAGCTGAGGAATTATAGATGTAAATATCCTCAAAGATGCCCATAAAGATGTTGGCAAAGCTAGGGGCGAATCTGGTGCCCATGGCCGTACCCAATTTTTCAACAAAACCATTGTTTATCACCCAATACAATAACAATTATAAACAGATAAGACATATTCTCAACAAACATTGGCCAATAATACTCAGAGACCCCATTTTAAAAAATTTAGTAGATAGTTATCCAAAAATCGTATATACTAGGGCTCCTACTCTGAGGAGTAAGCTAGCTCCCAGTAAAAAAGTGAAACACATTTTTTGCAACAAAAATTCCAATAATAACACAAACTTCCTTAGTCATATAGGAGTCTACAAATGTGGAAAAAGAGGCTGTAATACTTGCAAATACATACCATCTGGTATGAAGAATTTTACCTCAAAAATAACTGGGGAAATTTTTCCTATCAAAAAATTCTTAAATTGCAATTCCATCTTTGTAATTTATGTCCTGGAATGTATATGTGGGGCCCAATACGTGGGTCGCACCTCAAGAAAAGCAAGAACTAGGTGGGGGGAACATCTACGCAATTGCAAAAATTGCAAAAAGAAAAAAATCAAACATAGTATACCAGAACATTGCCTGAACAAACATCAGGGCAATCCTGAAATTTTCAAATTTTATCCCATAGACTATATACCCCCTTCAACAGATTACAACAGAATTATTAAATTAAGACAACGTGAAACCTTTTGGATTCACAAGTTGAATACTCTGTGGCCTTCAGGGCTTAATTCTAACTTGGATTTGGCAGCATTTAACTAATAAACATAATTTTATTAAATTACCTACACTATCATCTGCACATTCTACACAGGCATAATATATTATATTTTTCTTTGCAATGTGATGTTTTCAAATTAAACACAATAAATATACACCATTTTTTATTATCAATAACACATAGAATCAGTTATATTGTACCATGTATGAAAGGTACAAGAACTTTATCTCACATAACACACTTATTATGGTCATTCTTAATACAACGACTTACATCAGTACATGACTTTTAAGACTCTATCAAAATCGGTAGTATTTTAATATACTACCAAAGCAGTAGAATTACAAATTGGATGTTCTTTTTCTATGGTTTATGTGGCCTCATTTGTCCCTACAATTTTTTGACTATCTCTAAGACAGGATAATAACGAGTAGCTCATCATTCAGCAATAGAACAAAATGTTTTTTGTTCGTGGTTTTTAAATCACATTTTTTAACATTGTTTCCATGCATACACAATTTTTCTTTTTCTTATTATATGTAACGAAATTATTTTGTTAGGAAGTCAGCGAAATATTATATTTTAAATGTAACGATATGTTGGGTCAGCTATTGGTGGATGTTTAAACCAATCGTGACCTTCCTATGTATTTTTAAATGTGGTTTTCCCGCTATACCTATACACTTACCTGATGAAACGGCCAGTGAGCTTTTATCGGCCGAGAAACGCGTTGTTATAGCTCTTAATAAAAACCCTTTTTATTTTTTTTATTATTTTTATTTAAGAGTTTGTCCGCTGACTTCCTTATTTCAAATATATTTTCTTTTATAAATACTTTTCAGTCACTCATTTCTAGTGGCTTACTATTTTATATGCACTGTGTCCCCTGAGGCCTGTGACGTGCCGCAGGTGCATATTTGGGTGTGTTCACAGCATACCTTAAAGACCCACTTTCTACAGCTAAACAGCCCAGCTATAGCTGAATATTCAACACACGCGCCGGTGAGCAGAGGACAAGCCTAGACCGATAACAGCTACAGCCACCAACTACAGCTATTAACCATCAGCGCGCTGACTGCTGTATGAAGGTCAGCCTGCCTTAATGCACTACTTGGGAGTGCCAACTCCATTGTGAGTATACACCTTGCTGACCCTGTATCCTATGCTGTGTCCATTTCGGTTCCAGACGATATTGCACTATTGTTCTTCTGTGTTTTCTGTTTCTATCACTACAGATCTCTGATACGACCACCATAGATTCAGTGTACTGACTACTGTATAAAGGTCAGCCCGCCTACATGCACTACTTGCGAGTGCCAAGCTCTTTGTGAGTATCCATTTGGCAGAGATTTTTTTATACCTGTATCTTGCTTGACCTTGACGATAGTACACTATCAGGCGCTCTCTCTCTTTTGCTCTCTATTTTTTCAGTTCTACCGACTTACCACCGGTTTGGAGTGGAGCAGCCTTCCAGAATTATTGATTTCAACAATTGCATCTATCTATCAATGACTCTGCACTATATGTGAAATCGTTTGTATTGTTTTTTATATATTTTCTGATTTCATTCCACCTAATTATATTTCATCTATTTTCAATAGAAATAACATTGTATCACTTGATTTATATAGTACATTTTTTAGGTATTGAAGTTTTTGTGAAATACACGTCATTGTTTATGTAAAATCACTTATTTATTTTTTCTGAACTATACAGTTCCTTAGGTACACTCTTGTAAAAGGATATCCTATATACTTTTTTGAACGATTTTTTATACCATTTTGCACCATCCATTCCACATATATATATTTTTTTATGCACATAATAGTATAATAATATAGCGCACCCTATTGTATGATTTTATATCGTACATTTTTTTCTCTTGTTAATTGTAGGTAATTGTAGGTATTTTATTTAATTATTTATTGATAGTGTAGTGTTAGGTTTAATTGTAACAGGTTAGGATTTATTTTACAGGTAAATTTGTAATTATTTTAACTATTTTAGCTATTAAATAGTTCTTAACTATTTAATAGCTATTGTACCTTGTTAAAATAAATACAAAGTTGCCTGTAAAATAAATATAAATCCTAAAATAGCTATAATATAATTATAATTTATATTAGGATTTATTTTACAGGTAAGTATTTAGCTTTAAATAGGAATAATTTATTTAATAAGAGTTAATTAATTTCGTTAGATTTAAATTATATTTAAGTTAGGGGGGTGTTAGTGTTAGGGTTAGACTTAGCTTTAGGGGTTAATACATTTATTAGAATAGCGGTGAGCTCCAGTCGGCAGATTAGGGGTTAATGTTTGAAGTTAGGTGTCGGCGATGTTAGGGAGGGCAGATTAGGGGTTAATACTATTTATTATAGGGTTAGTGAGGCGGATTAGGGGTTAATAACTTTATTATAATAGCGGTGCGGTCCGGTCGGCAGATTAGGGGTTAATAAGTGTAGTTAGGTGGAGGCGACGTTGTGGGGGGCAGATTAGGGGTTAATAAATATAATATAGGGGTCGGCGGTGTTAGGGGCAGCAGATTAGGGGTACATAGGGATAATGTAAGTAGCGGCGGTTTACGGAGCGGCAGATTAGGGGTTAATAATAATATGCAGGGGTCAGCGATAGCAGGGGTGGCAGAATAGGGGTTAATAAGTGTAAGGTTAGGGGTGTTTAGACTCGGGGTACATGTTAGAGTGTTAGGTGCAGACGTAGGAAGTGTTTCTCCATAGAAAACAATGGGGCTGCGTTAGGAGCTGAACGCGCCTTTTTTGCAGGTGTTAGGTTTTTTTTCAGCTCAAACAGCCCCATTGTTTTCTATGGGGGAATCGTGCACGAGCACGTTTTTGAGGCTGGCCGCGTCCGTAAGCAACTCTGGTATTGAGAGTTGAAGTTGCGTTAAATATGCTATACGCTCCTTTTTTGGAGCCTAACGCAGCCATTCTGTGGACTCTCAATACCAGAGTTATTTTAAAGGTGCGGCCAGAAAAAAGCCAGCGTTAGCTACGCGGGTCGTTACCGACAAAACTCTAAATCTAGCCGACAGTTAGCATATGATTAAAGGCATGTGCAGGCTCCTGAGCTCATCTAGAATTGCTCTACAACAAAGGATACCAAGCTGTTTAAAATGGCGTGCTTTAGCCAATCAATTTAGGTATATTTTTTATGTATTGTCCCTTTAATTTGCGTTTTCAGGACTTCTTTCATTTGCTAGTGTATTATATTTATATATATTTATTATATATTTGTATTATATTTTTTCTATTTTTTATACTATCCAAACTGTGTAGCAAAACAACATTTCTTAAACAGACCTGTCTCTATTCCATCTATTAACAACTGACTTAACCCTTCAGAGACTTGGAGCCTGATATTCAAAAGCTCACTGCTGTCGGTGAGATGATCTAAGACATCTTGGGCCAAATCCGATATGCAGTGTCACCCGCAAAAGCCGGCGATGCCAAATTTTGCGCTGGTTTGGTATCCTATATACGGCGTAACATATAAGTTTCTATATATATATATTTCAACCTTCACCCGTAGTTTTTACCCCCATACACTGATATTCAAAACCTGCGCAGTTTGGTATCCAATATACAGCGTAAGGACTTAGGTGGAGAAAACTTACTCCATTTTCACCTCTCCACAAAATGCAGGCGTAGTAAGCCTTACGCTGAGTATTGGAGCCCCGTAACTCCCTAAACTGCCTGCAAAATAAAACCTAACACCTAACGCATGTGCAATGTCTATCTACCGTCACTCCCAGACCCCGCCGCCACCTACATTATATGTATTACCCCCTAATCTTATCCCCCTACACCGCCACCACCTATATTAAATGTATTACCCCCAATCTGATCCCCCTACACCGCCGCCACCTATATTAAATGTATTACCCCCTAATCTGATCCCCTACACTGCTGCCGCCACCTATATTAAATATATTAACCCCTAATCTGATCCCCCTACACCCCCGCCACCTATAATAAATATATTAACCCCTAATCTAAGCCCCCTACACCGCTGCCACCTATATTAAATGTATTTCCCCTAATCTGATCCCCTACACTGCTGCTACCTATATTAAATATATTAACCCCTAATCTGATCCCCCTACACCGCCACCACCTATATTAAATATATTACCCCCTAAACCTAAGTCTAACCCTAACACCCCCTAATTTATTTATTATTTAAATAAATCTAAATAATATTAATATTATTAACTAAATTATTCCTATTTAAAACTAAATACTTACCTATAAAATAAACCCTAAGATAGCTACAATATAATTAATGATTACATTGTAGCTATTTTAGGCTTTATATTTATTTTACAGGTAACTTTGTATTTATTTTAGTTAGGTACAATAGCTATTAAATAGTTAATAACTATTTAATAGCTACCCAGTTAAAATAATTACAAAATTACCTGTAAAATAAATCCTAACCTAAGTTACAAATACACCTACACTATCAATAAATTAATTAAATAAACTACAATTATCTAAACTAAAATACAATTAAATGCACTAAACTATATTACAAAAAAAACCCACTAAATTACAAAAAATACAAACATATTACAAGAATTTTAAGCTAATTATACCTAATCTAAGCCCCCTAATAAAATTAAAAAGCCCCCCAAAATAATTTTTATTTTATAAATAATTTCCCTACCCTAAACTAAATTACAAAAGTAATCAGCTCTATTACCAGCCCTTAAAAGGGCCTTTTGCGGGGCATTGCCCCAAAGTAATCAGCTTTTTTACCTGTAAAAAAAAAGGCCAACCCCCCCATTATAACCCACCACCTACACACCCCTACTCAAAAAAACCACCAAATACCCCCTTAAAAAACCTAAGTCTAACCCCAAAGTGGTCCTTACCTGTCCTGAAGACCGGGGTAGAAGGTCCTGTTCCAGGCGGCGACTTCTTCTTCTTCCAGGAACCAGCCGGCGCGGAGCGGAGGAGTTGAAGACCGATGACCGCGGAGCTGAAGACTGTCGACTCTGGAACTGAAGACCGGCCATGCTGGAACTGAAGATCGGCGACACTGGAACTGAAGACCGCGGAGCCATGGAGCGTGGAGGATCCTCTTCATACGATCTCTGCTGTACACTGAATAGGAATTCAAGGTACACAATTAAAAATTGCGTCCCTTGAATTCCTATTGGCTGATTTGAGCCTTCAAATTTGTAACTTAGGTTAGGATTTATTTTACAGGTAATTTTGTAATTATTTCAACTAGGTAGCTATTAAATAGTTATTAACTCTTTAATAGCTATTGTACCTAGTTAAATAAATGCAAAGTTACCTGTAAAATAAATATAAAGCCTAAAATAGCTACAATGTAATTATTAATTATATTGTAGCTATCTTAGGGTTTATTTTATAGGTAAGTGTTTAGTTTTAAATAGGAATAATTTAGTTAATAATATTAATATTATTTATATTTATTTAAATAATAATTAAGTTAGGGGGTGTTAGGGTTAGACTAAGGTTTAGGGGTAATATATTTAATATAGGTGGCGGTGGTGTAGGGGGATCAGATTAGGGGTTAATATATTTAATATAGGTGGCGGCGGTGTAGGGGGATCAGATTAGGGGGTAATACATTTAATATAGTTGGCGGCGGTGTAGGGGGATCAGATTAGCAGGTAATACATTATATATATGTGGCAGCTGTGTAGGGGGATCAGATTAGGGGGTAATACATTTAATATAGGTGGCGGCGGTGTAGGGGGATTGGATTAGGGGTTAATATATTTAATATAGGTGGCGGCGGTGTAGGGGGATCAGATTAGGGGGTAATACATTTAATGTAGGTGGCGGCAGTGTAGGGGGGTCAGATTAGGGGGAAATACATTTAATGTAGGTAGCGGCGGTGTAGGGGGGTCAGATTAGGGGGTAATACATTTAATATAGGTGGCGGCGATGTAGGGGGGATTAGATTAGGGGTTGATATATTTAATATAGGTGGCGGCAATGTAGGGGGGTCAGATTAGGGGGTGATACATTTAATGTAGGTGGCGGCGGTGTAGGGGGGTCAGATTAGCGGGTAATACATTTAATATAGGTGGCGGCAGTGTAGGGGGATTAGATTAGGGGTTAATATATTTAATATAGGTGGCGGCGGTGTAGGGGGATCAGATTAGGGGGTAATACATTAAATATAGGTGGCGGCGGTGTAGGGGGATTAGATTAGGGGTTAATATATTTAATATAGGTGGTGGCGGTGTAGGGGGATCAGATTAGGGGGTAATACATTTAATGTAGGTGGTGGCGGTGTAGGGGGGTCAGATTGTTGGGTAATACATTTAATGTAGGTGGCGGCGGTGTAGGGGTGTCTGATTAGGGGGTAATACATTTAATGTAGGTGGCGGCGGTGTAGGGGTGTCAGATTGGGGTAATACATTTAATGTAGGTGGCGGCGGGGTCCAGGAGCAGCGGTTTAGGGGTTAATACTAGGGTAGGTTTAGGGGGGTCAGATTAGGGGGTAATACATTTAATATAGGTGGCGGCAGTGTAGGGGGATTAGATTACGGGTTAATATATTTAATATAGGTAGCGGCTGTTTAGGGGTTAATACTAGGGTAGGTTTAGTGTGGTCAGATTAGGGGGTAATACATTTAATATAGGTGGCGGCAGTGTAGGGGGATTAGATTAGGGGTTAATATATTTAATATAGGTGGCGACAGTGTAGGGGGATCAGATTAGGGGGTAATACATTTAATATAGGTGGCGACGGTGTAGGGGGATTAGATTAGGGGTTAATATATTTAATATAGGTGGCGGCGGTGTAGGGGGATCAGATTAGGGGGCAATACATTTAATGTAGGTGGTGGCGGTGTAGGGGGGTCAGATTATTGGGTAATACATTTACTGTAGGTGGCGGCGGTGTAGGGGGGTCAGATTAGGGGGTAATACATTTAATGTAGGTGGTGCCGGTGTAGGTGTGTCAGATTAGGGGGTAATACATTTAATGTAGGTGGCGGCGGGGTCCGTGAGCGGCGGTTTAGGGGTTAATACTAGGGTAGGTTTATTTTGGTGTGGACTATGGCGGTTTAGGGGTTAATAATTAGGCTTATTGCATTGTGGGGAGTTGTCGGTCTAGGGGGTAATACATTTATTGTTAGGAGTAAGAGGGGGGATTGCGGATAGAGGGGTATACGTGTCGGGCTATTTTTGGGAGGCGTGTTAGACAGTAACGGGAGATTTTATACTTTAGTTAGTTTTTTTAGGCGGCAGCAGTTTCTAAAGTGCCGTAAGTCACTGGCGACTACAGAAATTTGTACTTACGCTTATTTCTGGACATCGCTAGTTTGTCCGATTTACGGCACTTTAGCAACTGTCTGCACCATATATGTGATGACCCGATGTGTGAGGTGAAACTACGGGCGGCGCAGGTTTCCACGCTTGCACCAAAACCTGCGCCGTATATCGGATCGCGCCCCTTGTCAGTATGGAGAGGTCCCTAAAAATGTTAGAAACACAAAGGGATCTTAATGTGAAGAAAGACACCTACATTGCAATTTAAGGTCTAAAAAACCCCCCAAATATTTTGAATGATTTCTCTCCATGCCAGATAGATTTTTAAATATCAGACCCTTAAACTGTCTCTAGGCTAATTGCCAGCCTCTTCCTCAACACAGCCATTCCTTCTGTATTTATTATCTTTGCTTTAGAGAGTTTTGCCTCAGTGTTCTAAACTTAAATTTGAGATCACTGGAATTTTATTATTGCAATGCAGTGTTTGTATGTTAATATAAAATTAGTCAGCATTACATGAACTAATACATCATACATGTATAGTGATGGTTAATTTTAAAACAATTACAATCGGCTGTTGTGATGAAAATTAACTGCCATAGCTAACTTTCCTTATGGTTGTATATATCCCTTTCTTTCTTAAAGGAGCACAAAACCATTGTTTTTTTTTCTTTTATGATTCAGACATACAGGCCCATTTATCAAAGGGCTTGTGGACCTGATCCGACACTGCGGATCAGGTCCGCAAGACCTCGTTAAATGCAGAGAGCAATATGCTCTCCGCATTTAACATTGCACCAGCAGCTCACAAGAGCTGCTGGTGCAACGCCGCCCCCTGCTGACTCGCGGCCAATCGGCCGCCAGCAAGGGGGTGTCAATCAACCCGATCGTATTCGATCGGGTTGATTTCCGGCGATTCCTGTCCGCCTGCTCTGAGCAGGCGGACAGGGTTATGGAGCAGCGGTCTTTAGACCGCTGCTTCATAAGTTGTGTTTCTGGCAAGTCTGAAGACTCGCCAGAAACACGGCCCTTCAAGCTCCATACAATTTTAAACAGCCTTCCTATTTACTTCTTTTATGACTTGTACTTCATTCTTTTGCTATCATTTATTGAAGGCACAGCAATTCACTACTGGGAGCTAGATGAACACATTGGGTGAGCCAATGAAAAGAGGCTTACATGTGCAGCCACAAATCAACAGCTAGATCTCAGAAGTGCACTGCTGTTACTGAGCCTACTTAGGTATACAAAGGATACCAAGAGAATAAAAGCAAAGTATATACTGTAATAGAAGTAAATCAGGAAGATGTTTAAAATTGCATTCTCTGACTAAATCATGGAAATTTGTGTTTGTCTTTTCTGCCCCTTTAAAGGTTTGAGAAAGTCCTTGAATTCCATTAAAAAACTTGCAATATACTGTTTCTTTTCATTTTAATTATAGTTTTCTGTATATATCAAGATATTGTTGTTGTATTGTGTGTTTACAATGTTTTGGCACACAAATTCTTTATTAGCATTAATATAATGTGTATATATACATATACATATATATTCTATATTCATATCAAATCAATTTTTTAAAGAATCAATAACCATAAATTCCATGCACGCCATGTCCTAAACCAAACTCAAAAGAGCAATTATTTATTAGTTTTAATAATTTCTAATTGAAAAAGATGATTAGTCCAAAATGATATATTTACAAAAGGTTTACATTAAAAACTCCCACAAATTTTTCCAAAATGGATTTGCAGGAACAGATGGTATAATGTCATCCGTAATATAATAATCATTTTAATTCCCATTAATAATTAATAAACAGCTTTTATGAGCAAATACAAAATCTGTTTTAAGCAGTATTTACTCCTACACAAATGTTAAATACAAAGTTTTGGAACTGATTTAGCATTTTAATTCCACTGTGCTGGTTTTTAATCATGGCATCATTTTGCAATGCAACTGTCGTAAATGCTTGTTTTTTTATTGGTACATAAGGTTTAACTTTTTACTTTTTAATCTTGTAATGTAATTTGTATGTATTTTGTCTGAAGACATTTAAGGTTGAAAAGGGCTCAAAGCATTGTCATACCCCAATAATTAATGCTGCTCTAATTTCATATACTAATCCTGACTGATAATGTGATAATCAGTTCTCTGTGAGTTATCTATGCAAGTACAATAGATATTTATTTGTATTTTGTTGCCATACTCTATGCATAAAATTGTTAATTTAGGATGGAGATATTTCTTTAAAGGGAACTGAAAATATAAGAGTCAAACAGGCAAGTAAATTTTAATAATTGTGTAGGATCTGAAGAAGAATAAAGCTTATTTCATTACATATATGGACAGGAGAGACTGTGAGGCTTTAATTACTTGAAGAATGAATATTGGAATCAATAGTTTGAATCTAGAAAAAAAAATAAAACAAACAGACAATGGATAAAATATATTAAGCACACTATACACAGTATTTAAAACACTGGAAAACATTGTGGTTATGTTTAAAAAAAAAAATACTGTTTAGGAATCTGTTTCTATAGTTTTTATTGGTTCCCTTTATTTTCCTACAACTTTAACTAGTTGTTTAAATCAGGTTAACATCTTTTATTTCACATAGTACTATAAAAAATATTTTAAAAAATAAATAAATAAACCACACAATTAAATCAGCTAAATCATAGAATCCCTTTTGGAAGCCTATCTATTTAGAACAAATCAATTAATACACCCCCTTGAAACAATAGGGTCAATTCATCTCAAGTTTCCTATTTTTTTTCATTGATTATCTCTATGTATTGCTATTGTAAAACCACCAGTTTTTTATTTAATTTTATTTGGATTAACCATGGCTAATATCTTTGTACCATTGTTATACACATATTTACTGAAAACCTCAATATCTCAGCTAAGGATGGTCCTAGCTGATGACTAGAGCGCATTACAAGGTACATGGACATATATAAAAAATTCTGCACATTTTTGTTGCATAGACTAAGTCCTAATGTAAATATCAAGATCAATGAAATTTCCACTCTTTGGTTCAATTTATAATAACCCTGAGGGAGGTCTCCCTAAGAGTGATGCGGGAAGCCAGATGTGGACCCGTTGATCAGTGTGCCAAGAGAGATATGACTGCACCTCACTGACAAGGCCCACAATAGACCAAAACGTACATCTGGGATTTTGCTGTTTCTCTCGTTCAGAGAGGGATTGCCTGGTATTTCGGGGCTGCACTACACTGTTAAGTCCGGATCAGACTGGTATGTTACAGGAAAATTCTCTGTGAAAGCAACATGTTGAGCAAAAAGAGGCTGCTTCTTGGGTGGCGACTAGCCATCGAACAAGCTATTATGCTATTGTTCATTACCAGGTTGAGTGCTTCTCTGTTTTTATTTATGCAAATTATGACCAGGAGGGAGGTCTCCCTAAGAGTGATGCGGGAAGCCAGATGTGTACCCGTTGATAAGTGTGCCTAGAGGGATATGGCTGCACCTCACTGACGAGGCCCACAATGGGCCGAAATGTACATCTGGGGTTTTGCCATTTGTCTCGTTCAGAGAGGGAGTGCCTGGTATTTTGGGACTGGACTGCATTGTTAAGTCCGGATCAGACTGGTATGCTACAGGAAAGTTCTCTGTGAAGGGCACATGTTGAGCAAAAAGAGGCTGCTTCTTGGGTGGTGACTAGCCATAGAAATAGAACAAACTATTATGCTATTGTTCATTCCCAGGTTGAGCGCTTCTCTATTTTTATTTATAATGGGAAGGGTTTGGGTCTCAGTCCTATTTATTTTAGGGGGTACCTCGGTAAGTATAGTGAGAATGCAGAAAATGTCAGGTTTGAGAGTTTTCTTATTTTATTCTTATTGGGGCAATTTTATACGTTTTCCCCTCACTTTCGGGTTGATTAATTCTGGTGGGGTACCATATAGGAACCTGACATTTTCACAGCTATGTGTCCGCTAGCATTCTTTTGTAAAAGTTTTGAGTTTGAGATTCCACTGGTTACAGAGCTAGGGGTAGTCAAAATCTGGGGAAAAGCCTACTTTATTCATGCATTTTGAGAAATGAACAGATGTAATATAAGCATTCAAATAATAAAAATAAACAGTATTTTACAGTAATTATATTTATAATTGTCAATGAGGTCTAAATTGCTACTACATTTGATGTTGGCAGCAGTAAAGCTTGATCTATCATGTTGGTACCGCATGTTTGGAAATGCCCAAACCTGCAAGTGTGTGGACAAAGCTTGTCATGTTGGCTGCATTCATATGAGTTAGATGCTAAGAGATGAAGTGTGTTAGTTTCAAATGATGCGTGAATAGATTTTATCCAAATATGGAATTACAGTGTTCAATTAGGTGTTTTACAAATGAAAAGTGTCATTAAAAGATGTATGGTGTTCTTTGTCCAGTGGTAAAATCAGTAAGTGACTACAGAAGAAAATGAGTTACTGTGTTCAAAAATAGGATGTTATGTTACATTAGGCTGTACGTACCATAAAAACACATTTCTTTTGAAACATCACCTATTTTGTAATAGTTATTGTAATCCCTTATAATATCACAAAAAGAAACTAATACAAAAAAATTTATAAAAAATGTGATTAGAGTGTATTAAAGACAAAGAACTATCCTCTAAAAGTAGTCCCTGGTAGGTTACTGTGTCCCACCTGCTGCAAAAAAAAATTGTTATTGAAAAAGGCACATGTATTGAGAAGAATGAGGTCTCTGTATTACCTTAAGATTCCCTTTAGAATGTTCACTCAGTTTGTGCTGCTCTTGGAGTATTTCCTGCATCAAAGATTTGGAAGATATGTGCCGATAAAAGACAAAGTGCTTTGAGAACTAAAGTAGTAAGGATTTCTGAAAGTTTGAAAAGAAAAGGGAAGTAACTGATCTTCATAAACTGAAACTCAAGGACAGGTTTGAAATGAGTGAGAGGAATCAAGGTATGAGAAAATGTAACAGTTTTTAGGTGGTATCAAAGAGTACTTATCAGGTGCTTGATTTATCTACATCTTAGGAGTTTGAAGAACATGCAATGATTAAATCTGTCCCCCTGATCCTATAGAATAATGACTGTGTTGCTTGTGTCTATGTTGACCAGGGGTGGTTAGGCTTGATTGAGGACATCATTGAGGAAACTGTGATTTTTTTTTGTACAATTCTTCCACCCACTTGGATCAAGAAAATAATTACAAATATCTGCTGAGGATAAAGTATGGTTTCCTATGAACAATTTACTCTGAAAACTGACACCTGCTGAGTTGACTACTGCTACCCGATGCTCCAACAGCATTTATGAGAGACTGAGTGAGGAAATCTCACAGCTTCTAATCAAACATTTAGCTTGAAATTATGGTGTCAATCATAAACATAATTATTTTAAAATATTCTTTGTTATTATTTGTTATGCTTATATTACATCTATTCATTTCTCAAAATGTATTAATAAAGTAGTCTTTTCCTCCAGAGTGCTACTAGCCCTAGCTTTGCAACCAATAGAATCTTTAAACGTTTACAACAGAATGCTATAATAGAGGGCTTATATCTTTGATCATTTCAGGTTCCTATTTAGCCCCCACCATGAGATAATCAACCTGAAAGTGAGGGGAAATATTAAACAAATTACACTTTCTCACCCCATAACAAAACAAATAAGAGAAGTCTCAAATTTTAAATTTCTGCATGAACACTATACGTACCTAGGTACCCCTTAAACAAATTATGGACTTAGACTCAAAATCTTCCTATTGTAAATTGACCCTAAAAGTTGAACTTTCAGCTATCTTGATTATTACATTAGGACTTGAGTTCTAAGTCTATGGAACAAGAATATGCAAAATATTTATATATGTATACGTTTCTTGTAATGTGCTCTATAGACCAGTTTTTGTTTCAAGAAATCAAAGACTATCCTGAGCTGAGATATTGAGGTTCCTTTAAACATGTATATAATGAGTGACCCATTAGTGATTTAATTATTTTACCCTTCAAAGTACAGAAACCAATACCAACACCAACATATACATAAAAGTGAGAAAGAGAACACATAAAACACAATACAGAATTTATGTGGTTTTTAGCTCAGTTGTGCTTTTCACAGAGGAAAAGTTTCCTGAAGTATATCAGTCTGATCCCACCAAGTAAGGTCAGTCCACCCTGGCAATACCAGGCAATTATCCTCTGAACAAGAAACATGACAACCCCAGACAATCGTTTTGGCCCTCTGTGGGCCTCATCAGTGAGGTGCAGCCATATTCCTCTAAGCACACAGACTTTATGTACATATACACCAATACACACAGCTGTTTTTCTTTTAATAAACTAAGCACTGGTCTTAATGTAATTATCACAAAGATTGTGCAACTCTTTACCAGATAAAAATGTTTTTAAACATGATTAATGAAAGGTTCAATGAACTCTTTAATTTAGTCAGCTATCAAGTAATTTAATTGTAATGTTTTTTTAATAGCTTTATAATCTCTCTGGCCAGGGATTTGGTTTAGCTCATACATTCTATATATGCTTTGTATGGAAGTAAAGATAATTGTTACTTTAATATTCAAACAAACACCTTAGCCACCTTAATCAAGAAATTATATTATAATACTCTAGATGCTTATATACAAGATACAAATGTAGTGAAGATAAGAGTGTATAAATATGTCCTTATACCTTTTATCCTGCAATTATTTCAGAATTTGTTATTAACCACTTCCTGAAACAATTTTAAGACTCATTTATTTTATTCCAAAAACACCAAAATGTGCATGATTTCATATCTATATTTAATAAAAAAAATTAAAAATTTAAATGAAAAAATTAGACAATTTCATTTTCTTTTTGATGGCTTTTGTACCATGCATACATTAAAGAGAAATACAAATTCAAAACACACAATAATAGATTTCTGAACGTTCTCTCTGCCCTTATGAAACACTTATAGAGCTTTAATAATTTAAGAGCATGTTGATTCAAGACTAGTGACCCTACACTCTGCAGTGTCATGTGACTAGTGCTGCTTATAGGATCAGTGTGGCTTCCAATCAAGAGCATAAGTACTCCATGAGTCCCAAGCGGCACTTCTACTGTGTTTTTTAACCCATTTGTGAGACTTAAACACACTGTAATGTAGGGCTGATTAGAACATGTATTTGTTTGGATTATTATGGCTCTTTAAGAGTTGCCGAGTAGCTCACTTCTAAATGTAATACTCATTTTTGAATTCTTAGGACTAAAAATTGCAATGACCAGATTGATAGAAATCTGGTATTTTAGCTCTTGTTTTTATGTAAATATGTACAGTAGTTTTGTCAGATATTGATCATGGGAAAAAAGGCTTTTTGTATACCCTCATTATGGTGCGTTTAAAAAGTTTTGTCAAATCAATAACTCCGATGGCTAAATAACTTAAAATGACATTTGTGAGGGCTACATTTTAGAGTAACATACAAAAAAAGGAGAAAGTCAGGGCACAATGTTTATTGGATAGTCACTTATAGATAGGTATATTTGAATTCTAGTAAAGGCAAAAAAAATAATAATCACAAACTCATTATCTAATGCTGTGTCCTCCTGTCTATTGCTTTGGATGTCTGTCTGTCTAGCTGTGTTGCTGTGCGGCTGCTCCTGTAATGTTGGGATGTTGTTGCCCATAGAAAATAATGAGGAATTAATTTTGTCCACACCCGAATACCGTTAAGAAATTTCAGCCAAAACAATTAAACAGGTAAACCAATCTGAGATATCATTAAAAAAAAAAATCATGTCAAGTTGTTTATGGGGACTACATTCCCTAATGGGGAATTGCACCAATTTAATAGTGGTGTGAATGTTCTGTGTAAATTCAATAAAGGCTTATAGGCTGCATTTAATTTATAGCATACATAGAAAACTGATCTATTGTAATAGTGGAGGTTAAATAAATTTAATAGAGGTTTATAGGGAGAAGCATTTAGTTAACAGCAGTTTATGTTAAATAGTTGAGTTGGGACACTGTATCAGTTTAATGGGATTTTAGGGTTGTATTAGAGGATTATATAAAACTATATTAATTAATGAGTGGTAGTATGAATGCAATAGCACTGTATCAATTTAATAGTAGTAAAGGGTTGTTTCTGAGGGTGCCCCCCAGAAAATATTTATTTATATCCAAGCATAAGCACCCACTTGAGTCAGAGTTTTAATGCCAGTGCAAAAGCACTTTAAATTCAATCTTAATATTAGCACTGGTGGTGGTATTATCAATACATCAATATGTGAACTGACAAACACATGGGAAGAAATATGTGTTTTTCAAAACCAGTAAAGAAAGATAAATAAATAGATATATAAATAGATAAATAAATAGATAGATACATTGATAGATAAATAGATAGATAAATAGATAGATAGATAATAGATGGATAGATAGATTGATTGATTACACGAGTCGGGTTGCAAGTGTATTACAAGTTGAAAGTAAATATTTATCACTTGAGCGCTAACCTGACAGGCCTTTTGTAGGACTTTGCCCTAAAGTATCTTAGCACTTTATGTGAGAAAAAATACTACAATTAACTCCCACCTCACAAAAAAAAGTCTAGCGAAAAAAAAAAATACTCTAAAAAGTGCCCTGGAATTTGGCTGGCAATTGCCCTTAAATGGGCATTTAGCTCTTTTGTTGGCCGGGAAAAAAAATAAAATAAATCCCCTAATCTTAAAAAAACACCCCAAAAAACCCTTAACCCTGAAGATAGTACTCACCAAAGATAAATCCGTGCGGTGGTAGTGCTCCATTTTCTTAACTTCATCCCTTTCAGGTTTTGTAAAACGTTTGAGCAGTAAATGCAATTGTGTTTGAACAATTTACACATTTACTTTCAATTTGTAGTATGAGCAGACATTAACACTCAATACCACCCATAGAAAAAAATATGGGGAGCATAAATTACTGCGATTTCACGCAAACAAAATAGCGGTAATTGAAACAGAGCACCACCTTGATCTTGCGATCGTGCTCCACTCGTAATCTGGCACTTTCTTTGTATTTCTTTAGCCTTTCATCTCCAGGACTCATATGCTTTGATCTTATGTGCTGCAGTTAATTGTGGTCAGGTCCTCTCTCTACCTTTTTTAACTATACTGGAAAAGCGAACAAAGCACCTCCAATTACCCTCAACTGATACATTCCCAAAAGAGTGAAATCCAAAAAACACATTTTTAGTACTCCAATATTTTAAAAAAGATAACTTTTTGCATCATCTATAAGTAGCTAAAACGTGTTTGAAAGGTTGTGTTATGTGTAATAATTTATTTAAACAAAGAAAGAAATGAAGAAAATCTATAATGAAAATATATTTGAAACAACATTAAGCAGAACAAATTATGCAAAAAGCAGAAATACTGTAAATCAGCTTACGTGATTTTCTTTGTGATCATTATCGTAACTGCAGGAGCTAATTTTTTATCAAGTGTTAAGTGACCTTAGAAATACATTATTGAAAATATCAAGTGTTTTTTTTTCTTCATTTTCTATAATACTAGACTAATTTTCTGCATATTATCAACTAGCAAGAAACTATTGTGTGTGGACGCCTGCAATGTTCCCGCTGACCCATTTTTGTAGCAACAATTAAAACCAGTTGCACAACTGCTTTTATCTGTTACACAACTATATTTTTCTATAAAAAAAAAATATGGGAATCTAAAAAAGAGCTAATCCTGAACAAAGACTATATAGTCTAACACTAGCATCAGCTGTCCTGATCTTACCACAGAACATTCCCACCAGAAACACACCTAAATCTCTGCAGTACCAATGTCTACCACCATATTTAAAGGGATATGAAACACATTTTTTCTTTCTTTCATGATACAGATAGAGTAGGCAATTTTAAGCAACTTTCTAATTTATTCCTATTATCAAATTGTCTTTGTTCTCTTGCTTTCTTTATTTGAAAAGCAGGAATGTAAACTTAGGAGCCGGCCCATTTTTGTTTAAGCACCTGGGTAGGGCTTGCTGATCAGTGGCTAAATGTAACTCCAATCACAATCTCCCACATTGTATATTACTTAAACTTCTGCTCTATTGATGCTTCTTATAGCAATTAACCCTATCCCTATTAACCTTTCCCAAATTAACTTTACTTCTAATGGCTTAACTGATCACCCATGCAATTAAAGGGATAGTAAACACATTGGGCTAGATTATAAGTGGAGCGCTAATTTATTGTGTGCCCGTAAATGGGCAAATTCACCTATTTATGGATGCACAATAAATAACCAGCTATTACAAATGGCTAATTAATACTAGCGCAAGTTTGCAGTAGCAATTAGTTTCCTGAAGTATATCAGTCTGATCCCGCCAAGTAAGGTCAGTCCACCCTGGCAATACCAGGCAATTCTCCTCTGAACAAGAAACATGACAACCCCAGACAATCGTTTTGGCCCTCTGTGGGCCTCGTCAGTGAGGTGCAGCCATATTCCTCTAAGCACACAGACTTTATGTACATATACACCAATACACACAGCTGTTTTTCTTTTAATAAACTAAGCACTGGTCTTACTGTAATTATCACAAAGATTTTGCAACTCTTTACCGGATAAAATGTTTTTAAACATGATTAATGAAAGGTTCAATGAACTCTTTAATTTAGTCAGCTATCAAGTAATTTAATTGTCATGTTTTTTTAATAGCTTTATAATCTCTCTGGTCAGGGATTTGGTTTAGCTCATACATTCTATGTATGCTTTGTATGGAAGTAAAGATATTTGTTACTTTAATATTCAAGCAAACACCTTAGCAACCTTAATCAAGAAATTATATTATAATACTCTAGATGCTTATATACAAGATACAAATACAAATGTAGTGCAGCTAAGAGTATATAAATATGTCCTTATACCTTTTATCCTGCAATTATTTCAGAATTTGTTATTAACCACTTCCACTAGTGAAGTTATTAAGCATGTAACAGATGCAAATACAAATAGATTCTTGTTCTAAAGGTATTTTAATGCACTGCTTGTAATTTTCATTTTTATACAATGTTCTTTTGTACACCCCCTGGCACTGATCTGAGGCAAGAAGGTGGTGTGGATGTGCTTTTTCACACGTTAAAATCACCCGTAGTTATGATCATTTCTCGTCGGCTCTGCTGGACTTGTTCCGGGATTATGCCAGTGGGGGAGGATGCTCCAATCAATGCAGGTTATGAAATCAGTCAGGAGACCAGTCCGTCAGGGAAAACACAGCCGGAGGTTAACCCCCTACCTGCCAAAGCAAGATAATCTTGTTTGTTGACTTGATAAACTTAGAGCGATTAAAGAGCACTAGCACTTCAGATTCTCGTGCTCTGTGATCTTTGCTCTGTGTACTGGGGTGCTGGCCGAGGAGGACCGGAGAACAGTGAGCATGTGGTCGGGGGAGCACTCGCTGTGGGAAAAAAAACTAAAAAAAATACATCCCAATACACCTTTGAGCGGACTATATATTGTCATCATGGTGTCATGGAATAAGCACATGTGGAAGTTCTTCGGTCCTCCTCAGCCAGCACCCCCGCAGGTAGGGGTTAACCTCCGGCTGTGTTTTCCCTGACGGACCGGTCTCCTGCCTGATTTCATAACCTGCATTGATTGGAGCATCCTCCCCACTGGCATAATCCCGGAACAAGTCCAGCAGAGCGGACGAGAAATGATCATAACTACGGGGGATTTTAACGTGTGAAAAGCACATCCACACCACCTTCTTGCCTCAGATCAGTGCCAGGGGGTGTACAAAAGAACATTGTATAAAAATCGAAATTACAAGCAATGCATTAAAATACCTTTAGAATAAAAATCTATTTGTATTTGCATCTGTGACATGCTTAATAACTTCACTAGTGCTACTCTCAGCATGTGCAAGATAAATGTGCACGGACTACACAAATTAGCCATTTTGGCATCAGGGTCACAATCAGATTAGAAGTAATCGTGGTAACAGTAATATAACTAACCTTTATTAGGAACACAAGTTTAGAATATTTATAATAAAAATGCAAACTACAACGTACAGCTAAAGGTAAAAAAAAACAAAAAAAAAAAAGTTGCTCATGGTATCTTTTCTTTGAGCAAATACCCTAGATGAACTGAATAATAGGAGCGTGAGCATGCAGGGACGAGAGGATCCTGTACTAGTGTTGCAGTTCAAGCTTTTGGGAGATGTCAGAGAAGGAGGAGTAAGGTGGCCATTTCAAAACAGCCTGATGAGATCTAGTAAATGTATTTTCTGCCAAAGTTTATTTAGATGAAAATTGGGCTAGAGTTTGATGTAAAGTATGAACCCTGTATGAGAGGATTGAAGGAAGGGTTATGTGACCCCACTAGGAAGAAGTCATGGGGTGAAGAAAAGGACAAGGGGGCTGGGCTGAAGAGGGGGGTTTATAAACCTAATACAGGAAGTGACAGGACACACTTTAATCAGGAGCAGCACGGTGGGGGATTACTTTTCTTACCTTAATGGAGGCCTTGTTAGCTGAGTTGATGGAGGTGATGAGGCAGAAAGGAGCTGGCTGGATCAGGGAGAGGCTGGAGACTGCAGGGAGAGCAGGCACAGGCAATGCGATGGAGGTCCCTGTCACCAGAGGGGCAGCTGCGAGGAGGAGTGTACGGCCTGTAAGGAGATCCATGCCTCCAGAATGTCTGAGCCCTGATGGGGGCATTGGTGGAAGGAGGAGGGAGAACAGCAGGCCCTTTGGAAGTCCAGAAGATGTGGAGCAGCTGGGAGCAGGGGGAGCGTCAACGGCCAGGCCCAGGGCGGGCTTGAGGCCTAGAGAGGAATTGCCTAGTGACGTCCCAGCCCGGCGGTCGCAGCCGGGGCCTCAAGGGAGCAGGAGAAGAGGCAGGTCTGTAGGGGCCATTCAGGAGGCAGAGCGGCTACAAACGGGACCGGAGGAGATGGCCATGGAGGGCCCGCAGAGGAGACCGGCGGCTCTGGATGACGTCACGGCCCGGCAGTCGCAGCCGGGGCCTAGGCCTGGAAGAGGCGGACGGCGGAGCTGCCGGGTGGTGACGCGGAGGGCAGTGGACTGTGCCTCTATGGCAAGGGTGGATGAGGCGGAAGAAGCCAGCAGGGAAACAGAGGCATTGGAGGACCTGGAGCTGTGGACAAAGCCACCACTGGGGTTGGATGCCAGTGGTGACTTCGATGAGGAAGAGGACCCGCTGGAAGGGACATCAGCAGGAGCAGGAACAGCTGGCCAGGTAGGGGGGATGTCTGCAGGGCAGGGAGTTGGAGCCGGGGGTGGTAATGGGAGCACAGCATCGGTTATCCGGAAGGGACTGTGCTTTCAGTTCAACGAAGGACAATGCCGCTTTGGGGCTTCATGCAAATACAAGCATGAGTGTTCGGGCTCTGGGGGAATCCACTCTTTCACCAAGTGCTTTAAGAAAGCGCAGCAGGGAGGAAAGCCCAGAGAGGTGGGTAATACGGGCACGGACTCCGGTGAAGGTAGGAATAAAGGTGCCATGGCTAAGGGTGTACGCCAATAGGTGGGGATGTGCGGAGGATGCCAACTTGCTGCTGACGGGGTTTAGTTTGGGGTTTTTTATTCCATACAAGGAGCAGGCACCAGGGGAGTTTGGGGGTAAATTGAAATCGGCACAGGAATTTCTGGGGGTAGTGAGGAAGAAGTTGCTCAAGGAGGTAGCGATGGGTAGGATGGCGAAATACCGCCCTTGAAGGGTTTGCGGATTTCTCCACTGGGGGTGGTTCCAGAAGAAAGGGGTAGGCCAGTTCCGGATGATACATCATCTGTCGCACCCAAAGGGGCTGTCAGTCAACGATGGGATAGACCCAGAGTTGGTGTCAGTGAATTATGCTTCCTTTGACAGGGCAGTGGCATTGGTGAGAAAGGCTGGGAGGGGGGCATTGCTGGCCAAGGCAGATGTGGAATCAGCTTTCAGGCTGCTGCCGGTGCACCCTAGGTGCCATCACTTGCTGGGGTGTTCGTTTGAGGGAGCATTTTTTGTGTACCTGTGCCGTCCAATGGGCTGTTCAATCTCCTGTTCGTATTTCAAAAAGTTTAGTTCCTTTGTTGAATGGGTGGTCAGGCAGAAGGCAGGTAAATCCTCGGTGGTCCTGGATGATTTCTTGTTCGTTGGTGCAGCGGGTTCAGGGGACTGCGAACACCTAGTGAAGGTGTTTGGGCAGGTAACCCGGGATTTTGGTATCCTGGTTGCGGCAGAGAAATCGGAGGGGCTGGGGATCCAGTTGGACATGATTCGGATGGAATGTAGGCTCCCAAAGGATAAATTGGCGGACCTGAAGGGTGTGCTGGGGGAAGCGCTGGCTGCCCGGAAGATGACGTTGCGGCAGATCCAGTCGTGCTGGGGAAGTTGAATTTTGCATGCTGGATCATCCCCTTCGGCAGGGCATTCTGCCGCCGGCTGTCACTGGGGATGGCCGGAGTGTCGGATCCAAGGCACCATATCAGAGTGATGAGGGAAATGAAGGAGGACTTGAGGGTGTGGGTCACTTTTCTGGGCGAATTCAATGGCAGATTGATTACCCAGGAGGTAGGTTGGTCAGATAACGACTTGGGTCTATTAACGGATGCGTCAGGGGCCCTGGGGTTCAGGGCTTACCTTCAAGGCAAATGGTGTGCTGACAGGTGGCCAGGCAGCTGGGGGGAGAGCCAGTTCTTGGAGTTTTTCCCGGTAGTGGTTGCATTGCGGGTGTGGCCCCACATTTTGAGGGATAAGAGAGTCACCTTCCATTCGGACAACCTGGGGGTGGTGATGGCCATTAACAGGTTGACAGCGAGTTCCCCCCCCCCCGGTGGTCAAGTTGCTGAGAGCGTTTGTGTTGGAGTGCCTGAGGAATAACATAACATTCAGAGCTGTCCATGTGCCGGGTAAGCTGAATGTTATTGCTGATGCTTTGTCCCGTTTGCAGTGGGAGCAGTTCCAGGCAGCAGCACCGGAGGCAGACGAGGAAGGCGTGCCTTGCCCAAAGGACCTGTGGAGCTTGGGCATGGTGTAATTGATTTGATCTGGGGGTCGTTGGCGGGCGCCACGTGGAAGGCATATGCCCAAGTGTGGAAGCAATGGTGTGAGTTAAATGGGGGGAGGCATTTGCTGGAGGATGAGGGAAACCAGTTAGGGGTGCTGTTGGCATGGGTAAAAAGGTGGGGGGAGGAGAGGCTGTCGCCTTCTGAAATAAGGAAAAGGGTGGAGGCCTTAGCGTTTTGGTTCCAGTTGGTAGGGGGTGGGGACCTAACAAAGGTATTTGTGGTACGGATGGCGGTGAGAGGTTTGTGTAGGGGGAGATTGAGGAGTGATGGCAGAAGGCCGGTGACGTTTGCTATCTTGGGAAAGCTGGTGGGTTGCTTAAGAGGGTTGTGTGTCTCCGAATTTGAGGTAGCGCTGTTCAAGGCGGCTTTTATCCTAGCATTTTTTTGGGGCATTTAGGGTGTCGGAATTGGTGGGTCGGAACAGGAGAGACGGGGGGCCTTCAAGGTGGGGAGGTGATCGTGAGAGATGGGGCGGTAGAAGTGTGGTTGAGAAGGTCCAAGACGGATCAGTTGGGGAAAGGATGCATGGTGAGCTTAAGGGAGATTGGGGGCGAATGTTGTCCTGTGGCAGTCTCTGCCCTAGGGGGGATGGGCCATTGTTTGTCCATGCTGATGGGTCCATATTGTCGAAGTACCAATTTATTGCGGTTTTCAGGAAGGCCTTGGGGATCGGGGCCATGGAGTTCGGGTCCCATTCCTTCAGGATTGGGGCGGCGACTGAGACTGCGGGGTTGGGTTTGGATGTTGCTGTGATTAAGAGGATTGGGAGGTGGAGATCAGACAGGTTTTGGGGGTATGTTAGGCCAGGGCTAAGGGCCTGAGCGCAGGGTGGGAGCTGATACGGCTTTATTTGTCTTGACAGGTCAGGTGAAGTGCTGGGTGATAGGGCACTCATACATTTATTGGGCAAGGAAGGCTGCCGCTGTGAAGGAAGATGGACTACAATTGGGACTTGCTAGGGAGCAGGTGGAGATCAAGTGGTTTGAGGGCCGGGGTATGAAATGGGATCAGCTAGTGCAGAAGGTGGTGGAGTTTTCTAGATTGTTTTCTACCCCGCAGGTTTTGGTTATACATGTCGGGGGGAATGACTTGGGATTCATGTCCCAGAAAGAGTTGGTGGAAGACATGAAGAGGGGTATTGACCGCTTGCGCCAGCTATTTCCTGGGGTCATCATTGTATGGTCTGAAATTGAGAGCCAGTTGGTGTGGAGGGCAGCCTGGGATCTGGGGAGGTTGGAGGCTTCCAGACGGAAGATCAATAGGATGATGAGTGGGTATGTGAGGCGTGTTGGAGGTATAGGTTTGAGGCATGTGGAATTTGAGGGGGAATCGGGGAGGTGCTATTATTTGAAAGACGGGGTCCACCTTAATGAAGTGGGGCTTCACCTCTTTTATTTTACACTGAAGGAGGGGATTGAGAAGGCCTTAGCTCTGGGTGGCGGTTCTCACCGGGAGGGTGAGAGGTGGCGGGGTTTTTTCCCTGGTAGGTAGAGGCTTATGCCTGTTATGAGATGGTTGGGACTTCCTGTTTCAGCAACAGGGGGTTGGTTTAATGGTGGTAGCCCCTCCCCTGGGTAGAGCGGGGCTTGTAAGATGAATAAGTGGGGGCAAGCACTGGGTTGTTAATGTTATTTATGTTTATTTGTTGTTAATAAAGGAGCTGCGGCCTTTCGACCCCAACAAAAGGTGTGTGGTGTGTTTCTTGGGTAAGGTGCAATGTCAACTCGACTATGGGGGGTCAAGATTGTTAATTAACTAATCTAAATAAATAACAGTATTTTTTGGGTTGACTGTCCCTTTAAACACACTGTAATGTAGGGCTGATTAGAACATGTATTTGTTTGGATTATTATGGCTCTTTAAGAGTTGCCGAGTAGCACACTTCTAAATGTAATACTCATTTTTGAATTCTTAGGACTAAAAATTGCAATGACCAGATTGATAGAAATCTGGTATTTTAGCTCTTGTTTTTATGTAAATATGTACAGTAGTTTTGTCAGATATTGATCATGGGAAAAAAGGCTTTTTGTATACCCTCATTATGGTGCGTTTAAAAAGTTTTGTCAAATCAATAACTCCAATGGCTGAATAACTTAAAATGACATTTGTGAGGGCTACATTTTAGAGTAACATACAAAAAAAAAAAAAAAAAAAAAAAAAGATGAAAGTCAGGGCACAATGTTTATTGGATAGTCACTTATAGATAGGTACATTTGAATTCTAGTAAATGCAAAAAAAATAATAATCACAAATTCATTATCTAATGCTGTGTCCTCCTATCTATTGCTTTGGATCTGTGTCTGTCTAGCTGTGTTACTGTGCAGCTGCTCCTGCAATGTTGGGATGTCGTTGCCCATAGAAAATAATGAGGAATTAATTTTGTCCACACCCGAATACTGTTAAGAAATTTCAGCCAAAACAATTAAACAGGTAAACCAATCTGAGATATTATTTAAAAAAATCATATGATTTGTCTGAAACAATTTTCCATGAACATGTCTAGTTGTTTATGGGGACTACATTCCCTAATGGGGAATTGCACCAATTTAATAGTGGTGTGAATGTTCTGTGTAAATTCAATAAAGGCTTATAGGCTACATTTAATTTATAGAATACATAGAAAACTAATCTATTGTAATAGTGGAGGTTAAATAAATTTAATAGAGGTTTATAGGGAGAAGCATTTAGTTAACAGCAGTTTATGTTAAATAGTTGAGTCGGGACACTGTATCAATTTAATAGGATTTTAGGGTTGTATTAGAGGATTATATAAAACTATATTAATTAATGAATGGTAGTATGAATGCAATAGCACTGTATCAATTTAATAGTAGTAAAGGGTTGTTTCTGAGGGTGCCCCCCAGAAAATATATATTTATATACCAGCATAAGCACCCACTTGAGTCAGAGTTTTAATGCCAGTGCAAAAGCACTTTAAATTTAATCTTAATATTAGCACTGGTGGTGAGAAGTGTAAGTAAAAATGGTATTTAACATTATCAATATATCAAATTATGAACTGACAAATGCATGGGAAGAAATATGTGTTTTTCAAAACCAGTAAAGAAAGATAAATAAATAGATATATAAATAGATAAATAAATAGATAGATACATTGATAGATAAATAGATAGATAGATAGATAGATAAATAGATAGATAATAGATGGATAGATGGATAAATAGATTGATTGATTACACGAGTCGGGTTGCAAGTGTATTACAAGTTGAAAGTAAATATTTATCACTCGAGCGCTAACCTGATGGGCCTTTTTTAGGACATTGCCCTAAAGTGTCTTAGCACTTTTTGTGAGAAAAAATACTACAATTAACCCCCACCTCACAAAAAAAAAGTCTAGCGAAAAAAAAACATACTCTAAAAAGTGCCCGGGAATTTGGCTGGCAATTGCCCTTAAATGGGCATTTAGCTCTTTTGTTGGCCAGGAAAAAAATAAAATAAATCCCCTAATCTTAAAAAAAACACCCCAAAAAACCCTTAACCCTGAAGATAGTACTCACCAAAGATGAATCCGTGCAGTGGTAGTGCTCCATTTTCTTAACTTCATCCCTTTCAGGTTGTGTAAAACGTTTGAGCAGTAAATGCGATTGTGTTTGAACAATTTACACATTTACTTTCAATTTGTAGTATGAGCAGACATTATCTCTCAACACCACCCATAGAAAAAATATGGGGAGCATAAATTACCGCAATTTCGCGCAAACAAAATAGCGGTAATTGAAACAGAGCACCACCTTGATCTTGCGATCGTGCTCCACTCGTAATCTGGCACTTTCTTTGTATTTCTTTAGCCTTTCATCTCCAGGACTCATATGCTTTGATCTTATGTGCTGCAGTTAATTGTGGTCAGGTCCTCTCTCTACCTTTTTTAACTATACTGGAAAAGCGAACAAAGCACCTCCAATTACCCTCAACAGATACATTCCCAAAAGAGTGAAATCCAAAAAACACATTTTTAGTACTCTGATATTTTAAAAAAGATAACTTTTTTGCATCATCTATAAGTAGCTAAAACGTGTTTGAAAGGTTATGTTATGTGTAATAATTTATTTAAACAAAGAAAGAAATGAAGAAAATCTATAATGAAAATATATTTGAAACAACATTAAGCAGAACAAATTATGCAAAAAGCAGAAATACTGTAAATCAGCTTACGTGATTTTCTTTGTGATCATTATCGTAACTGCAGGAGCTAATTTTTTATCAAGTGTTAAGTGACCTTAGAAATACATTATTGAAAATATCAAGTGTTTTTTTTTCTTCATTTTCTATAATACTAGACTAATTTTCTGCATATTATCAACTAGCAAGAAACTATTGTGTGTGGACGCCTGCAATGTTCCCGCTGACCCATTTTTGTAGCAACAATTAAAACCAGTTGCACAACTGCTTTTATCTGTTACACAACTATATTTTTCTATAAAAAATATCTATGGGAATCTAAAAAAGAGCTAATCCTGAACAAAGACTATATAGTCTAACACTAGCATCAGCTGTCCTGATCTTACCACAGAACATTCCCACCAGAAACACACCTAAATCTCTGCTGTACCAATGTCTACCACTATATTTAAAGGGATATGAAACACATTTTTTCTTTCTTTCATGATACAGATAGAGTAGGCAATTTTAAGCAACTTTCTAATTTATTCCTATTATCAAATTGTCTTTGTCCTCTTGGTTTCTTTATTTGAAAAGCAGGAATGTAAACTTAGGAGCCGGCCCATTTTTGTTTAAGCACCTGGGTAGCGCTTGCTGATCAGTGGCTAAATGTAACTCCAATCACAATCTCTCACATTGTATATTACTTAAACTGCTGCTCTATTGATGCTTCTTATAGCAATTAACCCTATCCCTATTAACCTTTCCCAAATTAACTTTACTTCTAATGGCTTAACTGATCACCCATGCAATTAAAGAGACAGTAAACACATTGGGCTAGATTATAAGTGGAGCACTAATTTATTGTGTGCCCGTAAATGGGCAAATTCACCTATTTACGGACGCACAATAAATAACCAGCTATTACAAATGGCTAATTAATACTACCGCAAGCTTGCAGTAGCAATTAGCACTCTGAAAATTAACTAGAAGTCAGACTTTTGGTTAATTTTAAAAATGTCCCCCAATTGCCCCCCCAAAAAAGTGTTTTGTTTAGTGTTATGATTAAAAACTTTAACCATCTTTATTTTTTATAATATAACTCCACAAAGCGGTTGTAAAGCCTTAAAGTGCACGGATATGTGGTGTTAGACAAAAAATGGCACTGAAAAGTGCCTTTACATTGTGTTCTATTGGGACTGTGTAATTACTATAAATATATATGTATATGCGTATATACATATATATTTATGTGTTAATATGTGTATATAAACACATTATACATAAATATATATGTATATATTCATATACATAAAAATCTCCAAAGAAAAGCACTCTCTACATAGCCTGTTTAAATCAGGAACCAGGGTGCAAGGAATTGCAATATATATCATAGAAGAAAATTGCACTCACTGGGTTTGAATCAAATAAAAAGGTTACTAGCGGAAATTTTTGTTTGATTCAAACCCAGTGAGAGCAATTTTCTTCTATGATATATATTCATATACATATATATTTCAATTTTGTTGCCCATCGCTGCGCAACTTACCCCCTTCGCTGCACTATGTTCTAAGTCGTTTCTCATGGCATGAGAATGAGGCTCCCATTGGAGCTTATGGAAGCGTGCTCTGGTGAGCACAAAGCGTCCCTGCAATGCAAATGTGAAGTCCTCTAATACCAGCTCACAACTGCTTGCAATTTTGCTCTCCACTTGAAAATTTGGCCCTTGGTAATTACAAGACATTTCTCTAGTGTTGCTATAAAAGAATAGCAGATCATTCAAGTCTAAATGTTTTTAAAGCATATTGACACAGTTTGCTTAAAACTATTAATAGTTAAAGGGACACTGAACCCAATTTTTTTCTTTCGTGATTCAGATAGAGCATGACATTTTAAGCAACTTTCTAATTTACTCCTATTATCAAATTTTCTTTATTCTCTTGGTATCTTTATTTGAAATGCAAGAATGTAAGTTTAAAGGCCGGCCCATTTTTGGCGAACAACCTAGGTTTTTCTTGCTGATTGGTGGATAAATTCATCCACCAATCAAAAACTGCTGTCCAGAGGTCTGAACCAAGAAGAAAAGCTTAGATGCCTTATTTTTCAAATAAAGATAGCAAGAGAACAAAGAAACATTGACAATAGGAGTAAAACAGAAAGTTGCTTAAAATTGCATGCTCCATCTGAATCACAAAAGAAAAAAAATTGGGTTCAGTGTCCCTTTAAATTCTATACCCTGTTTCCCTAATATTGAGGAACCAGTCCGGGCTTGAGTCTGCAGACATCACGGCTAGTCACAGCCATATTGTTGGTATAAAATGCATTTTTTTTACAGTTGTTATCAGTTAAAGCCAATTATTGAAAACCATGTAGCAGGATTATCCTTTAGATGTCAACAGGGTGCATTTCAAGTCCTGGGTAAGTTTTCACAGATAAATTACATGAAAGGGGCAACATAATAATAAAAGTATATTGAAAAGTTGTTTCATTATGGAAAAAAAGATTTTTTATAAAAATTTCAAAGCATTTACTGTCCCTTTATCTCTCATGGTGGTCCTTGCCACAGTAAATAATGACTGACCTGATAACCTAGCACAATGAACTCTAAAAGTGACTTCGGCCCTTCAGATACTGGTATTACCTAATTTAATTACCCTTCTTACTTATCTGAAAAAGTACACTTCCCTTCACCGTAAGTAACTCTAATGACTGATCAAACATTAAAAACTTCTTGGGCCCCATTTATTATTTAAGTAGATATAGGATGTAGAGGTGCAGGTCTTAATGATGTGTCCTTTTTATGGTGTTTGCACACTGAGGAGTAAAAAACTTAGGGTTATAGCCAGGTTTGCCCATTCTTTAAATTTACAGATATCTGCAAACAATGAAGGTCACACTAAAAATGGTTGTATCTCTAATAAAATATTGAAAAGGAGCGCTCAAAATGAGCTAAAGTGCGGCTGTATTGGACAGAAGTGTAAAGTGCATAAAATACTGGACAATGGTAAACTTAAGCAAGCGCAGAAAATTAACCACAAATGCCTAAGAATACTACAATCTAAATGTCCTAGATAAATGCACTGAGAATCGCTACAAATGCATGAAATACGTATATTCGATCAAAAAGAGCTTTAAATAAATTTGATATACAATTTAATAAAGTGCAATTCATATAAATCAAAATTCATAAAACATTCATAAAAGATACATAAAAAATAATCATAAAAAATACATTTAATACAATTGATTAAAGGTCGACCTTATAATATCAAATAACATTAGGAAATAACAATGTGTCTAAATAAATCAGATACAAAAACAAATAAAATAAAATAAAAATCACATAAGCCAAAACAAAATTAAGTGATAATGTGTGTCCATTAAACAATAGAACAAGTGTCCTCAAAATGCCAAAAAGGTCTATATGAAAGTCTTTATGTTCTTTGTGCTTGCAAACTTGAAAATCCGTGTAGACGTCAAGCCTCCTATTAACAAAGAACAATCTCCTTAAGGCAGTGTGAAGAGCCGTTTAAATATCAATAGTGTCTACTCGCAATCCTGGAGCCTTTTGTCCTACAAACGGCTGCTAACTGAATATCCCCCTAAACTGACAGGCTAAATAGCAATCAGCCCGAACAGTCAGAGGTGCCGTTGGCCAAAATTCAGAAGCGCCGTATAACACAGGAACACCGGCTCAATGCGAGATAAGAAGTTAACTCCGTCTAGGGAGTGAATTAGAGCAACGCGTTTCAATTAAAATCTTTGTCAAGCTCGTTACCGGAGGGCTCCTTTCCGGGTAAATATATACCTATATCTAGGATCTGATTGGATGGTCTCATAACCAATCAGGATGGCTAAATCCGCTACCTGTCACTCAAATCCTTAGTCTGTGCTGAGGCAAAAGTACAAATTACAATGCCATATGCACAAATTGTTAACGTGCTAATCTGACAGTTATGAAAAGCACAAACTAATAGGTCTACAACAACTAAATACGATTATATAAACCTCTAATGTCACAGTTTGTATAGCGCTAAATCTCCGCTTAAGAATTGATACAAATTGTTATATACCTAACAACGCCAGTGTTTAAAAACCCTATAATAAGTTAATGTGAGAAACCTTATTTATATAAAAGAAACCTTATTTAAAAGAAGACAAAACTAAAATATGGGGATTGCAGATAAAACTGCCAGAGGATATCTCAATACCTAATGAAAAATTCCTACTTAAAAAATTAAAAATAGTACTAATATATATCACATTGGCCATAATATGGTGTAAAATAGTGATTGATAATAGAACTTCTCAGATGTAAAACCAAATACAGATATTTTTAATTTATGATATAATACATAAAAAAAATTGACATAATATGTAAAAAAATAATTTATTTATTTATTTATTTATTTTTTGTATTTTTGCAATTCATAACTATATATATATATATATATATATATATATATATATATATATATATATATATATCAAATTTAAATAAAAAATCAGATAAAAAATCAGATAAAAAATCAGATTGAAAACCCTATGCAAAACCACCCTTCCTTCTCTCCTCATGACTCGAATGATGACACTAATTTACATAGTTACATCTCGACAGACATACATAGAATAGACCCTATCTATTCGAGACGTGAAACACCTTACGGTTTCCCCCCCAACCCCCCCCCCCTGCCTACAGACTTTGCCTCGGCCTGGACCCCACCTCCCTTTTCTATTTTTTCTTTTTCCTCTGGACACCAGTTAATACGGTCGTCGGACTGTATCTCTCTACCCCCCCCCCAAGGGTAACACCATAGCTTACTGAAAGTAAGCAAAAGAACACAGATTCAATCGCACCCAATAAGTGACCTATTATTCACATCTGCATAACTGATAAACGGATAACAACCACCAAACCACACTGATTACAACTCTTGGACCACTAGCAACGACTCTTTGACCTTCCTCTTCTTCTCCCCCCACCCTTTGGAAATTTTTTTTTTTTTTCTCTCTCTAGCAATGAACCCTGGTCTCAAATTTGTCTCCCTTAATACAAAGGGACTTAACTCGCCAGGGAAGCGAAGCATGGTACAATCTTACTTAAGGAAGCTTCAAGGTGACCTACCATGAAAAAACCAGAGGTGTCTCAATCTGTATTAGCGCAAGAGTTGCATTTCAACCACTACATATAGAGATGGACCCGGAAGGAAGGTTTCTTTTTGTGGTTTGCAGACTCAATTCACACCTCTATACTCTAGTAAACTTGTACGCCCCTAATCAAGGTCAGATACCTTTCCTACGCACAATGCTGCATTTTATAAATGGCCTGACAAAAAAATCCCGAAAGATAAAGTTTTGGACAGCTACTCTAAGTCTACAGCTCCTAAATTTCAAAACCTAATATACCAGTCTGAGCTCTATGACGTGTGGAGGGCATGCCATCCAGAATCACGAGATTACACATACTTTTCCCCCCCTCATCGGTCATACTCGAGACTAGACTACTTCTTTGTTGACTCCTGGTCTATGAACAACATCACAAACTCTAATATATGCAGCTGTCCATGGTCAGACCACAACGCTGTCACAATGTATATTGACATGGAGAGATCTGTATTGGTTAGGCCGGCATGGAGGCTCCCGAAGTTTCTGTGGGAAGACACCTCTTTTGTCACAGAACTGGTTGACAAGGTTGAGGAATTTTTAGACACTAACAGACCTAACCAGACTTCGCATCAAATCAGGTGGGCAGCCTTAAAGGCGTATATCAGGGGATTTTGTATCGCAAAGGCATCAAATATTAAAAAAAAATGGGGGGCCCCATTAGGCAAGCTAACCTGCGACCTAAGGGCGAAAGAAAGACAAAATAAGCTAACACCTACAGCTAGCCTATCCACCGAGATTTTGAATTTAAAATCACAGATTAAGAACCTGGAAGTAGAAAAATTTAAGCGAGCCCTTTCGAGATTCAAAATGGTTATGTACTCAAAAAGCAATAAAGCGGGCTCGATGCTGGCAAATAAACTGAAACAGAGACTAGCTAGCTCCCGAATACCGTACCTCGTCCTTAAGGGACAAAAAGTACATGCCCCTGAAGACATAGGGAAGGCTTTTGCCGACTTTTATGAACGCCTGTACAACATTGACTCTCACGAGACACCTAAAGCGACGTCTCCCCTTGCCATCTCCTCCTTTTTGGAGAAACTAGGCCTACCCAAACTCTCAGAGGAAGACAAAGATAAGCTAATCAAACCTATCACTGAGATGGAACTTGGACTGGCAATTAAACAGTTAAAGACTGATAAAGCCCCGGGCCCTGATGGGTTCCCGGGGCAACTGTATAAAAAATTACAGGCACAACTCAAACCCGTACTCTGTCACGCGTACAACGAAATCAGATCTGAAGGACAGATACTAAAAGAATATCTTGAAGCAACTATAGTCGCGATTCCAAAGCCGGGTAAAGACCCGTCTCTTTGCGGCAATTTTCATCCCATTTCGCTTATTAATGTAGACACAAAATTATACTCTAAAATTCTCGTGGAAAGACTGTCTCCCCTGCTACCAGGGTTAATTGATACAGACCAGGTTTTCTTTGTGAACGGCCGGCAGGGACCAGACAATACGAGACGATTGATATCTATCTTTTCTGAGGCGAAGAGACGGGACATCCCCCTTCTGTCCCTGTCATTAGACGCCGAAAAGGCGTTTGACAGGGTCAGATGGGAATATATGTGGAGAGTCTTGGACACGTTTGGTTTCCCACCCGAAGCCATAACCATGATTAGAGTTTTGTACTCTAGCCCAAGTGCCAGAGTGAGAGGGTTAGGCTTTTGCTCTCCCCCCTTTGATATTTCTAATGGAACCAGACAGGGCTGCCCATTATCCCCCTTGCTATTTGCCCTGGTCATGGAACCACTGGCGGAAATTAATTCGAATTTCGGCTGCTATTGAGGGAATACCGGTAGGCTCATGTCAGGAAAAGATTGCACTGTATGCAGATGACGTCACTCTCTTTCTCACGAACCCCCAAAGTTCAGTTCCGGCAGTCTTTACTGCCCTAGAACAGTTTAGCCTTCTGAGCTACTACAAGATAAATGTTTCAAAAACAGAGGCATATAGTATCAACATACCTGATGACCAACTCCTGACCCTACGTGAAACATATGACTTTCACTGGTCCGCAACGTCTATCAAACACCTAGGTGTCCACTTAAGCGCAGACCTAGATATCACCCTCTCTCTAAACTTTGATGCCCTCATCATTGAACTACAGTCTTTAACGCACAGATGGGATTTCAGGGAGATCTCCTGGATGGGACGTATAGCCACGGTGAAAATGTCACTACTTCCTAAGGCGCTATACCTATTTCGATGTATCCCGCTGAACATCCCGCGGCACATTACAACAAATTCACCGAATTTTCTCTAAATATGTATGGGGGAAAAAGACGCCTCGGATTGGCTACAAAACCATGCAGAGAGAGTTCTCTAGAGGTGGAGTAGCTTTCCCAAACATATTTCTTTACTATTAGGCCGCCAGACTATCACATATCACGGCCTGGGGCCCGAATAGAGAGAAACCGAAATGGTTTAAAATAGAGGAACTACACCTACCTGAGGGCCTGGACTTGCCAAGTGTTCTCTGGGTCCATAGACACAAGCAACTGGTAGATAGGGCTCCTAACCCCATAGTACAACAAAATGTCAAAATGTGGCATGAACTTCGACATCATACAGAGATTGCCCCACACCCCTCACCGATTCATCAGATGAGGGGTCTTCTCTGGGATCTACCGAGTATTCCTCTTGAATTTTGGATACAACACAATATGGACACGGTGGAACATTGGTTTTCAAATGGCAAGCTTATGACAGTCCATCAAGTACTCGACTCACTAAGTAGTTCTCCTTTATGGCTCTACTTTGAATGCTGCAGGGTACTCAGCTTACTTCGCTCCTGGAAATTTGGAATTCAGAACCACAGGCCCCATTCTAAATGGGAAGAAAGATGGCTACTTGAGTTGGGGACATTGAAACCCCTCACATTCCACTACAAAGCCATGCTACAGGATCATTCAGAGGGCCTCCCGAGTCAAATCAAAATGTGGTGCAAGGAGTTAGTCTTAAACATATCAGACATGGAACTGAAAGCGGCGATCGAACTGACAAAAAAAAACGATTCATTGCATAACGATTTTCGAAAGTTATATGAAACTAATGCTACAATGGTACAGAGTACCCACCAAATTGTCGAAAATGTTTCCTTGCTGGAGACTATGTGGAGGGGAAGGCTCCAACTCTCATGTGTGGTGGTCATGCCCAAAGATAAAAGATCTATGGAAAGATGTTGAGACACTCCTACATTCTATGAATCTGACTATACAACTGTCACCAAGGGTCGCCCTCTTCCATATCCTAGATAAAGCTCTCCCCAAATGTAGCAAGCAACTGGTGATCTATGTGATGGCAGCCACTAAACTTTGTATTGCTAGAGCCTGGAAACAGGTTACCTCACCTACAATCTCGGAAGTTTGTGAAGTGATACAATACTTGGCCAACATGGAGAAATTTGCATATAGCTCGCTAGAACGAATGGAGGATTACTGGGCAATTTGGGATGACTGGATCCAGATTCAGTAGACCTGAATGGACCTACATGCCACTGTTCCTCCCCCTAGGCAATTGAGCCAGGGGACATTGCATGCAGGTAGTTTAACCCTTTTTTTTTTTCTTTTTTCTTCTTCTATCCCTTACATCCCCATTACCACTACCGCGCTCTTTATCCTATTCCCCCCCCACCCTATATCCCCTCTCACCTGGACTTCCCCACCCCCTCCCATGAGATGACTCCTTCCCTATCTACCCTATGACCTATCCCTCACACACAACACCACTGAATGACCATGCTGAACCAGAGACCGTCATGATAATTGAGAATTGTGGTTATATTTGTCACTTACAACCTTTTTATTAAGATATTGGAGTTCTGCTCCACTATCCGAGACCCCTATGTACATTGAAGATATTTCACATCGAATGAATAGAAGTATACATGTTGCTTATAATGTATATGGGCGTATATCACTCAGTAATATGCCTAATTGCTATATGTTAAACCTATGTACTTGTTTTGATGTGTTTGTGAAAAGTAATTTATTTCCTTGGTTAATTGACTGTATGTACTTTTGGTTTTCAATAAAGAAAAAATTTAAAATTTAAAAAAAAAAAAAAAAAATCAGATTGAATAAAAATTCCAAAACTTTTACACAATACCTAAAAAATTCATAAAATTTTTTATTAAAAAATTCTATTAAAATATTCATAAAAAGCAACCTAAATCAAACTCAAGGTTTAGACCATTTGGAGTTAATGTTCTAAGCTCAAAAATCCACTTAGCTTCTAATTTGAGAAGTTCATTAAGTACATTACTCCCTCTCCAGTTTGGTTTTACTTTATCAATCACTGTATAACTAAGGTGATTAGTGTTCCCATTGTTACATATTTTAAAATGCCTAGGGACAGGGAGATCTTTGTTCCTTTCAAGATTCATGTTTTCAATAGAGTTTAAGTGTTCCCTAATTCTATCACGTATAGGCCTTGTCGACTCACCTATGTACTGAATCCCACACGAACACTCTAATAAATAAACCACATTAGAGTCAGTACATCTATATAAAGGCTAGATTTAGAGTTTGGCGGCCAAAGGGGTGCGTTAGCTTTTTTTCTCCCGCACCTTTTAAATACCGTTGGTATTTAGAGTTCACAGAATGGCTGGGTTTTCACTGCGTTAGGCTCCAAAAAGGGAGCGTAGAGCATAATTTAACGCCACTGCAACTCTAGATACCAGCGGTGCTTACGGACGCGACCAGCTTCAAAAACATGCTTGTGCACGATATCCCCATAGAAAACAATGGGGCAGTTTGAGCTGCAAAAAAACCTAACACCTGCAAAAAAGCAGCGTTCAGCTCTTAACGCAGCCCCATTGTTTTCTATGGGGAAACACTTCCTACGTCTGCACCTAACACTCTAACATGTACCCTGAGTCTAAACACGCCTAACCTTACACTTATTAACCCCTAATATGATTAATATTTATCACCTTTTAAATCTATATCACTAAGAGGACTAGTTTTTTTCTTTAAATCGGTCGGCGCTAATTAATTTTTAAAATTTTAGCATTTTTTATATACTACCCTAGGTTGATTTGGCAAACACGGGCCTATCACTTCGTCAGACTTTAAAACATGCCAATGTTTTTTGAAGATTTTTTCTAATTTTTTATTATCCTCATTGTATTGTGTGATAAACGGGACTTTTAATTCACCATTATCTAATGTAGTGGCAACATTAATTTTACTTTGTTTTTTACTTAATAAAAGATCCCTATTCATATTAGAAGCCTCAGTTATTGCATTGTTTATTAATTCTACGTTATATCCCTTATTGATAAATTTGTTCACTAAAACTTCTGATTGTTGAGTATAATCTAAATATTCCATGCAATTTTTCCTAATTCGCATGAATTGGCTTTTTGGAATGTTTTTCTTCCATTTATCCAAATGGCAGCTTTCTGCATGTATATAGCCATTGGCATCTACAGGTTTAAAGTAAGTTTTCATTACAATCTTATTATTTATAATATTTATTTGTAAGTCTAGAAAGTTTATACTTGTTTTGTGTATTTCAAACGTAAATCTAAGATTTTTATCATTATTATTCATCCTCGAAAAGAACCATTCCAAATCAGTTTTGTTGCCTCTCCATATGATAATTATACCATCTATATACCGTTTGTAGGAGACCAGATTTGCCCCCAGATCGGTAGAGTCTAGAAATATTCTCTCCCACAGACCCATAAATAAATTTGCATAACTAGGGGCAAATCTGGTCCCCGTCGCTGTCACACATAGTTGCAAATAAAACTTTCCATCAAAATTAAAATAATTATGAGACAGAATAAATCTAATGCTCTCAATTAAAAAAGTTTTCTGTTCAACTGGCAGTGTATCATCATTATTCAAATAAAATGTAATTGCTTCAATCCCTAAATCGTGTTTGATACAGGTATAAAGCGCCGAAACATCACATGTGGCTAAAAGGCAATTTTCATCCCATTCAATATCCTCCAACAGTCTCAGGACATCAGTAGAGTCCTTCAAATATGAAGGAAGATCTTTTACATAGTCTTGCAAGAATATATCTATGTATTCTGAGAGATTCACTGTAATTGATTCGATGCCCGAGACTATTGGTCTCCCAGGGGGATCACTAATATCCTTGTGAATTTTTGGGAGACAATATAAGAGTGGGATTTTTGGACATTTAGGTATAAGATAACAACTCTCCTTATCATTCAAAATACCTATATCACTTGCCCTCCTCACTAGAGCATTTAATTCTATCAAAAAATCATCAGTAGGGTTCTTTTTCAGAACTTTATAGGTTTCTCTATCATTCAGTAGATTATAACACATATTGAGGTAGCGGTCTATCCCCCCCTCCTTTGTCCGCTGGCTTCACTATTACTGTGTTATTAAGTTCCAAATCCTTTATTTCAGATAATTGTGCTTTAGTTAAATTTGCCTTTCTATGCCCTGTTTTCTTCAACTCCAAATTCTGTATATCTTTAGTAACTAATTTCTCGAAGGTCTCAATTGCCCCTCCTTTAATATGTTTGGGATAAAAACATGATTTTTCTTTCAGATTTGAATGTTTAAATGTCTCCTCTCTCTGTTCAAAGGTATTATTTCTCTCATATGGAGTCCCTAGGAACCATTTTTTAACTGTTAGATTTCTGATAAATTTGTGTGCGTCTATAAATGCACCAAATTTATTCACCCTATTCGATGGAGCGAAGGATAGACCTTTATTCAGGACCTCAGTTTGTTTCTCTGTCAATTGAATTTTACTCAAATTGTATATATTACTCCTATCTTCATTTAAAACCTTTTAGTTTTTGGGTTTCTGTAATCCTCTTCTCCCTCGTTTTCTGAAGCCCTTCTTTTTCTTTGGCTTTGATGTGTATGTTGTAAGTTTACCTCCTCCCAATTTTGATCTCTCTCTAAAAAATGGTTTTGTCTCATTCCTGAACCACTTGGGCCTTGTGTTAATTGCTCATTATGTAAAGGATTTTCATTTAATTATTCTTGCTCAGGGAAAGTTAGAGGTTGAAATCTATTTTTTAGAGTAAAATTTTTTGGGGAGCTAAAATCATTACTTCTAAATACATGGCGGTTTCGTGTGTGCCACTGGTTTGGAGTATTTCTCCAATTGTTATTGAAATTTCTATTTTTATTATTATATGTGCCCTCCCTTTATTGATCCTTTGGGTTCGATTCTAGAGTCTTAGAATAAGCATTTTGTGTTTGCCATTGGTTGGTTCTATTCGGTTGGTATTGAGTATAGCCAGACTCATTATCTCCAATAATTATCCACACTTTTATTTTTATTATTATTCATAAACCTAATGTGTTCTCTATCATTAGAATAATAACCACCATTGTGCACTCTAGTTTGTTCATACTGTATATGTTGACCATACTCAGCATGTCTCAATCTTGATTGAGGCCATGTACCTTGTTCCTTTCTAGGTGGTCTGATTCCATTATCATTTACAAACCTTTGGTTATTTTGATTATAAGCAATCATCTTTGGTTTATTTTGGAAATTAGGTGGTTTATATTGATGTTGAAGATTTTCATCTCTAATTAATTTTTTGTCTTTCAATTGTATAGTTGGTTCAACTGGTGGGTTATTGGTTGTAATGTGGGAAGTTGTTTTTTTATTGTTAGTATGTCTCCATGTATGTGTGATGTAACATTCATTATTAGGGTCATTCTCATAAGTACTATAATTGTCTCAATCCCTTTTTAATTTCTTTGCTTTATTATTCATAAGCTCATCTCTATTGGTACTAAGACGTGCTTTTATTTCTAATTCATGATCTTTATATTCTTTACTTCCTTTAAAAGGACTTAATTGATTGTCTATAGAGATAATTTTGGTATTACTATAATTAATAATTTCTATTTTGTCTCTTATTCTACTACTTACACACTGCCGGATCCTTGAAGACAGAGGACAGAGCTGCAAGGCGAATGAGACGCTGAAAATCGGAGCTGCATGTTGAAAGTGTAGCAGGAGCAGCTGATTGCTAACTATGGTGGCCTGGATGCAACACGTTGACGTCTGACGTCACACGCCGGCTAGCGTGGTGCAGTGGAGAACAGACTGATTCCCGGGTGAATGGTTTGGATCCGACAGCTACCAGCAAGAAGTTTTGACACGGCCCGGACTAGGAGACGGAGGAAGCGGTAAGCCTGAAGTGAGTAAACTGAATCAGGTGAGCGATCCGCATGTTGAAAGTATAGCAGGAGCAGCTGATTGCTAACTACGGTGGCCTGGATGCGACACATTGACGTCTGACATCACACGCCGGCTAGCGTGGTGCAGTGGAGAACAGACTGATTCCCGGGTGAATGGTTTGGATCCGACAGCTACCAGCAAGAAGTTTTGACGCGGCCCGGACTAGGAGACGGAGGAAGCGTTAAGCCTGAAGTGAGTAAACTGAATCAGGTGAGCGATCCGCAAATCTCAGTGTGTGTCTCCCAGAATGTCCGGAGCTTGAAAGTAAAAGTGTCGATTGGCTTGCTACGCTGTAAGTGGATTCTCACAAGCTGGGGGACAATTTGTTTATTAGCAGTGTCTGGAGGGGAAACAAAGATTTTTCTCTATACCTTTTGAGCACAACCCTGTGAGTCTGTTGGGGGCAACATTGTTAGGAGTGGCATTGAACTGTTTTGCATTATATCCCTCTAAGACTCGGGTTGTTGCTGTCCTCAACTCACATATCCATATTATTTGGTACACATAGTTTTAAGTGGCCAAATGTTACTAGCAAAGATGGCAACAGGGTTATTTTCTTTGAAAACTATCTCTGATTTGGACTCAGAAAGATTAACATTGGAGGATACGTTTGTTAAACAAACTGAACTGCTTTCTATCAGTGATGTGTTTCTGGCTATGGAGCGCACCTTAATTAAAGAGTACAGAATATGGTCGGGTTAGAGAGCATTGGAGAAATACTTGACTTTGGACTTGATCCCTAGGGGGTTAAGAATGCGTAAATTCCACACCTTCCAGGTTGAAGACTCTGAGTTTATGCAAGAATGGAATGATATATTGAGTGATTGCTCTAAGAGACTCATGCAATTGATTATTAAGTTTAAGCAATGCCAGTTGATTAAAATCAGGGAAGAGTTGAATAATATACAGACACAATTGAAAGAGTACTTGGAGCATCCTAAATATAAGAATTTTGATAAATTATTGAGTGAAACAATTGTTAAGTTTAGGGGTGAGATTGATAACTTTAAACTTAAGAAATTTGTAAGAGACAATAATGATTACACCAATAATAAAGTTTATACTTGGCACAGTAGGTCTAGCTCCAGAATAAACAGACATAGGGCTAGAAAGAATAAAAGTGCCGTAAAGGTGGTAACTGGAGGGGAAGGTAAAAAAGTGACCTTTTCAGATAAGGACAGCACAGATGAGGATAATGACTGCAGGTCTGATGATTATGGTGCAGGTGACTCTAGTGGATACTCAGGTGATGAAGTGCAAATTATGGTACCTAAGGGTGTTCTAAAGAAGGTAGATACAGCACAAAGTTCAAATTTGAGAACGCCAGGGGGTACAGGTAGGGTCCCAAGCACCAGGAAGAGTCAAAACAATGCAGATATAAGACAGCAGGAATTTCTCAGTGACAGTGAGAGTGATGTTAGACCACCGGCATTTGTACCCCAGATAGCAGAGACTAGTCAGGAACAGGTTTTTCTGCTAAGCCCAAAAACAATAGAAGGAGGCGGAAACATAGGTCAAGGAGAAAAAGGGAAAGCCAGGGCACAACCAAGAAGAAATGCACGCAACAAATACAAAATATGACTGTCATTAATTTATCTGATGTTGTACTTACTGACCCACAGATTGAAGTGCTTAGTTTGGGTTTGGGGTTTGTTCCCACCAATAAATTTGACTTATTTGAAACCATTGTTGACATAAACCGATTAGTGAGAGATTTGACCCTCAAAAAGTTTTTCTGGGGGTCTGCCGATCAGGAGGGAGAATTAGAGAGCGAAAATAATGTTAACACACAGGATACTGTTGAAGCTCCCCCCAATATCTCTGATATTATAGACTTCAGAGAAGGTGTTGATTTTTTGACCCTACATGAGCTGGGTACTTTAAGCTCCCAGCCTGATTTAGCAGTTAAGAAAACCCATGCGGGGTTCAAACCCTGATCAATTTTCTATCCCACCAGAACCAGAGGACCCTTTATTGAAGCTTTTCACCGCAGGGTAGAGGAGGATTTAGTCAAGCTTTCAGAACAGAACCATAGGGCTATATATAATCTGAATCGAACCCAGAAGTTGGCATTGGAACAACTTGGGAAGCAGGATGACATTGTCATCAAGCAAGCGGATAAGGGGGGCTCAATAGTGGTGATGGGGAGAGAAAAATATGTTGAAGAAGCTTTGAGACAGTTGACAGACACCCAGGTTTATCAGGAACTCAGCTTTAATCCCACTGAGCAATTTGGGATTGAGCTGAGACATCTTTTGGATGATGGGTTGATGAAGGGAATCATTGACCATGAGACTTTTGAGTATTTGATGGTATTAAAACCTGTTATACCGATCTTCCATCACCTCCCCAAGGTCCATAAGACCTTGGTGGGGGTGAAGGGCAGACCAATTGTCTCAGGTATAGGGTCACTCTTTGAGAAACTCTCAGGTTGGATTGAGTCCCTTCTACAACCTGTTGTACATCTTTTGCCATCCTATTTAAAGGATACTACACATCTTATTAGGGCTATGGAAAGCATTAAATGGGAGGAGAACTATACATGGCTAACGGTAGATGTGGTGGGCCTCTATTCAGCTATTCCTCATGAATATGGCATTGAAGCCGTTGGGTATATGCTAAGACATTTTAGTAATTACCACGAGGAATTGATTAAATTTGTGATAGAGGCCCTCACATTCCTTTTGACACATAACTACTTCCGCTTTGAACGTACCTTTTATCTCCAGAGAAGTGGGACAGCGATGGGGGCTAAGTTTGCCCCATCATACGCCAACCTTTTTATGGGTTGGTGGGAGCTGTCCCACGTCTTTGGGGATAATAACCCATTTAGAGATAAGATCAGATCATATAAACGCTTTATAGATGATCTCCTTTTCATCTGGGTAGGTGAGACTGTTGAAGTGCAGGATTTTTTGACCTACTTTAATTCCAATAGAGTGGGTTTGGAATTCACTGCCCAAGTAGGGACAAATACGATACCTTATTTGGATGTAGAACTTAGGGGGAATATCGCCAGTGGTGAAGTTTCTACTTCCCTATATCGCAAACCGATCACATCTAACTCCTTACTCCATGCTAGGAGTAACCATCCCCGTCATACGGGGTTTGGGGTGGCCAAGGGACAGTTCATGAGAATAAGGCGGAACTGTTCCTTGGAGGAGGATTTTGTGAAAGAAAGTGAAACACTCAAGACTCTTCTGGCTGAGAGAGGCTATTCACAGAAAACCATTAATAGAGCTCATCTGGGAGTAACTAGAATGGATAGGAGTGAGGTATTGAGGGGCAACACCAGACAAAAGAGGAGTTATGACTCAAGTAGACCTACCCTGGTTACTACCTATAGCCCAATATTTAAGGAAATTACTGACATAGTAAGTAAACATCTGCCTATTTTAACAGCGGAGGATAGTTTGAAGGACTATGTGTCCAAGGGCTGTAACTTTGTATCTAAAAGAGCATGCACAATTGGCAACCTGGTGGCACCAAGTGTACCAAGGGAGAAAGATAGGGCCAAAAGTAGTTGGCTCAGTGTGAAAGGGCACTTTAAATGCCATTTCACAAAATGCATAGCTTGCCAATATAGCAGGGTTACATCTATTTTTCAGTCTGCAACAACAAATCGGGTGTTCAATTTGGCTAATTGCACAAATTGTAGAACCTCCTTTGTGGTATATTTGGTAGATTGCACTCAATGTAATGGGCAGTACATAGGATGTACCACTAGGGAGGTTCGCTCCAGAATCAGGGAGCATCTAAATGACATTTCCCACGATAAAGACAGCTCGGGCCTCTCACAACACTTCATTTCTGTACATGGGGGTGATGTAACTACACTCTCATGGCAGGTAATAGAAAGTGTACATAACCCCCCAATAGGGGGTGACAGGGCAGCATGGCTGATGCTGCGTGAAGCTTTTTGGATCTTCAAAATGAAGTCGAGAAGACCAAATAGCTACAATATAGAGGGGGATGTGATAAATTTTTGGAGGAAGTAGAAGTTCAGTGATTTTAATTAACCTCCTAAAGTTCCCTACTTTAACTAGCTTTTTAGAATTTAGTCACTAATAACATATATGCACTGGTTGAGGGAAGGATAACCTAAAATCTAGTGACTTCAATTAGGTGAATATGATAGGACTGACACTAGTTTAGTTAACTGGAAATTGTTGCCATAAAACCAATTTAAGGTACTGGATATTAGTGCAATTATATACTTATAAATCATTAAAAATGTTAATGGTGTATACATGTATTATAAAGTGTACATGTTCACATGTTTCACTTTTGAAACTTAAAAGGAGTATATTTGCAAGGTTAATTTCCAAGATGTAGCAGCTGTTAATTAAACTGGAAGGGGTTAACTTTATCTTTCTGAAGAACCAATAGGGATAGATGTTCAGGCTTAAGAGGCAGGAGGTAGGGGTAGCTGGTCATGTTCATGATTAAGGAATTGACCGAAACATGTAGGACAGACTGGTTCCTGAAAATGTGCTGTCTATTCTTTTGCTTTTCAACCCTGTTGCCTTTTATGGACACTTTGCACTTTTTGGAGATAATGAAGAATTAAAGGTTTATGCTTTTAAGGATCGCAGTGTATTTTTTCTATTTTGTCTCTTATTCCTTTAAAAGGACCTAATTGAGTGTCTATAGAGTTAATTTTGGTATTAATATCCTCCAGAAGTTTTACTCTGAATTCCCTTATAAGTTTCATTAGTTTAATTGATGCCTCCTCCAAAATTAACCTCCATTTACTCAGAGTCCTCCACATCAAAAGCACATTCCTTTTTTATTCTTAGACCCCTAGGCACCCGCTGTTCTTTAATGTATACATCAAAAAAAGCACAATCTAACTTTACCTCATCTCAAGCCTAAGAAAATGTTCCACTTCCAACATCATCTGATCTAAGGTGTCACTATTCAACCCTCCATGTTTTACTCTTTCTTGGATGTTTAACCCAATATCTTTATAGAAATCATTCCTCAACTCAGAGAGAACACTATCTCTATCCATAATGGCTGCAGGTGGTCACTGAGAGACAAACAAATGTCAAGAAAACAAAAATGTGTAAGACTGCACCAAAATAAAACTACTGCACAAACTCCAAATAAAGTAGAAGTCTCTCTAATTCTATAAAAACGTATAAATAATAAAATATTGAAAAGGAGCGCTCAAAATTAGCTAAAGTGCATAAAATACTGGACAATGGTAAACTTAAGCAAGCACAGAAAATTAACCACAAATGCCTAACAATACTGCAATCTAAATGTCCTAGATAAATGCACTGAGAATCGCTACAAATGCATGAAATACGTATATTCGATCAAAAAGAGCTGTAAATAAATTTGATATACAATTTAATAAAGTGCAATTCATATAAATCAAAATTCATAAAACATTCATAAAAGATACATAAAAAATATTCATAAAAAATACATTTAATACAATTGATTAAAGGTCGACCTTATAATATCAAATAAAAATAGGAAATAACAATGTGTCTAAATAAATCAGATACAAAAACAAATAAAATAAAAATCACATAAGCCAAAACAAAATTAAGTGATAATGTGTGTCCATTAAACAATAGAACAAGTGTCCTCAAAATGCCAAAAAAGTCTATATGAAAGTCTTTATGTCCTTTGTGCTTGCAAACTTGAAAATCCGTGTAGACGACAAGCCTCCTATTAACAAAGAACAATCTCCTTAAGGCAGTGTGAAGAGCCTTGTGTGAAGTATATAATCTGTACTCACAGTGTCAGAAAGCTGATGTCTGCGATGGTATATTGCCTAGAAGCATATACTGTATAGTTCTTAAACACAGATACTCCCCACATTAAACGTACAATAAGTTAATTCATAGAGTGAAATAAATTGCAAGTGACTGATATTATTGTTAAAATATTAATAGTGTCTACTCGCAATCCTGGAGCCTTTTGTCCTACAAACGGCTGCTAACTGAATATCCCCCTAAACTGACAGGCTAAATAGCAATCAGCCCGAACAGTCAGAGGTGTGTTGGCCGAAATTCAGAAGCGCTGTATAACACAGGAACACCGGCTCTATGCGAGATAAGAAGTTAACTCCATCTAGGGAGTGAATTAGAGCAACGAGTTTCAATTAAAATCTTTGTCAAGCTTGTTACCGGAGGGCTCCTTTCCGGGTAAATATATACCTATATCTAGGATCTGATTGGATGGTCTCATAACCAATCAGGATGGCTAAATCCGCTACCTGTCACTCAAATCCTTAGTATGTGCCGTGGCTAAACTACAAATTACAATGCCATATGCACAAATTGTTAACGTGCTAATCTGACAGATATGAAAAGCACAAACTAATAGGTCTACAACAACTAAATACGATTATATAAACCTCTAATGTCACAGTTTGTATAGCGCTAAATCTCTGCTTAAGAATTGATACAAATTGTTATATACCTAACAATGCCAGTGTTTAAATACCCTATAATAAGTTAATGTGAGAAACCTTATTTATATAAAAGAAATCTTATTTAAAAGAAGACAAAACTAAAATATCGAGATTGCAGATAAAACTGCCAGAGGATATCTCAAAACCTAATGAAAAATTCCTACTTAAAAAATTAAAAATAGGACTAATATATATCACATTGGCCATAATATGGTGTAAAATAGTGATTGATAATAGAACTTCTCAGATGTGAAACCAAATACAGATATTTTTAATTCATGATATAATACATAAAAAATGTTAACATAATATGTAAAAAAAAAAAAATTTTTATTTATTTATTAATTTTTTTATTTTTGTAATTCATAACAATATATATATATATATATATATCAAATATATCTCAAATTATATATATATATATCTCAAATGTAAATAAAAAATAAGATAAAATATCAGATAAAAAATCAGATAAAAATTCAGATTGAATAAAAATTCTCAAAACCTATCAGATTAGCACGTTAACAATTTGTGCATATGTCATTGTAATTTGTACTTTAGCCGCGGTACAGGCTAAGGATTTGAGTGACAGGTAGCGGATTTAGCCATCCTGATTGGTTATGAGACCATCCAATAAGATTCTAGATATAGGTATATATTTACCCGGAAAGGAGTCCTCCGGTAATGAGCTTGACAAATATTTTAATTGAAACGCGTTGCTCTAATTTACTCCCTAGACGGAGTTAACTTCTTATCTCGCATAGAGCCGGTGTTCCTGTGTTATACGGCACTTCTGAATTTTGGCCAATGGCACCTCTGACTGTTTGGGCTGATTGCTATTTAGCCTGTATTCAGTTAGCAGCCGTTTGTACAAAAGGCTCCAGGATTGCGAGTAGACACTATTGATATTTTAACGATAATATCAGTCACTTGCAATTTATTTCACTCTATGAATTAACTTATTGTACGTTTAATGTGGAGAGTATCTGGGATTAAGAACTATACAGTATATGCTTCTGGGCAATATACCATCGCAGACATCAGCTTTCTGACACAGTGAGTACAGATTATATACTTCACACAAGGCTCTTCACACTGCCTTAAGGAGATTGTTCTTTGTTAATAGGAGGCTTGTTGTCTACACGGATTTTCAAGTTTGCAAGCACAAAGGACATAAAGACTTTCATATAGACCTTTTTGGCATTTTGAAGACACTTGTTCTATTGTTTAATGGACACACATTATCACTTAATTTTGTTTTGGCTTATGTGATTTTTATTTTATTTTATTTGTTTTTGTATCTGATTTATTTAGACACATTGTTATTTCCTATTGTTATTTGATATTATAAGGTCGACCTTTAATCAATTGTGTTAAATGTATTTTTTATGATTATTTTTTATGTATCTTTTATGAATGTTTTATGAATTTTGATTTATATGAATTGCACTTTATTAAATTGTATATCAAATTTATTTACAGCTCTTTTTGATCGAATATACGTATTTCATGCATTTGTAGCGATTCTCAGTGCATTTATCTAGGACATTTAGATTGTAGTATTGTTAGGCATTAGAGGTTAATTTTCTGCGCTTGCTTAAGTTTACCATTGTCCAGTATTTTATGCACTTTACACTTCTGTCCAATACAGCCGCACTTTAGCTCATTTTGAGCGCTCCTTTTCAATATTTTATTATTTATACGTTTTTATAGAATTAGAGAGACTTCTATTTTATTTGGAGTTTGTACAGTAGTTTTATTTTGGCGCAGTCTTACACATTTTTGTTTTCTTGACATTTGTTTGTCTCTCAGTGACCACCTGCAGCCATTATGGATAGAGATAGTGTTCCCTCTGAGTTGAGGAATGATTTCTAAAAAGATATTGTGTTAAACATCGAAGAAAGAGTAAAAAATGGAGGGTTGAATAGTAACACCTTGGATCAGATGATGTTGGAATTGGAACATTTTCTTAGGCTTGAGATGAGGTACAAGTTAGATTGTGCTTTTTTTGATGTATACATTAAAGAGCAGCGGGTGCCTAGGGGTCTAAGAATAAAAAATAAATGTGCTTTTGATGTGGAGGACTCTGAGTTTAAAAGTAAATGGAGGTTAATTTTGGAGGAGGCATCAATTAAACCAATGAAACTTATAAGGGAATTCAGAGTAAAACTTATGGAGGATATTAATACCAAAATTATCTCCATAGACACTTAATTAGGTCCTTTTAAAGTAAGTAAAGAATATAAAGATCATGAATTAGAAATAAAAGCACGTCTTAGTACCAATAGAGATGAGCTTATGAATAATAAAGCAAAGAAATTAAACAGGGATCGAGACGATTATAGTACTTATGAGAATGACCCTAATAATGAATGTTACATCACACATACATGGAGACATAATAACAATAAAATTGAAAGACAAAAAATTAATTAGAGATGAACATCTTCAACAGTATGAACAAACTAGAGTGCACAATGGTGGTTATTATTCTAATGATAGAGAACACATTAGGTTTATGAATAATAATAAAAATAAAAGTGGGGATAATTATTGGAGACGGAATAGAGATTATGAATCTGGCTATACTCAATACCAACCAAATACAACCAAACAATGGCAAACACAAAATGCTTATTCTAAGACTCTAGAATCGAACCCAAGGGATCAATATAGGGAGGGCACATATAATAATAAAAATAGAAATTTCAATAACAATTGGAGAAATACTCCAAACCAGTGGCACACACGCAACCGCCATGAATTTAGAAGTAATGATTTTAGCTCCCCAAAAAATGTTACTCTAAAAAATAGATTTCCACCTCTAACTTTCCCTGAGCAAGAAGAATTAAATGAAAATCCTTTACATAATGAGCAATTAACACAAGGCCCAAGTGGTTCAGGAATGAGACAAACCCATTTTTTAGAGAGAGATCAACATTGGGAGGAGGTAAACTTACAACATACACAACAAAGCCAAAGAAAAAGAAGGGCTTCAGAAAATGAGGGAGAAGAGTGAGAGGATTATAGAAACCCAAAAACAAAAAGGTTTTAAATGAAGATAGGAGTAATATCTACAATTTGAGTAAAATTCAATTGACAGAGAAACAAACTGAGGTCCTGAATAAAGGTCTATCCTTCGCTCCATCGAATAGGGTGAATAAATTTGGTGCGTTTACAGACGCACACAAATTTATCAGAAATCTAACGGTTAAAAAATGGTTCCTAGGGACTCCATATGAGAGAAATAATACCTTTGAACAGAAAGAGGAGACATTTAAACATTCAAATCTGAAAGAAAAATCACTTTTTTATCCCAAACATATTAAAGGAGGGGCAATTGAGACCTTTGAGAAATTAGTTACTAAAGATATACAGAATTTGGAGTTGAAGAAAACAGGGCATAGAAAGGCAAATTTAACTAAAGCACAATTATCTGAAATAAAGGATTTGGAACTTAACAACACAGTAATAGTGAAGCCAGCGGACAAAGGAGGGGGATAGTCCTTATGGATAAGGACCGCTACCTCGATATGTGTTATAATCTACTGAATGATAAAGAAACCTATAAAGTTCTGAAAAAGAACCCTACTGATGATTTTTTGATAGAATTAAATGCTCTAGTGAGGAGGGCAAGTGATATAGGTATTTTGAATGATAAGGAGAGTGGTTATCTTATACCTAAATGTCCAAAAATCCCACTCTTATATTGTCTCCCAAAAATTCACAAGGATATTAGTGATCCCCCTGGGAGACCAATAGTCTCAAGCATCGAATCAATTACAGCGAATCTCTCAGAATACATAGATATATTCTTGCAAGTCTATGTAAAAGATCTTCCTTCATATTTGAAGGACTCTACTGATGTCCTGAGACTGTTGGAGGATATTGAATGGGATGAAAATTGCCTTTTAGCCACATGTGATGTTTTGGCGCTTTATACCTGTATCAAACACGATTTAGGGATTGAAGCAATTACATTTTGTTTGAATAATGATGATAAACTGCCAGTTGAAAAGAAAACTTTTTTAATTGAGAGCATTAGATTTATTCTGTCTCATAATTATTTTAATTTTGATTGAAAGTTTTATTTGCAACTATATGGGACACCAATAGGGACCAGATTTGCCCCTAGTTATGCAAATTTATTTATGGGTCTGTGGGAGAGAATATTTCTAGACTCTACCGATCTGGGGGCAAATCTGGTCTCCTACAAATGGTATATAGATGGTATACTTATCATATGGAGAGGCAACAAAACTGATTTGGAATGGTTCTTTTTGAGGATGAATAATAATGATAAAAATCTGAGATTTACGTTTGAAATACACAAAACGAGTATAAACTTTCTAGACTTACAAATAAATATTATAAATAATAAGATTGTAACGAAAACTTATTTAAACCTGTAGATGCTAATTGGCTATATACATGCAGAAAGCTGCCATTTGGATAAATGGAAGAAAAACATTCCAAAAAGCCAATTCATGCGAATTAGGAAAAATTGCATGGAAGATTTAGATTATACTCAACAATCAGACGTTTAATGAATACATTTATCAATAAGGGATATAACGTAGAATTAATAAACAATGCAATAACTGAGGCCTCTAATATGAATAGGGATCTTTTATTATGTAAAAAACAAAGTAAAATTAATGTTGCCACTACATTAGATAATGGTGAATTAAAAGTCCTGTTTATCACACAATACAATGAGGATAATAAAAAATTAGAAAAAATCCTCAAAAAACATTGGCATGTTTTAAAGTCTGACGAAATGATAGGCCTGTGTTTGCCAAATCAACCTAGGGAAGTATATAAAAAATGCAAAAATGTGGGGGGCGGAGCCAACTGGCAAAGTGAGCAGATGTACATGCCTGGAGCTCCTCTGCCACAAATGCCTAAAAATGGACAAATACCTCATTTTGCAATAGCCTAGGTTTTGAACTTGAGTAGAGATTAAAGGCAATTGCACCTAATGCCTTTTTGGAGTGCAAAAAAACGGATTTATGGACATTTGAGCTATCTTAGCGGCGGCACATTCTAGGGCCTACAACGGCTCTCCAGATGGTGTAGACGCAACTCACTCTAACATTTGTGAAGCATCTCCTTCCCAATACCCACCAAATGGATCCAGAAGCAGCACTAAACAAGTTTGAGGATCATGTTTGTGGGCTGCTGGAAGATCATTTTACAGAAATTGGCCGACTATTTGCGCATCTCCTTGAACAGTTTGTCAGTCTGCATGGTACACAAGATGGCGGCGATGTTGTAGGAGCATTTGAAGTAACCCACCCGCAATCCTTAACTGCAACGGACAACCTCATACCTTTCAAAGCGACACATGTCCTGGCAGGTGAAAGTGAACTTTACTATGGCTCAGATGGTGAGAACTTGCCAGTGAGCATAAGTAGGTCGGGCATCCGACACGCCATGCTGGATCCGGAGGAGGTTAAGGATCTGGAGCCTTGCGCTTATGTCCCCAGGAGACCAATACCCCACATGCTGACTCGCATAGCTGATCTGGACTCTGTATCCTACCGGAGGATTTTGAAGGGCCTTGGTACCGCACCCGCTCTGCCCCCGAGAGGGCAGAAGATCGAGCCAGGGGTCATATCTCCATTTGACCGGGCAGCTGTTGCCGGCCGCCGGAGTTGCAAGAAGTTTCAACGCTCCAATGCGGTTCTGCCTGGATTTCTGCCATGCTTTCCCCCTCTGAGGCCTGAAATTGATCTCCCATCAAGCTGCTCTTTAAAGACGGGAGTGGGGTAAACTCTTTTCAACTGCTAGGATATGTTGGAGAATGACCAATACCCTCTTATATTTGGCCAAATAGCCATTGACTTTTAGTTTTATTGCAAACCGCAAAAGATTCCATCAATCACAGTCTAAATACTGCATGACTCAGGTTTGCCATTAAAGGACAGATAAGGCTGTTTTTATTAGCTGATGCAATTTATATTACAACTACTCAGCGACGCCATTAGAGTAGTCTGCCTTATAGCGGGAGCAGCATAAAGACAAGTTTGATCTAAGCTCAGGGAACACTGTTCCATACACTCACAGATCAGAATATTAGTTCTTATTTGGGACTGTGGTTACTGATGTACTGCTTAATGATGGCCTTGGGTCTGATCTCAATACTGTACAAAGGTGACTTTATGCTGTCAGTTAATGTAGTCTTTACTCAACTCTGCAGTACATACACAGAGAATAGGGACTATATATATATTAGACTAATTGTCTTTTTCAATTAGAATTAACATTCTTCTTTTTCAAAAGGTATGACTATATAAATCTAGTAAACTCTTGCTATAAAAGGTTTTTGTTCTAAGAATACTTCATGTTATGTTGTATGCATAATCCATCCCCATTTGATCCTCCTGTCTAAAGTTACATTAATTATAGCACTGTATGTGATTTTTGCTATTAATCATAATGTGTAACATTAGTTATGCATATCAGACATGCTGGCTTGTTAACTGTTGACTGGTACCAGTTCATTGCGTTTTTTTTTATATTTTGCTTTAGTTTTAGTATGTTGTTCATTATTGGCTGTCCCTAGATACTTCTCAATATGTACACTAAATCTTTGACCCTTTTAGACTGGGTAGTCAGTCAGCGATATTGAGTATGTAGTTCATCATATTTAATTAAGGAAAGAAAAGAAAAACTTAGTTGAGTCGGGCTGACACTTTTAGTACAATTAACGATTATGCCTACTATATACTACATACCCTCTGCAGTATAGCCTTCATAGTTAAGCTTTCCTAGATTCTAGTGAAATCCCTCCCATTCAAGGTTTCATCACTAATGCTGATATCCGAGACAGTAAGTTTAACTCCCATATACTCTCCCTGGCCTGTGTTATATAAGGCGTCTATAGTTTTGCAGAGTTAGGTAATTAAACACTGGTTTGTAGGCAGGATTGCGTCTCTCAATAATAATATGTTTCTAATTGCTTAAACTGGGCTAATTTTATGATTGCTGTAGTATAGTGCCTATAAAGAACTCTATCTCACAACCAGGTATTTCTTAACAAAACATGTATATTGATCCTGGACTCACAGATGTATGTATATATGTGTTCTCAAGCTAGCTTTTTGTATATGTCTGAGACAGATTTAGATATTTACCTCTTTATGTACTGGATCAAGCAGCCTAAGAGTTTGCTGTCACCTTTAATGTAGGCATTTATATGTATGTGCACTGTACTGTGCGTTTTGAGACTTATAATGCATTAGGCTATCTTTTATTTAACACTAGTCTACATTATAATAGCTAAGTTTTCCTAATATACCTAATGCTGTTAGATTTTATATGTTCATTCTCTAGTTAAATGCTAATCTGCAATTGCACCAATGATGTTTATCTCTTAACTTGCTTATGTCTAGAGGCCCATGTATATTCAGGATTAGGCCTTAGACCCAGATACCAGCTGGCTCCCACAGGGTAGCAGAGTCATACTATTTATTATGTACAGCATATTTAGGTAAGCTACCTACAGAAACTAGTTTAGATAGCAAACATTTGGTCTTGCATTTTTATGTTTTGATTCGCTTGTTTTAACACACAGTATGTTCTATAAACAACAGTTCAACAGGTACTATAAAATATCCAGAGAGGCTCCTTAATACAAAATATATTTATATATATTTATATGTTTTCATATTATCTACTATAACATATTCTGTCATGACTCCTTATAATGTCATTGGCACTTTATTACTGAACAAGAGTCATAGGCACTTTACTTCTGCTACCTCTGCCCCTCCCCTCCCTTTTTTTTCCCCTTTCTTCCATGCTCCGAGCGGTGCTTACCCGCTGACTTGTTCCCTACTTCCCCCCAACTATCATAAAGCCCAAAAGCGGCTTCTCTCCAGACTAATATACCAATTCATTTAGTATACCCAAAAGGGTCCATGAGTGGCCTTCTAATTAGTCTGTCAAATTAAGATCGAAAAATTATAAAATAGAGGTTTGATTAGCATCGTTCTCCTATATTTGTACACTGTTTTGCAATTGGTTTCGTTCTATATATGTTGACATGTTTACTATTGGCAATATGAGGCGATGTTTGTTTCCTTTTCTTGTGTATGTATTATAAAACCTCAATAAAAAAATGTTCAAAAAAAAAAAAAAATGCAAAAATTTAAAAAATTACTTAGTGCCGACCAATTTAAAGAAAAAAACTAGTCCTCTTAGTGATATAGATTTAAAAGGTGAGAAAATTGTGGGGTTTTACCCATGCTTGAGCTGTAAGGCCTGCAAACACTCAATTAAAAGAAAAGAATTTAAATCAACAGTTACAAAGAAGGTTTACAAAATTAAAAACTTATATGAAAAAAAACTTATATAGATGTACTGACTCTAATATGGTTTATTTATTAGAGTGTTCGTGTGGGATTCAGTATATAGGTGAGTCGACAAGTCCTATAGGTGATAGAATTAGGGAACATTTAAACTCTATTGAAGACATGAATCTTGAAAGGAACAAAGATCTCCCTGTCCCTAGGCATTTTAAAATATGTAACAATGGGAACACTAACCACCTTAGTTATACAGTGATTGATAAAGTAAAACCAAACTGGAGAGGGAGTAATGTACTTAATGAACGTCTCAAATTAGAAGCTAAGTGGATTTTTGAGCTTAAAACATTAACTACAAATTGTCTAAACCTTGAGTTTGACTTAGGTTGCTTTTTATGAATTTTTTAATAGAATTTTTTAATAAAAAATTTTATGAATTTTTTAGGTACTGTGTAAAAGTTTGGAGAATTTTTATTCAATCTGATTTTTTATCTGATTTTTTATCTAATATTTTATCTGATTTTTTATTTAAATTTGAGATATAAATATATATATATATATTGTTATGCATTACAAAAATACAATAAATAAATAAATAAATAAATAAATTTTTTTTTTCATATTATGTCAAATTTTTTTATGTATTATATCATGAATTAAAAATATCTGTATTTGGTTTCACATTTGAGAAGTTCTATTATCAATCACTATTTTCACCATATTATGGCCAATGTGATATATATTAGTACTATTTTTAATTTTTTAAGTAGGAATTTTTCATTAGGTATTGAGATATCCTCTGGCAGTTTTATCTGCAATCCCCATATTTTAGTTTTTTCTTCTTTTAAATAAGGTTTCTTTTATATAAATAAGGTTTCTCACATTAACTTATTATAGGGTTTTTAAACACTGGCGTTCTTAGGTATATAACAATTTGTATCAATTCTTAAGCGGAGTTTTAGCGCTATACAAACTGTGACATTAGAGGTTTATATAATCGTATTTAGTTGTTGTAGACCTATTAGTTTGTGCTTTTCATAACTGTCAGATTAGCACGTTAACAATTTGTGCATATGGCATTGTAATTTGTACTTTAGCCGCGGCAGAGACTAAGGATTTGAGTGACAGGTAGCGGATTTAGCCACCCTGATTGGTTATGAGACCATCCAATCAGATCCTATATATAGGTATAACAAGCTTGACAAAGATTTAAATTGAAACGCGTTGCTCTAATTCACTCCCTAGACGGGGTTAACTTCTTATCTCGCATAGAGCCGCTGTTCCTGTGTTATACGGCGCTTCTGAATTTTGGCCAATGGCACCTCTGACTGTTCGGGCTGATTGCTATTTAGCCTGTCAGTTTAGGGGGATATTCAGCTAGCAGCCGTTTGTAGGACAAAAGGCTCCAGGATTGCGAGTAGACACTATTGATATTTTAATGATAATATCAGTCACTTGCAATTTATTTCACTCTATGAATTAACTTATTGTACGTTTAATGTGGAGAGTATCTGGGATTAAGAACTATACAGTATATGCTTCTGGGCAATATACCATCGCAGACATCAGCTTTCTGACACTGTGAGTACAGATTATATACTTCACACAAGGCTCTTCACACTGCCTTAAGGAGATTGTTCTTTGTTAATAGGAGGCTTGTCGTCTACACGGATTTTCAAGTTTGCAAGCACAAAGGACATAAAGACTTTCATATAGACCTTTTTGGCATTTTGAGGACACTTGTTCTATTGTTTAATGGACACACATTATCACTTAATTTTGTTTTGGCTTATGTGATTTTTATTTTATTTTATTTGTTTTAGTATCTGATTTATTTAGACACATTGTTATTTCTTATTGTTATTTGATATTATAAGGTCGACCTTTAATCAATTGTATTAAATGTATTTTTTATGATTATTTTTTATCTATCTTTTATGAATGTTTTATGAATTTTGATTTATATGAATTGCACTTTATTAAATTGTATATCGAATTTATTTACAGCTCTTTTTGATCGAATATACGTATTTCATGCATTTGTAGCGATTCTCAGTGCATTTATCTAGGACATTTAGATTGTAGTATTGTTAAGGCATTTGTGGTTAATTTTCTGCGCTTGCTTAAGTTTACCATTGTCCAGTATTTTATGCACTTTACACTTCTGTCCAATACAGCCGCACTTTAGCTCATTTTGAGCGCTCCTTTTCAATATTTTATTATTTATACGTTTTTATAGAATTAGAGAGACTTCTATTTTATTTGGAGTTTGTGCAGTAGTTTTATTTTGGTGCAGTCTTACACATTTTTGTTTTCTTGACATTTGTTTGTCTCTAAGTGACCACCTGCAGCCATTATGGATAGAGATAATGTTCTCTCTGAGTTGTGGAATGATTTCTATTAAGATATTGTGTTAAACATCCAAGAAAGAGTAAAAAATGGAGGGTTGAATAGTGACACTTTAGATCAGATGATTTTGGAAGTGGAACATTTTCTTAGGCTTGAGATGAGGTACAAGTTAGATTGTGCTTTTTTTGATGTATACATTAAAGAACAGTGGGTGCCTAGGGGTCTAAGAATAAAAAAGGAATGTGCTTTTGATTTGGAGGACTCTGAGTTTAAAAGTAAATGGAGGTTAATTTTGGAGGAGGCATGAATTAAACTAATGAAACTTATAAGGGAATTCAGAGTAAAACTTCTGGAGGATATTAATACCAAAATTATCTCTATAGACACTCAATTAAGTCCTTTTAAAGGAAGTAAAGAATATAAAGATCATGAATTAGAAATAAAAGCACATCTTAGTACCAATAGAGATGAGCTTATGAATAATAAAGCAAATAAATTAAAAAGATTATAGTACTTATGAGAATGACCCTAATAATGAATGTTACATCACACATACATGGAGACATAATAACAATAAAAAAACAACTTCCAACATTACAACCAATAACCCACCAGTTGAACCAACTATACAATTGAAAGACAAAAAATTAATTAGAGATGAAAATCTTCAACATCAATATAAACCACCTAATTTCCAAAATAAACCAAAGATGATTGCTTATAATCAAAATAACCAAAGGTTTGTAAATGATAATGGAATCAGACCACCTAGAAAGGAACAAGGTACATGGCCTCAATCAAGATTGAGACATGCCGAGTATGGTCAACATATACAGTATGAACAAACTAGAGTGCACAATGGTGGTTATTATTCTAATGATAGAGAACACATTAGGTTTATGAATAATAATACAAATAAATGTGGGGATAATTATTGGAGACGGAATAGAGATTATGAGTCTGGCTATACTCAATACCAACCGAATAGAACCAACCAATGGCAAACACAAAATGCTTATTCTAAGACTCTAAATTCTAACCCAAGGGATCAATATAGGAAGGGCACATATAATAATAAAAATAGAAATTTCAATAACAATTGGAGAAATACTCCAAACCAGTGGCACACACGCAACCGCCATGTATTTAGAAGTAATGATTTTAGCTCCCCAAAAAATGTTACTCTAAATAATAGATTTCAACCTCTAACTTTCCCTGATCAAGAAGAATTAAATGAAAATCCTTTACATAATGAGCAATTAACACAAGGCCCAAGTGGTTCAGGAATGAGACAAAACCATTTTTTAGAGAGAGATCAAAATTGGGAGGAGGTAAACTTACAACATACACATCAAATCCAAAGAAAAAGAAGGGCTTCAGAAAACTAGGGAGAAGAGGGAGAGGATTACAGAAACCCAAAAACAAAAATGTTTTAAATGAAGATAGGAGTAATATATACAATTTGAGTAAAATTAAATTGACAGAGAAACAAACTGAGGTCCTGAATAAAGGTCTATCCTTCGCTCCATCGAATAGGGTGAATAAATTTGGTGCATTTATAGACGCACACAAACTTATCAGAAATCTAACGGTTAAAAAATGGTTTCTAAGGACTCCATATGAGAGAAATAATACCTTTGAAAAGAAAGAGGAGACATTTAAACATTCAAATCTGAAAGAAAAATCACGTTTTTATCCCAAACATATTAAAGGAGGGGCAATTGAGACCTTCGAGAAATTAGTTACTAAAGATATACAGAATTTGGAGTTGAAGAAAACAGGGCATAGAAAGGCAAATTTAACTAAAGTACAATTATCTGAAATAAAGGATTTGGAACTTAACAACACAGTAATAGTGAAGCCAGCGGACAAAGGAGGGGGATAGTCCTTATGGATAAGGACCACTACCTTGATATGTGTCATAATCTACTGAATGATAGAGAAACCTATAAAGTTCTGAAAAAGAACCCTACTGATGATTTTTTGATAGAATTAAATGCTCTAGTGAGGAGGGCAAGTGATATAGGTATTTTGAATGATAAGGAGAGTGGTTATCTTATACCTAAATGTCTGAAAATCCCACTCTTATATTGTCTCCCAAAAATTCACAAGGATATTAGTGATCCCCCTGGGAGACCAATAGTCTCAGGCATCGAATCAATTACAGCGAATCTCTCAGAATACATAGATATATTCTTGCAAGACTATGTAAAAGATCTTCCTTCATATTTGAAGGACTCTACTGATGTCCTGAGACTGTTGGAGGATATTGAATGGGATGAAAATTGCCTTTTAGCCACATGTGATGTTTCGGCGCTTTATACCTGTATCAAACATGATTTAGGGATTGAAGCAATTACATTTTATTTGAATAATGATGATAAACTGCCAGTTGAACAGAAAACTTTTTTAATTGAGAGCATTAGATTTATTCTGTCTCATAATTATTTTAATTTTGATGGAAAGTTTTATTTGCAACTATGCGGGGCAGCGATGGGGACCAGATTTGCCCCTAGTTATGTGAATTTATTTATGGGTCTGTGGGAGAGACTATTTCTAGACTCTACCGATCTGGGGGCAAATCTGGTCTCCTACAAACGGTATATAGATGATATACTTATCATATGGAGAGGCAACAAAACTGATTTGGAATGGTTCTTTTCGAGAATGAATAATAATGATAAAAATCTGAGATTTATGTTTGAAATACACAAAACGAGTATAAACTTTCTAGACTTACAAATAAATATTATAAATAATAAGATTGTAACGAAAACTTACTTTAAACCTGTAGATGCCAATGGCTATATACATGCAGAAAGCTGCCATTTGGATAAATGGAAGAAAAACATTCCAAAAAGCCAATTCATGCGAATTAGGAAAAATTGCATGGAAGATTTAGATTATACTCAAAAATCAGACGTTTTAGTGAACAAATTTATCAATAAGGGATATAACATAGAATTAATAAACAATGCAAGAACTGAGGCCTCTAATATGAATAGGGATCTTTTATTAAGTAAAAAACAAAGTAAAATTAATGTTGCCACTACATTAGATAATGGTGAATTAAAAGTCCCGTTTATCACACACTACAATGAGCATAATAAAAAATTAGAAAAAATCCTCAAAAAACATTGGCATGTTTTAAAGTCTGACGAAGTGATAGGCCCGTGTTTGCCAAATCAACCTAGGGTAGTATATAAAAATTGCAAAAAAAAATTTTTTTAAAAATTACTTAGCGCCAACTGATTTAAAGAAAAAAACTAGCCCTCTTAGTGATATAGATTTAAAAGGTGAGAAAATTGTGGGTTTTTACCCATGCTTGAGCTGTAAGGCCTGCAAACACCCAATTAAAAGAAAAGAATTTAAATCAACAGTTAAAAAGAAGGTTTACAAAATTAAAAACTTATATAGATGTACTGACTCTAATGTGGTTTAATTATTAGAGTGTTCGTGTGGGATTCAGTACATAGGTGAGTCGACAAGTCCTATAGGTGATAGAATTAGGGAACATTTAAACTCTATTGAAGACATGAATCTTGAAAGGAATAAAGATCTCCCTGTCTCTAGGCATTTTAAAATATGTAACAATGGGAACACTAACCACCTTAGTTATACAGTGATTGATAAAGTAAAACCAAAGTGGAGAGGGAGTAATGTACTTAATGAACTTCTCAAATTAGAAGCTAAGTTGATTTTTGAGCTTAGAACATTAACTCCAAATGGTCTAAACCTTGAGTTTGACTTAGGTTGCTTTTTATGAATTTTTTAATAGAATTTTTTAATAAAAAATGTTATGATTCTTTTAGGTATTGTGTAAAAGTTTTGAGAATTTTTATACAATCTGATTTTTTATCTGATTTTTTATCTGATATTTTATCTGATTTTTTTATTTAAATTTAAAATATATATATATATATACATATATTGTTATGAATTACAAAAATACAAAAAATAAATAAATAAATAAATAAATACATTTTTTACATATTATGTCAAAATTTTTATGTATTATATCATGAATTAAAAATATCTGTATTTGGTTTCACATCTGAGAAGTTCTATTATCAATAACTATTTTACACCATATTATGGCCAATGTGATATATATTAGTACTATTTTTAATTTTTTAAGTAGGAATTTTTCATTAGGTATTGAGATATCCTCTGGCAGTTTTATCTGCAATCCCCATATTTTAGTTTTGTCTTCGTTTAAATAAGGTTTCTTTTATATAAATATGGTTTCTCACATTAACTTATTATAGGGTTTTTAAACACTGGCGTTCTTAGGTATATAACAATTTGTATCAATTCTTAAGCGGAGATTTAGCGCTATACAAACTGTGACATTATAGGTTTATATAATCGTATTTAGTTGTTGTAGACCTATTAGTTTGTGATTTTCATAACTGTCAGATTAGCACGTTAACAATTTGTGCATATGGCATTGTAATTTGTACTTTAGCCGCGGCACAGACTAAGGATTTGAGTGACAGGTAGCGGATTTAGCCATCCTGATTGGTTATGAGACCATCCAATCAGATCCTAGATATAGGTATATATTTACCCGGAAAGGAGCCCTCCCGTAACGAGCTTGACAAAGATTTTAATTGAAACGCGTTGCTCTAATTCACTCCCTAGACGGAGTTAACTTCTTATCTCGCATAGAGCCAGTGTTCCTGTGTTATACGGTGCTTCTGAATTTTGGCCAACGACACCTCTGACTGTTCGGGCTGATTGCTATTTAGCCTGTCAGTTTAGGGGGATAATCAGTTAGCAGCCGTTTGTAGGACAAAAGTCTCCAGGATTGCGAGTAGACACTATTGATATTTTAACGATAATATCAGTCACTTGCAATTTATTTCACTCTATGAATTAACTTATTGTACGTTTAATGTGGAGAGTATCTGGGATTAAGAACTATACAGTATATGCTTCTGGGCAATATACCATCGCAGACATCAGCTTTCTGGCACTGTGAGTACAGATTATATACTTCACACAAGGCTCTTCAAACTGCCTTAAGGAGATTGTTCTTTGTTAATAGGAGGCTTGTCGTCTACACGGATTTTCAAGTTTGCAAGCACAAAGGATATAAAGACTTTCATATAGACCTTTTTGGCATTTTGAGGACACTTGTTCTATTGTTTAATGGACACACATTATCACTTAATTTTGTTTTGGCTCATGTGATTTTTATTTTATTTTATTTGTTTTTGTATCTGATTTATTTAGACACATTGTTATTTCCTATTGTTATTTGATATTATAAGGTCGACCTTTAATCAATTGTATTAAATGTATTTTTTATGATTATTTTTTATCTATCTTTTATGAATGTTTTATGAATTTTGATTTATATGAATTGCACTTTATTAAATTGTATATCAAATTTATTTACAGCTCTTTTTGATCGAATATACGTATTTCATGCATTTGTAGCGATTCTCAGTGCATTTATCTAGGACATTTAGATAGTAGTATTGTTAGGCATTTGTGGTTAATTTTCTGCGCTTGCTTAAGTTTACCATTGTCCAGTATTTTATGCACTTTACACTTCTGTCCAATACAGCCGCACTTTAGCTCATTTTGAGCGCTCCTTTTCAATATTTTATTATTTATACGTTTTTATAGAATTAGAGAGACTTCTATTTTATTTGGAGTTTGTGCAGTAGTTTTATTTTGGCGCAGTCTTACACATTTTTGTTTTCTTGTCAAATGGTTGTATCTCACAGAGTGTATAAAGTGCAGTATACTCACTCCGAGTAATTCGGAATCCGGTTCCTCAAAAGGTTTGTAGCTTAAAAGGTACTTCCAAAAAGGCAGCAAAGAGAATACTTGTTATGATAAAACAAATATTTCTTAAAATATATTGGTAAAAGCTCTTATTTTGGCTCAACGACTGAAATCGTCTTTCTCAAGTGCAGTAAAAAGTTTGGAAGTGCTGCCTATGGAGTATTACAGGTGTTTTTATACAGGTAATTAGGGTTCCTGTTCCTGTAATACACCGGAATAGGACACACAAATAATACAACATTTTTACCTTTTAGTTTATTTCCATCTGATTAATTTTAGAAGTCATACAATGTGTGTTTTTGCTTAAGCCGTCTTGCTTAAAATCTCTATAATTCGCCAAATCGGATAGATATAAACAGGTTATTTTCATAAAAAGACCGTTAGCCAATCAGATTGAATAAAATAAAAAAGTTCCCTTTCGAGTCCGATAATGTGTGTTTCCCTTTCAGGTCCGATGAGAGTCTCACTGTCACATGTCGTAGTTAAACCAATCATATGGTGAGCGCTGTTCCCAAGATTTTGTGTAACTTGTTCGTATATCTCCTTTTCAGGTCCGATCGAGATTTTACAATCACGTGTCCTGGTTGGACTAATCCTGTGTTGAGCGCTGTTTCCAGACTTTCATTTGACATAATCCAGTTGTAACAATTTCTTTCTTCTTGTTTTTTCTAGGGGGTATGTAATAAAAGTGCGGATCAACTTGTGTTGCTAGGTGTTTGTTTGTTAAATAAACGCTGCTACTCTGATATCTTTATTTAATCCATAATGTCCATATGTTTTTAATGTGTGTATCCACCATAATTCTCTTTTGTTTAATTTTCTTTCCATCTCACCCCCTCTCCAATGTAGTGATACTTTTTCTATGCCCACCCATGATAAATGATTCTTGACATATAGTGAACAGTTGTTATAATGCAATGGAACTCCGTGATCCTCCTTTTCCTTTTCAATCTTATTTAGATGTTCTAATATTCATGTTTTTACAAATCTTGAGGGTTGACCCAAATATTGAATCTGACAATTGCATTGTAATAAATAGATTACATTCTTTGTTTTACAGCTAATAAAATCTTTTATTGTATATGTTTTTCCTGTTGTTGTGGAAGTGAATGTCTTATGTGTTTTCTTTGTGTAGTTGCATGCCTTGCAATGACCACAGGTATAAAACCCAGTTAAATTTGCAATCTGAATAGGTTTAGGGGGCTTCATCCCTTTTATAAGAGAAGGTGCTAATTTTTGTTTGAAACTTGTTCCTTTCCTAAAGGTTATGATGGGTTTTTTTGGGATACTGTTATTCAAATACTCATCATTCTTAAGGAAATTCCAATGTTGATTTATAATGTGTTTAATTTGTTTATGACCACTATTAAAAGTGGTGATAAACCTGGGAAAATTTTGGTTATATAAAGACTCTTGTTTTTTATTTGTGATTAAAAGATGTTGATCTCTGTTTCCAACTTCAACTCTATCTTGTTCTAGAGTATTACTGTCGTAGCCTTTGTGTTCAAATCTTTCTTTGATAATTTTAGATTGTGTATTTAAATCATCTATAGTGTCGCAATTTCTTCTTATACAAAGAAATTGCCCTTTGGGAATTGCTTTTAACAAAGTTGGATGGTGCTCGCTATCTCTTCTAATGTAGGTGTTCATATCACAGCTCTTAAAGAAGGTTTTGGTGTGTGTATTGCCTGCTTCTATAAAGATTGTAAGATCCAAAAAATTAATCTCAGTTTTATTAAGTTCTGGTGTCATTACTATGTCCATGTTATTGTTATTTAAATAAGAAACAAAGGTTTTTAAAGATTCTTCATCATCATTCCAGACACAGAGAACTATGTATCTCCGCCTGGTGTCCTGGCAGAGATACATAGATGATGTTCTCGTGTCATATTGGGTCACTGACTCCAATATTTTATTTATTTTATTTTATTTTATTTTTCACTTAATTTTGTCAGCAGATAACTTTAAACAATATATGTTACTGATTCACATATTAAAGTAAAATAAATCTCGAAAATCATTATGATTTATTTATGTACTAACTTATGTAAGTTGAGAAGGAAACATATAACACATAGATATGTACAAAAAACAATAACGCCTTTTTGTTATTCTGGAATCATGATATAACCACAAACTGTTTAACAAATAACTTCATAGAATTTATAGAGTTAACATATGCATTTAGATAGATTCTTGTTAATTTTGATTGATACTATGATGAGGAATTTGACCAATAAATTGTTGCAACTGATTTTAACCGAAAAATAAACATTATCACTTTGTTTTATTTTGCTGTATTTCATTGATTCTAAGAAGTTCACGCAATTTTGTTTTAAAAGATGTATTATTGTCTTGTGTATAATTAATATATGACCCAAGGTGATCCGCACTTTTATTACATACCCCCTAGAAAAAACAAGAAGAAAGACATTGTTACAACTGGATTATGTCAAACGAAAGTCTGGAAACAGCGCTCAACACAGGATTGGTCCAACCAGGACACGTGATTGTGAAATCTCGATCGGACCTGAAAAGGAGATATACGAACAAGTTACACAAAGTCTTGGGAACAATGCTCACCATATGATTGGTTTAACTACGACATGTGACAGTGTCTCATCGGACCTGAAAGGGAAACACACATTATCGGGATTCGAAAGGGAACTTTTTATTTTCTTCAATCTTATTGGCTAACGGTCTTTTTATGAAAATAACCTGTTTATATCTATCCGATTTGGCGAATTATAGAGATTTTAAGCAAGACGGCTTAAGCAAAAACACACATTGCATGACTCTTAAAATTAATCGTATGGAAATAAACTAAAAGATAAAAATGTTGTATTATTTGTGAGTCCTATTCCGGTGTATCACCGGAACAGGAACCCTAATTACCTGTATAAAAACACCTGTAATACTCCATAGGCAGCACTTCCAAACTTTTTACTGCTCTTGAGAAAGACGATTTTAGTTGTTGAAACACGTAGAGCCAAAATAAGAGCTTTTATCCAATATATTTTAATAAATATTTGTTTTATCATAACAAGTATTCTCTTTGCTGCCTTTTTGGAAGTACCTTTTAAGCTACAACCCTTTTGAGAAACCAGATTCAGAATTACTCGGAGTGAGTATACTGCACTTTATACACTCTGTGAGATACAACCATTTTCAGTGTGACCGTTATTATTTGCAGATATCTGTAAATTTAAAGAATGGGCAAACCTGGCTATAACCCTATTTGAAGAGGCTGAACTCTGAATTTTTCGGAGTAAGTATACTGCACAAATTATTTGGTGTCAATTTCTACAAATCACAAGTCAAGTTTTTTACTCCTCAGTGTGCAAACACCATAAAAAGGATACATTATTAAGACCTGCACCTCTACATCCTATATCTACTTATCTATAACCAGTCCTTTGGGAGAGACTGATAGAAGGCAGCGGTCGCACTAGAGGGGACTACCTTTCTCTAATTATTCTAGTCATTCTGTACAGTTTCTTGTTTTAACATCTATCATATCTGTATAGTATTCGAAATTTCCCCATTTATTATTTGCCAGACAGACAAGGTTCTCTATTAGGAATCTCATCCATCCGGCTTCACAATGAGCCTAATTCACTAATGCCATGAAGCTACATGTAGCTTAATAAATGGGGCCCTTGACTCTAAACAACCTTACTAACTCTCCCACTGGAAATCCACCCTACATGACACCCCATTTTTAAATGCCAACTATGTGTTCACAAATATTCCCTCAAAACTAGCTCCCCTAAATTACACAAAAGGATCTCCAGTCTTCAGACTTTTTTGATTAGCTGCTGTAAGTCCTGTTCATGCTAGTCCTCGCAACATTAAGGTCTTCTCTATTTATAGAAAGCTTAACAATTTTGATTAGTTGATTAAGTTAACCAAACATGTTATGGATATGTAGGTGTCAATGGGGTGTGTCATAATAGAGTAAGCTATCTCTTTTCAATAGTTAACCTAAATGATAATGAAAAGATGTCAGTTAGCTATTATTTAGTTACCACCAAAAGCTGTCACTAATAATAGTGGTGCAGTTTTGATTAGGTTGCTAAATGGTGCCAATATTAGAAATCTGTTGTAATTAGATTTTTTTAATTTACTTATTAATTTTAATGAACTTTAGTGAGCATATATTCTCACAGATTAGTTGTGTCTGTTTTAATACTTGTTTCATACATAAATTCCCTAAGATTTTAAATATTTAAAACAATGCTATTGCAACATGATACATTATTATTATTTTCCTTCACCTGAGAATACAAATGACCTCACTGTAAAATGTAATCCTCACTGTAAAATGTAAGATTAGATACAAAACTTTAAAGGCAAGGAATTTTTTTCTTTAAAGTAGTTTTATATCTTATTGAATTATTGTTACTACCTTAATTGATGTGCTACTTCATATTGAAGAATTGGTGCCAGAAAATAGGATTCGGTTTTATTGGCCATTATAGCTTGGTTTAGCAAGATACTAGCGGCTAGATTCCAAGTTTTGCGGTATGAGGGGTGCAGTATTAACTTGCACGTTATTTTCACCGCTCACTTTCCTACAGCGCTGGTATTACAGGTTATCACAAACCCGGCGTTAGCAGGCAAGAAGTTAGCGTAGAGCAAAATTGAGCTCCATATAGCACTCCAATACCAGCGCTACTGAAAGCTGCAGTGAGCTGGTTTTATGTGCTCATGCACGATTTCCCCGTAGACATCAATGGGGAGAGCCATCTGAAAAAAAGCCTAACACCTGCAAAAAAGCAGCGTAAAGCTCTGTAACGCAATCCCATTGATTCCTATGGGGAATCAAATGTTATGTTACACCTAACACCGTAACATGAACCCCGAGTCTAAACATCCCTAATTGTACACTTATTAACCCCTAATCTGCCACCCCTGACATCGCAGACACCTACATTATATTTATTAACCCCTAATCTGCCATCCCCCAACTTCGCCGACACTTACATTATACTTATTAACCCCTAATCTACCGCTCCGGACATCACCGCCACTATAATAAACATATTAACCCCTAAACCGCTGCACCCCCGCCTCGCAAACACTAGTTAAATATTATTAACCCCTAATCTGCCGCCCCTAACATCGCCGCCACCTACCTACATTTATTAACCCCTAATCTGCTGCCCCCAATGTCTCCGCCACTATACTAAATTTATTAACCCCTAAACCTAAGTCTAACCCTAACACCCCCTAGCTTAAATATAATAATAATAAAAATAATTTAGATAGACAAGATGGAATCTCACCATTCATCTCTTAAACAAGAGCTCAAAACCTTAGTCTCAGAACTTAAAATAGATATCTCCCTATTAGGAGAAAGGACTGAAAACTTGGGAAAAAACAAGACGACCTTCACCTGGATCACTCTAACCTTTTGGCGTATACACAGTCGCTAGCGGAAATGATTACAAGCTTGGAGTCAAAACTGGCGGACCTAGAAGATAGGTCCCGCCATAATAATATTAGAATCTGCGGCATACCAGAGGAAGTAAGCACAACTGAACTTACCAAATACCTTTCAGAGTTATTTAAAGAATTGCTAGGCTCGGTACAAGAACAAGAGGCCTTTATTGATAGAGCCCATCGAGCCCAGCGGCCAAGAAATGCCCCCTCTGGTTCCCCCAGAGATGTAATTATCAGGTTGCACTACTATACGTTCAAAGAGAAGTTACTCAGAGCATCATACCAAAACAAACAACTAAAAGACCCATACCAAACCATTCAGATATTCCCTGACTTATCTTCACTTACGCTAACCAAAAGGTGCTCCTTTCAGCAAGTAACCCAGGCCTTACGCCAAAACAATATAAAATATAGATGGGGCTTCCCGGTCAAGTTATTTTTCCAAATAGAAGACCGGTCATACATTGTCTCCACCCGTGAACAAGGGTGCAAAATTCTACTTTCTGCCGGCCTTCTTCGCTCTCAAAATCAACCTAAAGATCCTACTGCCCAATCTGAGAAGCTCAATGCCACTGCACTTGAATGGCGCCCACTTCCACACAGATTTAACTACCAAACTAAAAGAAAAGAGATCCCTTCCATACATGGGGACCCTTGACTTAATCCATAGAGTGAAGGACAATCTCCCTGTTAACAACTGGTCATCATTACCTTCTTTAGTGAGATGAACTTGATACTCCCTTTTACTAGTGACAACATGGACAATCAGTATAGCGGATGGTAATGTAATGTGTCTTGTTATGTCCACTGTTATTATGTTATTGGTTCTTGTATTATTGCTCTCTTATGTTGATGTTCTTATTTCTTAACCCATAAACCTAATTACTATTTGCTTCAGGACTATATCACCCTTCTATTATAGGACATTACACAACAGGTAGTTCACGAACTGAAATACATGTGGCGTGCTCATTTATCTTAGAACCGCCCTATACCATGTTTACCTACTTACTACAATAGATTAGACTTCTTCCTATTTTAGGTTATAGAACAATTATCCTGTTATAGTAGAATATTGTTACATAACATACATGAGCATGTCTCACAGTTAACAGCTCCCATCTTCTCTAAAAATGACAGATAGTAAAAAAGGAAAAAAGGGAGAGAAAGGGGGGACAAAGACTAAGGGGGGAAAAAAAGAAGAAAAAAAGACAAAGGAGGGAGAAAAAAAAGGGGGGCTGGTTATCAATTCTATATAAATTCCTTACACAGTAACACTTACTAGAGTAGAAGCCCCAACATTAATAGAAGGTGAATACCATCACCCACCTTTCCACACTCCCCGGATTATATAATATATCTCTCCACCTGCTTAAGGACGATTGATACCCTTTAAGCCCCCAACCCAACTATTCTAGCTTAATAGAGGTTAACCTCATTCTGTCAACACAGCGACCTCTTATAGTTATATATCTTGATTATGATGTTACTCTTCTTATAATGTTTGTTGTCTTGTTTATCACTATATACAATATTTGTCTGTTGGGTTTATTTATCATACTACATGCAGGGGATAGCCTTTGTTACTGTAATTGTTATTTTTGTCCACGCACCCATGCTTACATATCCTCCCGAGAGTTCATCATCCTGAAGTTCCCTAGACTACCATCCCTTATAGTTCTCCCTTTCTTTTAGATATGTGTCATTTGAGGAGAATTACCTCTTATCTATTATATTCAGGCACCCCCCCTCCCCCGTATGTCACTACTTACACCACCCTGCTTTAAATTTTAGTGTTTGTGCTTAGTCAAGCAAGCATCTTCACCTAATATCCCTATTCCTATATATATAGCACTTGGTTTACCAATTTTTATACCTTATTGCGTACTCCCAATTTTACCCTCTTTTGCTCTATTGTTATTACATATACGGATAACTCCAACCCCCCCACTCTTTCCCCTTCTATATATGAGTGGCTCTTGCCTGTTGAATATCCCCCCCCACATTTGGTTCTTATTGTGATATTATGCACTTGCTTTGACTTGTTACTCTCGTAGATTCAGTAGAATTGTACACATAATCTCTCTCCCCCCCTTATTTTTTCTCTTCTTTTCTCCCCACCCCTTCTACCCTTCCCGTTATTGCCATATTCTAGACCCAATTGCACATTCCAACACTCAACGTGCAGGGCCTCAACTCCCCTACTAAGCGGAGCCTCATGCTAAACATGCTACAATGCGCCAGAATAGATGTTGCCTTATTTCAAGAAACACATTGGCTCACTAGCGGTGACTTCTCCCGTAAATATAAGAAGTATCCAATAATCATTACGGCTTCGTTCAACTCCAAATCCAGAGGGGTCGCGATCCTTATTAACTCCCTAGTCACTTATGAGCTATTTATATAGAAATTGACCCGCAGGCCGATACATTATATTAGTATGTAGATTAAATGACAAACTAACTACCCTACGGCTAGATTTAGAGTTTGTTGGTAACGACCCGCGTATCTAACGCTGGCTTTTTTCTGGCCGCACCTTTAAAATAACTCTGGCATTGAGAGTCCACAGAATGGCTGCGTTAGGCTCCAAAAAAGGAGCGTAGGGCATATTTAACGCAACTTCAACTCTCGATACCAGAGTTGCTTACAGACGCGGCCAGCCTAAAAAACGTGCTCGTGCACGATTCCCCCATAGGAAACAATGGGGCTGTTTGAGCTGAAAAAAAACCTAACACCTGCAAAAAAGCCGCGTTCAGCTCCTAACGCAGCCCCATTGTTTCCTATGGGGAAACACTTCCTACGTCTGCACCTAACACTCTAACATGTACCCCGAGTCTAAACACCCCTACCCTTACACTTATTAACCACTATTCTGCCGCCCCTGCTATCGCTGACCCCTGTATATTATTTTTAACCCCTAATCTGCCGCTCCGTAAACCGCCGCTACTTACATTATCCCTATGTACCCCTAATCTGCTGCCCCTAACACCGCAGACCCCTATATTATATTTATTAACCCCTAATCTGCCCCCCACAACGTCGCCTCCACCTGCCTACACTTATTAACCCCTAATCTGCCGAGCAGACCGCACCGCTATTATAATAAAGTTATTAACCCCTAATCCGCCTCACTAACCCTATAATAAATAGTATTAACCCCTAATCTGACCTCCCTAACGTCGCCGACACCTAACTTCAATTATTAACCCCTAATCTGCCGACTGGAGCTCACCGCTAATAAATTTATTAACCCCTAAAGCTAAGTCTAACCCTAACACTAACACCCCCCTAAATTAAATATAATTTTAATCTAATTAAATTAATTAACTCTTATTAAATAAATTATTCCTATTTAAAGCTAAATGCTTACCTGTAAAATAAATCCTAATATAGCTACAATATAAATTATAATTATATTATAGCTATTTCAGGATTTATATTTATTTTACAGGTAACTTTGTATTTATTTTAACCAGGTACAATAGCCATTAAATAGTTAAGAACTATTTAATAGCTAAAATAGTTAAAATAATTACAAATTTACCGGTAAAATAAATCCTAACCTAAGTTACAATTAAACCTAACACTACACTATCAATAAATAAATAAAATAAAATACCTACAATTACCTACAATTAAACCTAACACTACACTATCAATAAATGAATTAAATACAATATCTACAAATAAATACAATTAAATAAACTAACTAAAGTACAAAAAATAAAAAAGAACTAAGTTACAAAAAATAAAAAAATATCTACAAACATTAGAAAAATATTACAACAATTTTAAACTAATTACACCTACTCTAAGCCCCCTAATAAAATAACAAAGCCCCCCAAAATAAAAAAATGCCCTACCCTATTCTAAATTACAAAAGTTCAAAGCTCTTTTACCTTACCAGCCCTAAACAGGGCCCTTTGCGGGGCATGCCCCAAGAAATTCAGCGCTTTTGCCTGTAAAAAAACACATACAATACCCCCCCCAACATTACAACCCACCACCCACATACCCCTAATCTAACCCAAACCCCCCTTAAATAAACCTAACACTAAGCCCCTGAAGATCTTCCTACCTTATCTTCACCTCACCAGGTATCACCGATCTGTCCTGGCTCCAAAATCTTCATCCAAGCCCAAGCGGGGGCTAGACATCCATCATCCGACGGCTGAAGAAGTCCAGAAGAGGGTCCAAAGTCTTCATCCTATCCGGGAAGAAGAGTAGATCCGGACCGGCAACCATCATCTTCCAAGAGGCATCTTCTATCTTCATCCGATGAGGACCGGCTCCATCTTGAAGACCTCCATCGCGGATCCATCCTTCTTCTCCGACGACTAGACGACGAATGACGGTTCCTTTAAATGACGTCATCCAAGATGGCGTCCCTCGAATTAGGATTCTATCAGCCAATCGGAGTTAAGTTAGGAATATTCTGATTGACTGATGGAATCAGCCAATCAGAATCAAGTTCAATCCGATTGGCTGATCCGATCAGCCAATCAGATTGAGCTTGCATTCTATTGGCTGATCGGAACAGCCAATAGAATGCAAGCTCAATCTGATTGGCTGATTGAATCAGCCAATCGGATTGAACTTGATTCTGATTGGCTGATTCCATCAGCCAATCAGAATATTCCTACCTTAATTCCGATTGGCTGATAGAATCCTATCAGCCAATCGGAATTCGAGGGACGCCATCTTGGATGACGTCATTTAAAGGAACCGTCATTCGTCGTCTAGTCGTCGGAGAAGAAGGATGGATCCGCGTTGGAGGTCTTCAAGATGGAGCCGGTCCTCATCGGATGAAGATAGAAGATGCCGCTTGGAAGATGATGGTTGCCGGTCCGGATCTACTCTTCTTCCCGGATAGGATGAAGACTTTGGACCCTCTTCTGGACTTCTTCAGCCGTCGGATGATGGATGTCTAGCCCCCACTTGGGCTTGGATGAAGATTTTGGAGCCAGGACGGATCGGTGATACCTGGTGAGGTGAAGATAAGGTAGGAAGATCTTCAGGGGCTTAGTGTTAGGTTTATTTAAGGGGGGTTTGGGTTAGATTAGGGGTATGTGGGTGGTGGGTTGTAATGTTGGGGGGGGTAATGTATGTGTTTTTTTACAGGCAAAAGAGCTGAATTTCTTGGGGCATGCCCCGCAAAGGGCCCTGTTCAGGGCTGGTAAGGTAAAAGAGCTTTGAACTTTTGTAATTTAGAATAGGGTAGGGCATTTTTTTATTTTGGGGGGCTTTGTTATTTTATTAGGGGGCTTAGAGTAGGTGTAATTAGTTTAAAATTGTTGTGATATTTTTCTAATGTTTGTAGATATTTTTTTATTTTTTGTAACTTAGTTCTTTTTTATTTTTTTGTACTTTAGTTAGTTTATTTAATTGTATTTATTTGTAGATATTGTATTTAATTCATTTATTGATAGTGTAGTGTTAGGTTTAATTGTAGGCAATTGTAGGTATTTCTCTTGTAAGGTGTATCCAGTCCACGGATCATCCATTACTTGTGGGATATTCTCATTCCCAACAGGAAGTTGCAAGAGGACACCCACAGCAGAGCTGTAATATAGCTCCTCCCCTAACTGTCATAGCCAGTCATTCTCTTGCAACTCTCAACAAGCAAGGACGTTGTAGGAGAGAGTGGTTAAATATAGCTAGTTTATTTTCTTCAATCAAAAGTTTGTTATTTTTAAATAGTACCGGAGTTGTGCTATTTTATCTCAGGCAGTAAATAGAAGAAGAATCTGCCTGAGGTTTCTATGATCTTAGCAGGTTGTAACTAAGATCCATTGCTATTCTCACATATGTCTGAGGGGATTACACAGATGAGGTAACTTCAGCGAGAGAATGGCGTGCAGTTTATTCTGCTATCAGGTATGTGCAGTTATAATTTTTTCTAGAGATGGAAAACACTAGAAAATGCTGCTGATACCGGATTAATGTAAGTTAAGCCTGAATACAGTGATTTATTAATGACTGGTATCATGCTTACTCCCAGGGGTAATACCCTTATGATATTTACAATATAAAACATTTGCTGGCATGTTTAATCATTTTTATATATGCTTTGGTGATAAAACTTTATTGGGGCCTAGTTTTTTCCACATGGCTGGCTTAAATTTTGACTAGAAACTATTTCCACTGTTGTAGTATAAAAGTTACAGTTGGTGCAGTTAAAATTACAAACTGTGACATCCAGCTTCCCTCAAAGGCCCTCTGAATGCTATAGGACATCTCTAAAGGGCCCAAAGGCTTTCCAAAGTCGTTTATTGGGGAAGGTAGGGCCACAGCTTGCTGTGGCAGTTGGTTGTGACTGTTAAAAAACGTATATTAAGTTTTTTTGATCCGTTTTTTGAACTAAGGGGTTAATCATCCATTTGCAAGTGGGTGCAGTGCTCTGTTAGCCTATTATACACACTGTAAAAATTTCGTTTGATTTACTGCATTTTTTCACTGTTTTTCAAATTCTGACAAAATTTGTTTCTCTTAAAGGCACAGTACCGTTTTTTATATTTGCTTGTTAACTTGATTTAAAGTGTTTTCCAAGCTTGCTAGTCTCATTGCTATTCTGTATAAACATGTCTGACATAGAAGAAACTCCTTGTTTATTATGTTTAAAAGCCATGGTGGAACCCCCTCTTAGAATGTGTACCAAATGTACTGATTTCATTTTATGCAATAAAGATCATTTTCTGTCTTTAAAAAATGTATCACCAGAGGAATCTGACGAGGGGGAAGTTATGCCGACTAACTTTCCCCACGTGTCAGACCCTTTGACTCCCGCTTAAGGGACTCACGCTCAAATGGCGCCAAGTACATCTAGGGCGCCCATAGCGTTTACTTTACAAGACATGGCGGCAGTCATGGATAATACACTGTCAGCGGTATTAGCCAGACTACCTGAACTTAGAGGTAAGTGAGATAGCTCTGGGGTGAGACAAAATGCAGAGCATACTGACGCTTTAAGAACCATGTCTGATACTGCCTCACAATATGCAGAAGCTGAGGAAAGAGAGCTTCAGTCAGTGGGTGATGTTAATGACTCAGGAAAGATACCTGATTCTAATATTTCTACATTTAAATTTAAGCTTGAACACCTCCGCGTGTTGCTTAGGGAGGTTTTAGCTGCTCTGAATGACTGTGATACCATTGCAGTGCCAGAGAAATTGTGTAGACTGGATAAATACTTTGCAGTGCCGGTGTGTACTGATGTTTTTCCAAATACCTAAAAGGTTTACAGAAATTATTAATAAGGAATTGGATAGACCAGGTGTGCCGTTCTCTTCCCCTCCTATTTTTAGAAAAATGTTTCCAATAGACTCCACCACATGGGACTTATGGCAAACAGTCCCTAAGGTGGAGGGAGCAGTTTCTACTCTAGTAAAGCGTACTACTATCCCTGTCGAGGACAGTTGTGCTTTTTTTTTTTAGATCCAATGGATAAAAAATTAGAGGTTACCTTAAGAAAATATTTATTCAACAAGGTTTTATCCTACAGCCCCTTACATGCATTGCCCCTGTCACTGCTGCTGCGGCGTACTGGTTTGAGTCTCTGGAAGAGGCTTTACAGGTAGCGACTCCATTGGATGACATACTTTGCAAACTTAGAGCACTTAAGCTAGTCAATTCTTTTATTCTGATGCCATTGTTCATTTGACTAAACTAACGGCTAAGAATTCTGGTTTTGCTATACAGGCGCGCAGAGCGCTATGGCTTAGATCATGGTCAGCTGACGTGACTTCAAAGTCTAAGCTACTTAACATTCCCTTCAAGGGGCAGACGCTATTCGGGCCTGGTTGAAGGAGATTATTGCTGATATCACTGGAGGAAAAGGTCATGCCCTTCCTTAGGACAGGTCCAAATCTAGGGCCAAACAGTCTAATTTTTGTGCCTTTCAAAACTTCAAGGCAGGTGTGGCATCAACTTCCTCTAATAATAAACAAGAGGGAACTTTTGCTCAATCCAAGACGGTCTGGAGACCAAACCTGACATGGAAAAAAGGTAAGCAGGTAAAAAAGCCTGCTGCTGCCTCTAAGACAGCATGAAGGAACGGCCCCCTATCCGGGAACAGATCTAGTAGGGGGCAGACTTTCACTCTTTGCCCAGGCGTGGGCAAGAGATGTTCAGGATCCCTGGGCGTTGGAAATTATATCCCAGGGATATCTTCTGGACTTCAAAGCTTCCCCCCCAAAAGGGAGATTTCACCTTTCACAATTATCTGCACACCAGATAAAGAGAGAGGCATTCTTACACTGTGTACGAGTCCTCCTAGTTATGGGAGTGATCCATCCAGTTCCAAAGGAGGAACAGGGACAGGGTTTTTACTCAAATCTGTTTGTGGTTCCCAAAAAAGAGGGAACCTTCAGACCAATTTTGGATCTAAAGATCTTAAACAAATTCCTCAAAGTTCCATCGTTCAAGATGGAAACTATTCGTACCATCCTACCACTGATCCAGGAGGGTCAATATATGACTACAGTGGATCTAAAGGATGCTTATCTTCACATTCCGATACACAAAGATCATCATCAGTTTCTCAGGTTTGCCTTTTAAGACAGGTATTACCAGTTGTAGCTCTTCCCTTGGGATTAGCTACAGCCCCAAGAATCTTTACAAAGGTTCTAGGGTCACTTATGGCGGTCCTAAGGCCGCGGGGCATAGCAGTAGCCCCTTATTTAGACGACATCCTGATACAGGCGTTAAACTTCCAAATTGCCAAGTCTCATACGGACGTAGTACTGGCATTTCTGTGGTCGCATGGGTGGAAAGTGAACGAGGAAAAGAGTTCTCTATCCCCACTCACAAGAGTTTCCTTTCTAGGGACTCTGATAGATTCTGTAGAAATGAAAATTCACCTGACGGAGTCCAGGTTATCAAAGCTTCTAAATTCCTGCCGGGTTCTTCATTCCATTCCGCGCCCTTCGGTGGTTCAGTGTATGGAAGTAATCGGCTTAATGGTAGCAGCAATGGACATAGTGCCGTTTGCACGCTTACATCTCAGACCGCTGCAACTATGCATGCTCAGTCAGTGGAGCGGCGATTACACAGATTTGTCCCCTCAACTGAATCTGGACCAAGAGATCAGGGATTCTCTTCTCTGGTGGCTATCTCGGGTCCATCTGTCCAAAGGTATGACCTTTCGCAGGCCAGATTGGACCATTGTTACGACAGATGCCAGCCTTCTAGGTTGGGGTGCAGTCTGGAACTCCCTGAAGGCTCAGGGATCATGGACTCAGGAGGAGTCTCTCCTTCCATTAAATATTCTGGAACTAAGAGCGATATTCAAGGCTCTTCAGGCTTGGCCTCAGTTAGCAACTCTGAGGTACATCAGATTTCAGTCGGACAACATCACGACTGTAGCTTACATCAACCATCAAGGGGGAACGAGAAGTTCCCTAGAGATGTTAGAAGTTTAAAAAATAATTCGCTGGGCAGAGATTCACTCTTGCCACCTATCAGCTATCCATATCCCAGGTGTAGAGCACTGGGAGGCGGATTTTCTAAGTCGTCAGACTTTTCATCCGGGAGAGTGGGAACTCCATCCGGAGGCATTTGCACAACTGATTCATCGTTGGGGCAAACCAGAACTGGATCTCATGGCGTCTCGCCAGAACGCCAAGCTTCCGTGTTACGGATCCAGGTCCAGGGATCCCAAGGCGACACTGATAGATGCTCTAGCAGCGCCCTGGTCTTTCAACCTGGCTTATGTGTTTCCACCGTTTCCTCTGTTCCCTCGACTGATTGCCAAGATCAAGCAGGAGAGAGCATCGGTGATTCTGATAGCACCTGCGTGGCCACGCAGGACCTGGTATGCAGATCTAGTGGACATGTCATCCTTTCCACCATGGTCTCTGCCTCTGAAACAGGACCTTCTACTTCAGGGTCCTTTCAACCATCCAAATCTAATTTCTCTGAGGCTGACTGCCTGGAGATTGAACGCTTGATTTTATCAAAGCGTGGCTTCTCCGAGTCAGTATTGATACCTTAAGACAGGCACGAAAGCCTGTCACCAGGAAAATTTACCATAAGGTATGGCGTAGATATCTTTATTGGTGTGAATCCAAGGGTTACTCATGGAGTAAGGTCAGGATTGCTAGGATATTATCTTTTCTCCAAGAAGGTTTGGAAAAAGGATTGCCAGCTAGTTAAGCGTCTGGCAGATGTTCCAGACGTTCAGGCATTTTGTTAGGCTTTAGTTAGAATCAAGCCTGTGTTTAAACCTGTTGCTCCACCATGGAGCTTAAACTTGGTTCTTAAGGTTCTTCAAGGAGTTCCGTTTGAACCTCTTCATTCCATAGATATCAAGCTTTTATCTTGGAAAGTTCTTTTTTGGTAGCTATTTCCTCAGCTCGTAGAGTCTCTGAGCTATCTGCCTTACAATGTGATTCTCCTTATCTGATTTTTCATACGGATAATGTAGTCCTGCGTACCAAACCTGGGTTCTTACCTAAGGTGGTATCTAACATGAATATCAATCAAGAGATTGTTGTTCCATCCTTGTGTTACACAATTTGGACGTGGTCCGTGCTTTAAAGTTTTACTTACAAGCTACTAAAGATTTTCGTCAAACATCTGCTTTGTTTGATGTCTACTCTGGACAGAGGAGAGGTCAAAAGGCTTCGGCAACCTCTTTTTCTTTTTGACTAAGAAGCTTAATCCGCTTAGCCTATGAGACTGCTGGACAGCAACCTCCTGAAAGGATTACAGCTCATTCCACTAGAGCTGTGGCTTCCACTTGGGCCTTTAAAAATGAGGCTTCTTTTGATCAGATTTGCAAGGCGACGACTTGGTCTTCGCTTCATATTTTTTCAAAATTTTACAAATTTGATACTTTTGCTTCTTCGGAGGCTATATTTGGGAGAAAGGTTTTACGGGCAGTGGTTCCTTCCATTTAAGTTCCTGCCTTGTCCCTCCCTTCATCTGTGTACTTTAGCTTTGGTATTGGTATCCCACAAGTAATGGATGATCCGTGGACTGGATACACCACAAGAGAAATAAATTTATCAGGTAAGCATAAATTGTGTTTTTATTTAATTTATTTATTGATAGTGTAGTGTTAGGTTTAATTGTAACTTAGGTTAGGATTTATTTTACCGGTAAATTTGTAATTATTTTAACTATTTTAGCTATTAAATAGTTCTTAACTATTTAATAGCTATTGTACCTGGTTAAAATAAATACAAAGTTACCTGTAAAATAAATATAAATCCTAAAATAGCTATAATATAATTATAATTTATATTGTAGCTATATTAGGATTTATTTTACAGGTAAGTATTTAGCTTTAAATAGGAATAATTTATTTAATAAGAGTTAATTAATTTCGTTAGATTTAAATTATATTTAACTTAGGGGGGTGTTAGTGTTAGGGTTAGACTTAGCTTTAGGGGTTAATACATTTATTAGAATAGCGGCGAGATTCGGTCGGCAGATTAGGGGTTAATAATTGAAGTTAGGTGTCGGCGATGTTAGGGAGGGCAGATTAGGGGTTAATAAATATAATATAGGGGTCGGCGGTGTTAGGGGCAGCAGATTAGGGGTACATAGCTATAATGTAGGTGGCGGCTCTTTGCAGTCGGCAGATTAGGGGTTAATTATTGTAGGCAGGTGGCGGCGACGTTGTGGGGGGCAGGATAAGGGTTAATAAATATAATATAGGGGTCGGCGATGTTAGGGCAGCAGATTAGGGGTACATAGCTATAATGTAGCTGGCGGCAGCGTGCGGACAGCAGATTAGGGGTTAATAAGTGTAGGTAGCTGGCGGCGACATTGTGGGGGGCAGATTAGGGGTTAATAAATATAATATAGGTGTCGGCGGTGTTAGGGGCAGCAGATTAGGGGTACATAAGGATAACGTAGGTGGTGGTCGGCAGATTAGGGGTTAAAAAAATTTAATCGAGTGTCGGCGATGTGGGGGGCCTCGGTTTAGGGGTACATAGGTAGTTTATGGGTGTTAGTGTACGTTAGGGCACAGTAGTTAAGAGCTTTATGAACCGGCGTTAGCCCAGAAATCTCTTAACTACTGACTTTTTTCTGCGGCTGGAGTTTTGTCGTTAGATTTCTAACGCTCACTTCAGCCACGACTCTAAATACCGGAGTTAGAAAAATCCCATTGAAAAGATAGGATACGCAATTGACGTAAGGGGATCTGCGGTATGGAAAAGTCGCGGCTGAAATGTGAGCGTTAGACCCTTTTTTGAATGACTCCAAATACCGGCGGTAGCCTAAAACCAGCGTTAGGAGCCTCTAACGCTGGTTTTCACGGCTACCGCCAAACTCCAAATCTAGGCCCTAGTAAATGCCTATGCTCCCAACACAAAACAAATAAAATTCCTTAGATACCTGTTAGATCTGGTATTAACTGTCAAACAAGGCGAGCTGAATTTAGGTGGTGATTTAAATTTGATATGGGACCCTACATTGGATAGATTAGGTCCAAAGATCTCAGGTCCAAAGATCTCCGGGGAAGAGAGATCAACGCATCCCCTTTCCATAGCATTTCAAAAACTATTTACCCAATACGACCTTTACGATGTTTGGAGAGCATTACATCCCTTTGATAAATAATTTACCTTTTACTCCCCTCCACACCGATCCTACACTCGTATTGACTTTTTCTTTATGAGCTCACATGCACTAGAGCACATTGTACTAGCTAAGATCTTCCCAGTAACCTGGTCAGATCATGATTCTATTATCCTTACACTAGGCCCACATTTCACTTACTCACCACCCCCTACTTGGCGACTTAAAGACTATCTAATTACTCACCCAACTCTTAAACTGGAAACTCATGACTTAATAACAAGCTTTTTAGAAGTGAATGACACTACCTGTGTCACCACAGAAGTCTTATGGGCGTCCCTCAAAGCTTTCCTTAGGGGTCACTATATCTCCAAAGCAGCACAGATTCATAAAGCACAGAATGCATCCCTAGCCACACTGACTTGTCAACTCAGATCGCTCAAAAGTAGTCTCTCTACTTCCTACACCATTAAACTGAACACCCAAATCTCTGATCTTACGAGACAGATTAGGACCTTAGAACTTCAGAGAACGCAGGCAAATTTAGAAAAGTTTAAACAAATTTGCTATTATAAAAGTAATAAGACCTCCTCACTTTTAGCTGCAAAACTTCAAAACCGAACGGCACAAGCTAAAATACTGCGTCTTACCTCACAACATGGGGTGATTACTTCCCCAAAAGAGATTGGGGAAACTTTCCAGGTTTATTATGCGGATTTATACAACCTGGAAGACTCGGATCCGGCCCCTCTCCTCCAGGTACGGAAGATTTGTAGGTTCTTAGAGACCCTTAACCTCCCTCAAGTTTCCCAAGAAACCTCCCGAGATCTTATTGCCCCAATTTCTCTGGAAGAGGTTAGAAATAACATAAAAGAAATTAAAATAACTAAGTCACCAGGTCCAGATGGTTTTTCCGGTCAGTTTTATGAAACTTATGATAATACAGTGGCCCCCATCTGGTGTAGAGTTTTCAATGAAGTAATGGGAAAAGGTTCTTTCCGTAAGGAATATCTAGAAGCGACTATCACCACCATCCTTAAACCAGGCAAGAACCCTTTAGACTACGGTAGTTACCGTCCTATTTCCTTGCTAAACCTCGACACTAAATTATACGCTAAAATCATAGCCAATCGTCTCTCTAAAATAATTCCCTCCTTAGTCCACCCTAATCAGGTGGGCTTCATCCCCATGAGAGAGGGCCCTGATGCAACAAGACGTGCATTAGATGTTCTATTTAGAGCAGCTGACCTGGAGACTTCCATGCTCGCCCTGTCGTTAGACACCGAGAAGGCCTTCAACAGGGTGAGATGGGATTATCTGTGAGAAACTATGAGGGTGTTTCAGTTCCCGACCACTTTTATCACGGCTTTACAAGCACTCTATTCCAATCCCTCGGCTACGGTCAAAGGAGTGGGCTTCCAATCTGACCCTTTCCAAATATCCAATGGGACCAGACAGGGGTGCCCCCTTTCACCCTTATTGTTTGCGCTTTCAATAGAACCCATAGCTCAGGCAATTAGATTAGATCCGAATATCTCAGGGTTTTACACATCTGAGGCACAGCATAAAATCTCACTTTATGCTGATGACATCATGCTACTCTTGACACAACCTCTTAGGTCTCTCCCCGCTGTCTTTGATTTACTCAAGCTATTTACCTCGTTAAGTCATTACAAATTGAATCTTACCAAGACTGAGGCCCTACATTTAAACATACTACCTACTGACTTAGTTAGGTTACAGAGTCTATATAAATTTCAGTGGTCCGCCCAGTCCGTTAAATTGCTAGGTATATATCTCAGTATGGATACTTCCATTATCATCTCTAAAAAACTTTCAGACAGACTTCCTGAAAGGCATAAAATCTTAGATTTGTGGGAATACCGAGAGATATCTTGGACAGGCAGGATAGCTGCGATTAAGATGACCTTTATCCCTAAGATTATTTGCCTATTCCGGTCCCTTCCAATAAATATCCCCAGACCCATCCTTAACAGATTACAGAGCCTCATCACATCCTATGTTTGGAAAGGTAAAAAGCCAAGGACAGCTACGCAGACTCTACAAATAAATGTTATTAAAGGCGGTTTAAGTTTCCCGAACATTATACTATATTACCAAGCAGCTCGCTTAACTCATTTAGGCCTAGATTTGGAGTTTGGCGGTAGAAGGGCTGTTAACGCTCCGTGGGCTTTTTTCTGGCCGCACCATAAATTTAACTCTGGTATCGAGAGTTCAAACAAATGCTGCGTTAGCCTCCAAAAAAGGAGCGTAGAGCATTTTTACCGCAAATGCAACTCTCGATACCAGAGTTGCTTACGGACGCGGCCAGCCTCAAAAACGTGCTCGTGCACGATTCTCCCATAGGAAACAATGGGGCTGTTTGAGCTGAAAAAAAACCTAACACCTGCAAAAAAGCAGCGTTCAGCTCCTAACGCAGCCCCATTGTTTCCTATGGGGAAACACTTCCTACGTCTGCACCTAACACTCTAACATGTACCCCGAGTCTAAACACCCCTAACCTTACACTTATTAACCCCTAATCTGCCGCTCCCGCTATCGCTGACCCCTGCATATTTTTTTTAACCCCTAATCTTCCGCTCCGTAAACCGCCGCAACCTACGTTATCCCTATGTACCCCTAATCTGCTGCCCCTAACACCGCCGACCCCTAGATTATATTTATTAACCCCTAATCTGCCCCCCACAACGTCGCCGACACCTGCCTACACTTATTAACCCCTAATCTGCCGAGCGGACCTGAGCGCTACAATAATAAAGTTATTAACCCCTAATCCGCCTCACTAACCCTATCATAAATAGTATTAACCCCTAATCAGCCCTCCCTAACATCGCCGACACCTAACTTCAATTATTAACCCCTAATCTGACGACCGGAGCTCACCGCTACTATAATAAATGGATTAACCCCTAAAGCTAAGTCTAACCCTAACACTAACACCCCCCTAACTTAAATATAATTTACATCTAACGAAATAAATTAACTCTTATTAAATTAATTATTCCTATTTAAAGCTAAATACTTACCTGTAAAATACATCCTAATATAGCTACAATATAAATTATAATTATATTGTAGCTATTTTAGGATTAATATTTATTTTACAGGCAACTTGGTAATTATTTTAACCAGGTACAATAGCTATTTAATAGTTACCTAGTTAAAATAATAACAAATTTACCTGTAAAATAAATCCTAACCTAAGATATAATTAAACCTAACACTACCCTATCAATAAATTAATTAAATAAACTACCTACAATTACCTACAATTAACCTAACACTACACTATCAATAAATTAATTAAACACAATTCCTACAATTATCTACAATTAAACCTAACACTACACTATCAATAAATTAATTAAATACAATACCTACAAATAAATACAATTAAATAAACTAGCTAAAGTACAAAAAATAAAAAAGAACTAAGTTACAAAAAATAAAAAAATATTTACAAACATAAGAAAAATATTACAACAATTTTAAACTAATTACACCTACTCTAAGCCCCCTAATAAAATAACAAAGCCCCCCAAAATAAAAAATTCCCTACCCTATTCTAAATTAAAAAAGTTAAAAGCTCTTTTACCTTACCAGCCCTGAACAGGGCCCTTTGCGGGGCATGCCCCAAGAATTTCAGCTCTTTTGCCTGTAAAAAAAACATACAATACCCCCCCCCAACATTACAACCCACCACCCACATACCCCTAATCTAACCCAAACCCCCCTTAAATAAACCTAACACTAAGCCCCTGAAGATCTTCCTACCTTGTCTTCACCATCCAGGTTCACCGATCCGTCCTGAAGAGCTCCTCCGATGTCCTGATCCAAGCCCAAGCGGGGGGCTGAAGAGGTCCATGATCCGGTCAAAGTCTTCATCCAAGCGGGGCAGAAGAGGATCTTCCATCCGATTGAAGTCTTCATCCAGGCGGCATCTTCTATGGTCTTCCATCCGGAGCGAAGCGGCAGGATCCTGAAGACCTCCAGCGCGGAACATCCATCTGGCCCGACGACTGAACGACGAATGACTGTTCCTTTAAGGGACGTCATCCAAGATGGCGTCCCTCGAATTCCGATTGGCTGATAGGATTCTATCAGCCAATCGGAATTAAGGTAGGAATTTTCTGATTGGCTGATGGAATCAGCCAATCAGAATCAAGTTCAATCCGATTGGCTGATCCAATCAGCCAATCAGATTGAGCTCGCATTCTATTGGCTGTTCCGATCAGCCAATAGAATGCGAGCTCAATCTGATTGGCTGATCGGATCAGCCAATCGGATTGAACTTGATTCTGATTGGCTGATTCCATCAGCCAATCAGAATATTCCTACCTTAATTCCGATTGGCTGATAGAATCCTATCAGCCAATCGGAATTCAAGGGACGCCATCTTGGATGACGTCCCTTAATGGAACAGTCATTCGTCGGGAGACAACGGAAGAAGAGGATGGATCCGCGTCGCCTGCTTCAAGATGGACCCGCTCCGCACCGGATGGAAGAAGATCGAAGATGCCGCTTGGAGAAGATGTTTGCCGGTCCGGATGTCCTCTTCTTGCCGGATAGGAGGAAGACTTTGGAGCCTCTTCTGGACCTCTTCAGCCACCGGATGATGGATCGCCAACCCCCGCTTGGGTTGGATGAAGATGTTGGAGCCAGGACGGATCGGTGATACCTGGATGGTGAAGACAAGGTAGGAAGATCTTCAGGGGCTTAGTGTTAGGTTTATTTAAGGGGGGTTTGGGTTAGATTAGGGGTATGTGGGTGATGGGTTGCAATGTTGGGGGGGGGTATTGTATGTGTTTTTTTTACAGGCAAAAGAGCTGAAATTCTTGGGGCATGCCCCGCAAAGGGCCCTGTTCAGGGCTGGTAAGGTAAAAGAGCTTTTAACTTTTTTAATTTAGAATAGGGTAGGGCATTTATTATTTTGGGGGGCTTTGTTATTTTATTAGGGGGCTTAGAGTAGGTGTAATTAGTTTAAAATTGTTGTAATAATTTTCTTATGTTTGTAAATATTTTTTTATTTTTTGTAACTAAGTTCTTTTTTATTTTTTGTACTTTAGTTATTTTATGTAATTGTAGTTATTTGTAGCAATTGTATTAAATTTATTTATTGATAGTGTAGTGTTAGGTTAATTGTAGGTAGTTTATTTAATTAATTTATTGATAGGGTAGTGTTAGGTTTAATTATATCTTAGGTTAGGATTTATTTTACAGGTAAATTTGTTATTATTTTAACTAGGTAACTATTAAATAGTTCTTAACTATTTAATAGATATTGTACCTGGTTAAAATAATTACAAAGTTGCCTGTAAAATAAATATTAATCCTAAAATAGCTATAATATAATTATAATTTATATTGTAGCTATTTTAGGATTTATTTTACAGGTAAGTATTTAGCTTTAAATAGGAATTATTTATTTAATAAGAGTTAATTAATTTCGTTAGATTTAAATTATATTTAAGTTAGGGGGGTGTTAGTCTTAGGGTTAGACTTAGCTTTAGGGGTTAATCCATTTATTATAGTAGCGATGAGCTCCGGTCGGCAGATTAGGGGTTAATAATTGAAGTTAGGTGTCGGCGATGTTAGGGAGGGCAGATTAGGGGTTAATACTATTTATGATAGGGTTAGTGAGGCGGGTTAGGGGTTAATAACTTTATTATAGTAGCGGTGCGGTCCGCTCGGCAGATTAGGGGTTAATAAGTGTAGGCAGGTGTCGGCGACGTTGAGGGGGGCAGATTAGGGGTTAATAAATATAATATAGGGGTCGGCGGTGTTAGGGGCAGCAGATTAGGGGTACATAGGGATAACGTAGGTGGCGGCGCTTTGCGGTCGGAAGATTAGGGGTTAATTATTGTAAGTAGCTGGTGGCGACGTTGTGGGGGGCAGGTTAGGGGTTAATAAATGTAATACAGGGGTCGGCGGGGTTAGGGGCAGCAGATTAGGGGTACATAAGTATAACGTAGGTGGCGGTCGGCAGATTAGGGGTTAAAAAATTTTAATCGAGTGGCGGCGATGTGGGGGGAGCTCGGTTTAGGGGTACATAGGTAGTTTATGGGTGTTAGTGTACTTTAGGGTACAGTAGTTAAGAGCTTTATGAACCGGCGTTAGCCCAGAAAGCTCATAACTACTGACTTTTTTCTGCGGCTGGAGTTTTGTCGTTAGATTTCTAACGCTCACTTCAGAAACGACTCTAAATACCGGCGTTAGAAAGATCCCATTGAAAAGATAGGATACGCAATTGACGTAAGGGGATCTGCGGTATGGAAAAGTCGCGGCTGAAAAGTGAGCGTTAGACCCTTTAATCACTGACTCCAAATACCAGCGGGCGGCCAAAACCAGCGTTAGGAGCCTCTAACGCTGGTTTTCACGGCTACCACCGAACTCTAAATCTAGGCCTTATTGAGCTGGAGTTATTTAGCTAACGCAGCTTCGTGGAGAAAAATTGAGCAGTCCTTACTACCAGTTGGTTTACACTTGCAAGACTTACCATGGGTGCCTATACACTATAGGAAAGACCTTAAGCTGACCCATCCTGTAATTTTCGACACTTTACAATTCTGGGACCAAACCAGACATTTCCCTAATATAGCCCCTCATCCTTCACCATGCCAGACAATCCCCAGTGCCCTTGTCTGCCTCCCTGACTCACACATCCTTACATGGAACAAACTCAATGCTAAATATATATCTGATCTATACAATTGGACAAACATGCTTTCTCATAATAGCCTCTGTAAAAACCTTCAAATACCTTGCCCTTTGAGATTTGAGTCGTTTCGCCTTTGTTCCGTCCTCAAATCTTGGGGATTCCCCAGCACAACCCTCAGAGAAACCACTAATTGGGAGAGGAGATGGTCGTTAGCCCTACCGATCAGGGGTGCTCTCTCATATCATTATGATCTACTTCTTGATCCTTACTCACATCACAAGATTTCTCAACACATAGCATGGGAAAGAGAGTTGAACTTTACCAGCGACATAGACTCATGGCATAGAGAAATTTTAGTCACTAGAAAGATTCTACACTGCGCCACATTGTGGGAATTACAATTCAAGATAACGGTACGCTGGCATTTGGTTCCGGACACTCTACACAAGATTTATAACACTCATCCGCCTACCTGTTGGAGAGGTTGTGGCCTTATTGGCACACAGAGTCATATCTGGTGGTATTGTCCTCTCCTCACACCCCTATGGGCTCAACTTTTTAATATCCTTAGACAGCTTGACATCACTCTCCCACTTAGCCCCCAAACATGTATCCTCCACTTAGACTTTCCCCCACTTACCACAGCACAAAAATACTTAACCATTTATCTGCAAATGTCCACTAAACTTGAGATAGCGAAAGCCTGGAAACAGAAATCCCCTCCATCTATCAAGCAAGTCCTAGCTACTGTCACATACCTTCACAATATGGAATCTTATGCTTACACTGCCATGGACGCATTAGACACTTACCTTGATATATGACGACCATGGGTAGAGAAGTTCCCCAACTAAGACTTTTTATGAAAATCGAGTCGCTCTACCTTATTCCTCCCCCCTATTTCCCCCCCCTTTTTCACCTCCCCTCTCCCTCTCCCCCTTAAGTGTTTTTTTTTTTGTTTTTTGTTGTTTTTTTTTTTGTTTTTTTCCCCTAATTATCTACGAGAGTTATTTGAATATCTGAATCTCTGCATATAATGTTTAATATCAGAAAACCAATATATAATAATAATTCGGTAACATTGAAGACTGTCTTTTATAAATTTCTTGTCAATGTTTCTGCCTTTGTTCTTTTTCTCTCTATTTCTACGTTGTCTCAAGGTGTTTAGGCTCAAATATTGGTTTTCATTATTTGTTCATGACGACCTTTCAAATTTGTCTTGTTACACTGAAAATGTGATTGCACGAACATAATCTTATCCCTGCGCGGATACTGTTGTTATTCATGTTTGTACCTAATTTTCTCAATAAAAATCTTTATAAAAAAATTTTTTAGATAATAATCTAAATAAAAATTCCTATAATTAGCTAAATTATTCCTATTTAAAACTAAATACTTACCTGTAAAATAAACCCTAAGCTAGCTACAATATAACTAAAAGTTACATTGTAGCTAGCTTAGGGTTTATTTTTATTTTACAGGCAAGTTTGTATTTATTTTAACTAGGTAGAATAGTTACTAAATAGTTATTAACTATTTACTAACTACCTAGCTAAAATAAATACAAATTTACCTGTAAGATAAAACCTAACCTGAGTTACACTAACACCTAACACTACAATTAAATAAATTATCTAAATTAAATACAATTACCTAAATTACAAAAAAAACACCACTAAATTACACAAAATAAAAAAAGAGGTTATCAGATATTTAAACTAATTACATCTAATCTAATAGCCCTATCAAAATAAAAAAGCCCCCCAAAAATAAAAAAACTTACAATAAAGCCTACAATAAACTACCAATAGCCATTAAAAGGGCCGTTTGCTGGGCATTGCCCCAAAGAAATCAGCTCTTTTACCTGTAAAACACCCCCCCAACAGTAAAACCTACCACCCACACAACCAACCCCCCCCAAATAAAATCCTAACTAAAAAAACCTAAGCTCCCCATTGCCCTGAAAAGGGCATTTGGATGGCCATTGCCCTTAAAAGGGCATTTAGCTCTTTTACTATTGCCCAAACCCTAATCTAAAACTAAAACCCACCCAATAAACCCTTAAAAAACCTAACACTAACCCCCGAAGATCCACTTACAGTTTTGAAGACCGGGCATCCATCATCAACGAAGCCGGGAGAAGTCCTCAGAGAAACGGCAAAAAGTCCTCAACGAAGCCGGGAGAAGTCTTCATCCAAGCTGGCAGAAGTGGTCCTCCAGATGGGCGCATAGCGGGTCCATCTTCAAGACATCCAGAGCGGAGCATCCTCTTCAAACAAAGTCTTCTTCCTGAATGAATGTTCCTTTAAAGGGATAGTAAACACCATAATTCAAGGGATGTTACCTTGGATGACGTCCCTTAAAAACCTTCATTCTTGAAGAGCCGTCGACATAAGAGGATGCTCCGTGCCGGATGTCTTGAAGATGGAGCCACTCTGCATTGGAAGGATGAAGATAGAAGATGCCGTCTGGATGGACTTCTGCCCACTGGAGGATGACTTCTTGTCTCTTGGATGAAGACTTCTCCCGGCTTCGTTGAGGATGGATATCCGGTCTTCAAAAACTGTAAGTGGATTTTCGGGGGTTAGTGTTAGGTTTTTTTAAGGATTTATTGGGTGGGTTTTATTTTTAGCTTAGGGTTTGGGCTTAAAAAGAGTAAATGCCCTTTTAAGGGCAATGCCCATCCAAATGCCCTTTTCAGGGCAATAGGGAGCTTAGTTTTTTTTTAGATAGGATTTTATTTGGGGGGTTTGGTTGTGTGGGTGATGAGTTTCACTGTTGGGGGATTGTTTGAATATGTTTTTTCAGTTAAAAGAACTGATTTTTTTGGGGCGCAATGCCCCGTAAAAGTCCCTTTTAAGAGCTATTAGCAGTTTAGTTTTTGTTAGGGTTTTTTTATTTTGGGGGGGCTTTTTTATTTTGATAGGGCTATTAGATTAGGTGTAATTAGTTTAAATCTTTGATCATTTCTTTTTTATTTTGTATAATTTAGTGTTTATTTTTTTGTAATTTAGTTAATTGTATTTAATTAATGTAATTTATTTAATTTTAGTGTAATGTTAGGTGTTAGTGTAAGGCAAATTAGGTTTTATTTTACAGGTAACTTTGTATTTATTTTAACTAGGTATCTAGTAAATAGTTAATAACTATTTACAAACTAGTCTACCTAGTTAAAATAAATACAAACTTAGGCTGTGAAATAAAAATAAAACCTAAGATAGCTACAATGTAATTATTAGTTATATTGTAGCTAGCTTAGGGTTTATTTTACAGGTAAGTATTTAGTTTTAAATAGGAATTATTTAGGTATTAGTTGTAATTTTTATTTAGATTTATTTTAATTATTTTAAAGATAGTGGTGTTAGGGTTAGACTTATGGTTAGGTTTTAGGGGTTAATAGGTAGTTTATGGGTGTTAGTGTACTTTTTAGCACTTTAGTTATGAGTTTTATGTTACGGATTTGTAGCGTAAAACCCATAACTACTGACTTTCAGTTTACGGTACAGATCTTGACGGTATAGGCTGTACCGCTCACTTTTTGGACGGACAGGCAAACTCGTAATGCAGGCGCGATGGAAGTCCCATTGAAAAAGGACTTTTTGAAAGCTGTGGTAGTTACGTTGCGTTATGGCCCAAAAAATGTGCGGTACAGATATACCTGCAAGACTCGTAATACCAGCGGTAGTGAAAAAGCCTCGTTATGAGGCTTTTTCACTCATAACGCAAAACTCGTAATCTAGCCGTTAGTTAAGAAACCTCAGGTTTAAGCTCAGAATTTTAAGAGTACATGAAACCAGCAATTGTAACACTATGAACACGAACAAACAAGATTTAACAAATCAGTTTTTACCACTGAGTATCGGACATGCATTCATTCAGCTTACTGGCTCAAGGCCTGAATATCCTGTTATCAACTTTTGGAAGTTTTCAATTCCCTTTACTAATAAATTATATATATATCACTATAAACTGCAACCCCATAAATATTTATAGCTCAGAGCAGTTGATATAGCTACAGTACTTATTATTTCTTTTCTTTTTTAAAAATAAACAAAAAAATATTCCTTAAATGTCAAAGAAATGTAACGTAAGTGTCTTTTAAACATTCAAGCATCAAAGTGCAACTTTTTTTTAAATATAAAAGGAAAATATAAGCTCATATCAACAAGAAACTACAATAAAATTTAAATGTCAAAAAATAGACAACTGTAAAGCTGGCACTTTTAAAATGGGCCCCATTATAACCTTTGCCCTTGGTCCAGTGGGGTATTTATGTTTTGTGCTGCCCTAGGCAGTCATTGTGTATAATGTTTTTGTTTTGTTTGTTTTTTTAATAACAATTAAAAAGAAAATGGGCTAGCAAAACACTTGCATACAGGTGGGTTGAATTGCATGCATCTCATACCATTTTATCCCTGAGAGAAGGGAGAGAAAAGAAGGAGAGTAGAAAAAAAGGTAGGGAAGGGAAAGCAGGAAGGGATGGAGAGAGGGAGAGAGAAGAGAAAAGTGGTTAGGGAAAGAAAAGGAGTGAGTGAGGGAGGGGGGGAGTTGAGGGAGGAAGGGAGAAAGCAAAAGAAGAGAGAGAGGAAGGGAGGGAAAGAAGAATACACTTTGAAACAATCACTGCCCTTCACATGCAACATCATGCAGTAATTACCATCATTCAAGTAATGAAACTTTTTAAATGTCCGTTTCCTATTTACTCCATGGGTTCATGAATGCAGAGAAAGCTAGCTATTAGTAGCTAACATACATTAGCGCTGAGAGTTTATGATTAGACATCACAAGCTGATCTAAGCAGTGCACAGATGCATCCAGTCTGTTAATTACTAAGACCCGCAATAAGCACTGCGCTCGCAGAACCACCACAACTGACAAGGGGCGGCAGCATATCGGCACAAGGTCTTCTCCAGACTCACCTTGTAAGCATATCCCTGGTCAAGTTTCTCACCAAGAACGCTTCCACTGCAAAAATGCCGGCGGCTCTAAATGAAACAACGGTTAAAAGGAGCACTGCCTGTAAAAAGCGACCTTAATCAGCTCATGTGCCTTGTCTTCTCTGTAAAAGCCTGCACTTTATCGGTCACTGTACTGTGTGCTGGCTTTTAGAGAGAGGATAGGACAGATGTGTTGCATATCTCAAATCTGCTGCCCTAGGAACCGTCCTTGTTGGCCTAGGCCATATAATGCCCCTGCCTTGGGCACATTGAGAATTAGTTATGTCCCTGGAGTGTTTTCATTTAAAATATTGAGTGAAGCAAGGGCTTGTTATATTTGGCAACATTTTGTTTTTAGATACTGTGTAGAAGTTTTGTTTTAAATTTTGAGGTGTGATGCCATCTTTTTTGTTAAAAAAAAAAATTATTCTTGTAAAATCATAGAAAGGGAATTTATTGTTATTTAAACATTACATTTTATAGCATTTTTAGATTTACAAAAGGCTGTAAGTTACATGTTCTTGTACACTAGTGTAAATAGTAATGTCATCATGAAGTTATTGTATATAACTTTCTCTTCCAATGATATTTCATTGTTCTCTTGCTTAAGGCACATCTGGGTTGAGCAATTCTGTTCTGAACAATCCATAAACATTATTTTTTCCGTAATGTTAGAAAAAAAAAAACATATTCAACGTTGAAAAGCTTGTGCAAGTAAGACTAATTAATAATGTATTTTTAATCAAGTGTGTTTCCTAGAAAAAATCTATCATAAAATAATTAACACGTCCCACTGCACATTAAATTCAGTGTTAACTTGAACAAAGGGTGGTAAATTAAAAGCAAAAATGTTGAATATTTAGATTACACATAATTACACATAAGATATTCTTTAGTTACCAAATGCATTGATTTTATTTCATACAGAGATGATTAATATAAAGCATTCATAATGGGTGCAACCACAGCAATAGTGGATAAAAACAAAGAGAAAATCTTAATAGGTCAGCAAACATAGCAGCTTGTGGCAGAAACTAAGTCAGCAACATATTAAAGTAAAATTGCCGAGTTTAATCACTCCTCTCTTATTTAAAGCTGCTGTTGGTAGGTAAGGAACACTATAAATCTTATCCTCGTAAATCAAAAACTTTCTAGGTCAATAATATGTGTTACCGATGGTAAAATGAACATAGAGGTGTGCAGGAAAACTACAAAACATACATTAATACCAAAAAGCTGTAACTTAATTTGAACAAATATACTGTAGATGCTGCTACTATGATGATTGTAACATGCAAATAATACGCCTAGATTTGGAGTTTGGCGGTAGATGGGGTGCGTTAGCTACGCGTGGTTTATGTCTAACGCACGGAGTTTTTTAACGCGGGTATTTAGAGTTGAAAAAAAACCTTATAACGATACTCCTAACGTGTGTATTTCACATGCGGAATCCTGCCCGCGTTAGACAGTCTCCCATAGAGATCAATGGAAAAGCAAACAAACACGCCGCATAATGCACAACAATAACACGCCGCAAATGTCACAACAACAATCACTAAACAAAGCACATAAGCATTACACATTCAGAAGCGGGGGGAATTTTAATTAAATAAAATACAGGGAATACGCATATTATTTAAGATGCGGAAATATGGAAAACAAAAAAAACAATCATACACTAGCAAAATACTCGCATTCAATATTACTCTATATTAGGACAAACATACATATACAACACTTCACTAATACCACACCATCGCAAATTAACATTTAAACATAATACTATTGGAGAATGTTATAGAAAACGAGCACAATGACATCATCGCATACTACACATTCCACAAATACTAACTCGAAATGAGCATGCGCAAATTCACACACCTAATACACATTGCACAAATACTAATTACTAATAAAGCATACCTGAACACAATTTACAAGGCAAACCGGTACATCATTAAACATTTACACAGGGTATATAACACCACACAAGCATGGCTTCTTTCACTGTGTTGCTGGTGGGTTTTTGGAGATTGGAGCTTAGAGATTTTGTGCATTATTGTGAGTCAGTTAGTGTTATCGTGAGTGAGTAAGTGGTAGTGTGAGTTATTGAGAGTTAGTGGTAGTGTGAGTTAGAGAGTTAGTTGTAGTGTGAGTTAGAGAGTTAGTGGTAGTGTGAGTTAGTGAGCGACAGTTGGTTTGGGTGAGTGTGCAAGTGCTTTTTCTGTACACTTAACACATTTACACGCAAACACATTCAATACATACATACACTTATCAATAACACTACATACACTCCATACCCCATACCCTCTTATACTACACTCCATACCCCATTCCCTGTAGTCCCATTCCCTTTCATCCCATTTACTCTTATCCCATACCCCATCCCCATCCCATCCCCTAATTACATTTAGTTTACATATCCTCCTTTTAGTCTTCTTCTTCATTTTGTTCATTTAAATACTCCTTACCCTCTTTTATTTATATCCCTTTCACACTTTCAGCACTTTTTTCGTCTTTTTAGTTCTTTATTTTGACCCCCTTTCATTTGATCACACTCACTTTTTGTTTGCTTATTTGGGGTTTAGTTTAGGGAAGAGATGGAGGGCAGGCAGGGGAGAGGTAGAGGGGGGAGGAGAGGGAGGGGGAGAGGAACAGGGCAGGAAGGGGGGCAGGAAGGGGGGCAGGAAGCGGGGGTGGAAGCGGTGGGTGGACCCAGCCACTTGGTTCAAGATGAACAAGTGGCTGGGCCCAGTGGCGGACAGAGTAGGGCTTCACAGTCCGGGAAATAGAGGGCATCGTCACAGGGGAAGGCCAAGGCGACTAGGGAGGCGAGGTTTTCTATGGAGGAGAAGGAGGCCCTCGTAGAAGCCTATATGGCCAGGTATAGGAGGCTGCAGCATCAGAAGACCACCTCGACTGAGAAGAGGAAGCTCTGGCAGGAGATAAGGAATGCAGTCAATGCAGTGGGTGGCCGGAACAGAGATATGGACTCTATTAAACATCGCTACCGGGACTGCAAGATGGATCTTAAGAAAAAGTTAAGCCGGGAGTCACAACATGCCGCAGGAACCGGTGGCGGCCCTGCACTGGAAATCGATTACTTCCGATGGGAGGAAATGTTGCGCCCCAGCATCTCCGAGGTGGATATAGTCGGTATCGGAGGAATAGATACCGGGAACCTGCCATTCTCATCTGACGGTAAGCTCATTTAAGAATAAATTAACATACGAATGTATTTCAAGGGACACTATACGCAAACCTTTCCTTTCATGATTAAGGTAGAGAATACAATTTTAAACAACATTCAAATTTACTTATATTACCTAATTTGCTTCATTCTTTAGATATACTTTAATGAAGAAATAGCCATGCACACGGTGAACCAATCACAGGAGGCAGCTATATGCATCTACCAATCAGCAGCTTCTAAGCATATCTAAATATGCTTTTCAGCAAAGAATATCCAGAGAATGAAGCAAATTAGATAAGAAAAGTAAATTAGAAAGTTGATTATAATTGTATGCTTCTAAATCATGAAAGATAAAACATTGGGTTTTATGTCCCTTTAAGGATCAGATTAATGCTATTACGTTGTTTACACGCATTCACAATTACTTTGCGGTTACATTAGTATCTAGGCTATAGGTTAGGTGTGCATTTATAATTAAATTGAACAGTGCGCCAAAAAATATAGTGCTCTGAAATATAGTGCTCTAAAAGATACACCTGATGAAACGGTCATCTAAGACCGAGAAACGTTGTGTTTTATTACAAATAAAGTTATTTTATTAAGACGTTGGATCCACGAACTTTATTTCATTCAGCTACAGCAGTTTTCCATATACTTTTTGAAGTTTGCTGTCCACGGCAAAATACGGTTTAACTTCATACTAGAGCCGACCGGGTTTGGCTATACACACAGAGAGACTGTATCCTGTTTGAGCAGATTGTTATCGGCAGAGAAAGCCATCTGACATCCACCTGAACGGGCCATTAAGGACGGTGGTGTGAGTTAGCTGGACGACTCATAATAGTTCCAGAAGGCGTTTGTGACACTTCTCAAGTGTCTAGGAGCTTGTAAGTACCAGTTGTTCATGCGCATCTGCAGCCTGGTTTTATCCACTGACCGTACACTATGGTGGCGCCTTCTTTTTCTTTCTATATTTCTAGGTGTGCATTTAAACAGACTGAAAACAAACGCTAAATCATTCAGATTGACCAGAGATATCACAAACACGGTTTAGAAAATGCGGAAATCGTATTGATTGTTAGATTTCAAAGTGGATTAATGAGGCTGCATTTGTAATTGTATCGTAAGCTAAGTAATTTAAAGCTTTATTTGGAAATATGCTAATATATACATTTATTTCTTTTTCAAATATACAGAGTCTGGGGAGGAGGCAGCACAGCAACTACAGGCTCCTCCTTTTCCCCGTGATGAGAGTGGTGGGGATGAATCTCCACCTCGGAGGGAAGAGGCCCCCCTTGACGAAGAGGCCCCCCTTGACGAAGAGGCCCCCCTTGACGAAGAGGCCCCGGAAGCAGAGGAACGGGCCGCGGAAGCAGAGGAACGGGCCGCGGAAGCAGAGGCCCCTCAAGGACCTGCAGGCCGCCGTGCACCAGCAGGCCGCCGTGCACCAGCAGGCCGCAGTGCACGGGCACCCCGCCGTGCACAACAAGAGGAAATAGCGGGTTCTACTAGACTACATTGACCAGATGCGTACCTACCGGATCCAAAATATAGAAGGCAGAAATAGAATTATTGAAGGCCAAAACAAAATCATTGAAGGCCAAACCCAAATCATACACCTCCTTACTCGAATAGAAGAAGGCCAAAACAGAACCTTTCGACTCCAACAAGAGATGTTTAATTTCTTCCGGGAGGCGCATGCTGGTCTGCCTCCTGCTGGTCTGCCTCCTGCTGGGCCTCCTGCTCCTGGGCCGCCATCTGCTGGGCCTCCTGCTCCTGGGGCCTCCTGCTCCTGTGCCGCCATCTGCTGGGCCTCCTGCTCCAGGGCCGCCATCTGCTGGGCCTCCTGCTCCTGGGCTGCCATCTGCTGGGCCTCCTGCTCCTGGGCCGCCATCTGCTGGGCCTCCTGCTCCTGGGCCACCATCTGCTGGGCCTCCTGCTCCTGGGCTGCCATCTGCTGGGCCTCCTGCTCCTGGGCCGCCATCTGCTGGGCCTCCTGCTCCTGGGCCGCCATCTGCTGGGCCTCCTGCTCCTGGGCCGCCATCTGCTGGGCCTCCTGCTCCTGGGCAGCCATCTGCTGGGCCTCCTGCTCCTGGGCCACCATCTGCTGGGCCTCCTGCTGCTGGGCCTCCTGCCGGTCCATCTGCTCCTGCCAGGCCATCTCCTCCTGCCAGGCCATCTCCTCCTCCTCACCTTGGTCGTCCCAGTACTCTTCCTTCCACTCTTCCCACAACATCTCCAATGAGAACTCGTCGGAGTCGGCAGTTGCCCCTCCCAGACCCTCAGCCCCGTGGGAAGAGGGGAAGGAAGAGGAAGTAAGTATTTATTTTCATGTTTAATTATTTTTTATTTAATGTGTAATGGATAGGTATGTGATGATGTGGTTTTCATACACTTGTGGACCACACTCTGTATATAATCTACTTCTATGGGACCGGGTCCATGGAGGCAGATTGTTTGCAGAGTGTGGGTTAGAAGTGTGTGAAAACCACATCATCGCATACCTATCCTTGTTCATGATATTGATTGGTTTCTCTGATGTGATGTCCAAACTGTTTCCCGAATCGCAAACAAAATTACCATTACAATTATCCATGATGGCATATTACTGTTTGAATGCCAATAACACAGCTTAAAGGGACAGTCAGAACATTATTGATTACAAAGAAAACACTATATTACGCATTATCAAGTTTGAAACAACAAAACATGGAGAAATACGTGTGACTTATGTGCTTACCCTTGTATCTATGCCTATGAAAAATGACCACTTATTTGTTGTTCTGACCTAACAACATTTTAGACAATCAATGATCAATACATGGTAAATATGCTGTATGAGCTCAAGGTTTTATATATACAAATGCTTTCAAAATGCCCTCTAGTGGTCAAATTGCATTCTGATTACATGCACTCTTCAAGCTCTAAGAAATGAGCAGACGAACCTCAAAGGTTTAGCTAGCAAATAAAAATAAACACAGAAAAATGATTAATTGGTGAGAAACTTTTGATATCATTGATATAACAAAATTGTCTTTTTTAATAATGCAAAACATTATTTGTTTTCTAGACTGTCCCTTTAACAAAATTACATATGCTAACATATAATATTTGGTGATTGTTGGTATATCTACATGTACTTGTTCAAACAAGAAATATTGAAAAAAGATTTATATTGACGTGTTAAATAAAGTCTATTTTCTTAAAGAGACATTATTGTGTTTATTTTTTTTTAGAAAGACATTTGTTTTAACAATGAATATGGTTTAAAGTCCTTTTAGGAGTGAAAAAAAAATATGCTAACAATAATATATTTGGAGATTAACCAATGTGGAACTCATACATGATACAAAAATCAACATTTGCATTAAAGGGACAGTAAACAATCTTTTGAACAGAACTGCATGTAATAGACACTACTAGAAACAACAAGATTAACATATACTGATATCAAAATCAATATTAAAAAGCTTTAAACACTTTCAAAGAAAATCGGGTTATCTCTATTGAAAATATAGATGGAAACCCCATTACAACCGTAAAACAAGACAATACCCCATCATTAACATATGAAAAGACCCTTTACACAAACAGGAGAAAGCTGGAGATGGTACTCACATGAAACTTTGAGGCTTGGCGAGGAGTCTGAAAATTACTTCAATTTTATTTGAACAGAAGCAAAAGTAGACGTGTATTTGGTAAACAATGGACTATATAACTAGAGACTAAATAAAATATTTTGGTTTTTAATGTGAGTGTCTAATGAACCTTTAATAAAATATACGACAAAATTACATTTAGAAGAAGTCGGCATCATATATTTAGCATATGATAAAGATAAATGCATATTGATTACTTTATTATAATACAATAGCGCATATTTATGAATTAGATATCTTTAACATTAAACACAACAGTTATTTTTCATAAAAAGGAACATATTGTTGACAAACATATTAAACAACATGGACTATAAAGATTTGCACTTGCCTCGAAATATCTTATGCATGAAAACATTTTGCTTTCATTCGTTTATTCAACCAGACATCCAGCAAAAGAGAATGTGGTGGTCTTTATCAGCTATGGGTCAACAATGTAACATGATGCACACAATCCATATTCGCCATAGTTTTAAACTTGTCTTCTCATTCACAAACGTGTGTAACGTGCACAAACAAATATTGCGGGACTACGTAATACAATCAGACGTTTTTTTACACCTTTGCATGTGACGTCTTAATTAACATGGCGCTTCCTTGATCACGTAAGAACGCAATCCAATAAAAGGCGCATTCTTGATCACGTAAGAACGCAATCCAATAAAAGGCACATCCTTGATCGCGTAAAAACGCCATCCAATAAAAGGCGCATCCTTGATCGCGTAAAAACGTCAGTCAATACAAGGAATCATTGGACAGCCTGGCAGGTGACGTCTTAAGCAACATGGCGCATCCGAGATCGCTGAAAAACCGCAGCCAATACAAGTACTCAGTTGACAGCTTAGCATATCAATAAGAAACGTATTTATATTTTAGTAACTAGTATGTGTCTATATTGCTATCTAGGAATGTCACGATAGATAACGAAATACTGTGATCTATAAAATATAATACATTATCAAAAATAAGGAGATATTTAATTAGAAGCAGAGGATTTCTAACTAAACTATTTAGCAAGCAGCATGTTTTAATTACAAATTAAATCAATATTGGTTACACGATTATGTATGACATTGCAATTTGAAATATATTGTTACAATAAATGTAAATATTTGGATTTTTGTGTTTCCTGTCCCTTTAAACGAAAATTAATGCTAGGAGATGCATTAGTAAAATAGGGATGTGTTAGATATTATATGTTAAAGGGACAGTCAACCCCAGAAATTGAAGTTTCAAAAATATAGCTAATCCCTTTATTACACATTACTCATTTTTGAACAACAAGCACAGTTATATATTAATTTACATTTTACTTATGTTATTATCTTGTATCTAAGCTTCTGATGACTGCCCCATTATTTAGGTTCTTTTGACAGACATGCAGTTTAGACAATCAATGCTCACTCCTAGGTCACTTTACGTGCATGATCTCAATGTTATCTATATGAAACATGTGAACTAATATTTTTACAACATTAGAGGAAGTCTTCAAGGTCGAAGAATTTAGCATATGAACCTCCTCTGTTTACCTTTCAAATAACTATAACAAGAGAACAAAGCTAAATGTTGAATAAAAGCTAATTAGGAAGTTGGGTAAACTCGCATGCCCTATTTAAATCATGAATCATCTTTTCGGACTTGACTGTCCCTTTAACTATAGCTATGGTGTATATCTTTAACATTTAAAAGATACACATGAGAAATACATATGCCATTGATGTTTTAAGATATGTTTAGATTGTTTTGGAATAACAATAATGACACATGTATTGATCAAACGTGTCATTTATTCAAGTTGAAATATGGTCAGCCTACCTATAGCCATATATGGGAGGAGAAGTATTTTTTACAAATATTTTGAAAAACATATTCCTCATCTAAAATATGCGCATTACACACAGATATTGATTTGGTTACACTACTACAATAAGATAGAATTGAAAATGAAATACATGTGCTGTCAACATTACAATAAGATTGTTTATTAATAAGATTATATGTCCTTGTTCATGTAAAAAGGACAAAAACGCTTTAGAAATGGAAATCCATTCGTTAACAATTGTGCTCAGCATCATTTAAAGGGACATGATTTTGTTTTGTAAAAAGAGGATACACAGAGACAATACTATTTCAATAAAATGAACACTTTACAGGGATTATATAATTGTATCAATCCTCGGATCATTTGTTAAAGGTCCATCAATTCACGTAGAGTTTATAAATACACACATTGATGTGAAATTTGCAATATACATATATATACACAAATAACAATCTATGTATACATATATAAAATAATTACTATGCTAATCATAATCATGCAATGATAAAGCTTTACGAAAAATATATAAAGACAAATAATAAAATTAAATTGGAGATGTTAATCTTAAAGTCATTTACAATTGTATTACATATATGATTCAGGAAACACCATTATTTTTGCTAAGGTCCCTTTAAGGATTAACCAGATAAACTAGAGATTTCCATCAATGACATGAATAAAGAGGACAAAGAATCGTGGAATGACATGTCTTTTATTAGTATGTCAGAAAACATCAACAACGTATATAAATAATCTTTTAAATATAAGGAAAATTGGAGCCATATGACAAGGTAACAGAGTGCATCACAGTCCATGAAGAGAGTTGCCAAGGGCCAGCATAGCCCCATTGGAGCCATATGACAAGGTAACAGAGTGCATCACAGTCCATGAAGAGAGTTGCCAAGGGCCAGCATAGCCCCATTGGAGCCATATGACAAGGTAACAGAGTGCATCACAGTCCATGAAGAGAGTTGCCAAGGGCCAGCATAGCCCCATTGGAGCCATATGACAAGGTAACAGAGTGCATCACAGTCCATGAAGAGAGTAGCCAAGGGCCAGCATAGCCCTATTGGAGCCATATGACAAGGTAACAGAGTGCATCACAGTCCATGAAGAGAGTTGCCAAGGGCCAGCATAGCCCCATTGGAGCTATATGACAAGGTAACAGAGTTAATCACAGTCCATGAAGAGAGTTGCCAAGGGCCAGCATAGCCCCATTGGAGCCATATGAAAAGGTTACAGAGTGCATCACAGTCCATGAAGAGAGTTGCCAAGGGCCAGCATAGCCCCATTGGAGTCATATGACAAGGTAACAGAGTGCATCACAGTCCATGAAGAGAGTTGTCAAGGGCCAGCATAGCCCCATTGGAGCCATATGACAAGGTAACAGAGTACATCACAGTCCATGAAGAGAGTTGCCAAGGGCCAGCATAGCCCCATTGGAGCCATATGACAAGGTTACAGAGTGCATCACAGTCCATGAAGAGAGTTGCCAAGGGCCAGCATAGCCCCATTGGAGCCATATGACAAGGTAAAAGAGTGCAACAGGCACAACAGTAATAAAAAAAGGCCAAATGGCAACCATAAAAAACAACATCAACATGTGGATGGAGGAATCTTATCTGCGCCCTTGGAGCATCTCCAGATCCTCCACTTACTGGTCATCCCCTTCATCGTCCTGTGCCTGTCCAGCTACAGATTCAAGCATTGAATTCCACCGCCTCATCTGACGTAGAGTCATATGCTGAACCTGTAGCTGGGCCTGCATGGTGTCGCTCATCCCTCTCAGGACAGCTGCGTTCCTCAACATGGCCTGCTCTACGCGGGCTAGACCTTCTAGCATGAGCCATGTTGAGTCACAGCCTAAAATAAAGAAAAAATTAAATATTAATGATAATTACACAACAGAACAAAAAATAAGCAAAGATACATTGTCATCATAAAGACAAATCATTCTTTAAATTAATTTGTTGAAATTGATTATTTACACATGAAATATGTTATTCAGATAGACCTAAACCATTAAAGGGACATTTTACTCCAACATGTTGTCCCCTTTAATTGGTTTTTGATGATCCACTTTTACAGCTTGAGTGTCTAAAATCTTGTAAAAGGATTTTTTGTACTTACATTAGCAATTTAAATATTTTAGTTATACTGTGGTAGGCACACCTATTCTTAAACATTTTGGCATTGAGGACAAGCTGTGTAAACATAGCAACCAGAAGAAATGACATTCCCACTGGGTTATACAAGAGATAATGTATGAACATTTGTACATAAATTGTTGGATCCAATAGTGGTGATTGGTATATGTAGTGATATCAAATTAAAGGGACACTAAACCAAAATATTTTAGTTACTGATTCAGATAGAGCATGACATTAAAAAGAATTATTCATTTACTCCTATTCTTTAAATGTTAGAATTCTCTAGCTATATTTTAAATGCAAGAATGTAAGTTTATAGGGCAGGCCATTTTTGGTTATCAACTTTGGTTGTCCCTGCTGATTGATGGATACATTCATCCAACAATAAAGAAATGATGTCCAGATTTTGTTTTAATAAAAAATAATTAGAGGCATTTCTTTGTTTCAATAAAGATAGCAAGAGAATGAAGAATAATTGATAAGAGTAGTAAATTATAAATTTGATTAACATTGCATGCTATATTTGAATCACAATAGAAATAATTTGCCTTCAGTGTACCTTTAAGTATCTTATAATGTTGATTTTGAATGATACTTACAGCTGTGCCTGGGAAGGAGAATCTGACACCCAGGACAATGAAGGTTGAGACAGGGGGGAGGGATGGGATTGGGTTGGGGAGGGATGGGCTGCTGCTCTGGGGTAGCCCGTACAGCTGGGGAGTGGTGAGTTGGGGGCTGGGCAGCTGGGGTAGCTGTACGGGCCAAAAGACGGGGAGAGCAGCGAAGGGGGACAAAGGGGCATTTTTTGGGAGGGACAGGATAGGAAAAATGGGAAGGGCCGGGAGGGTCTGTGGTCTGTGGAGGGGCAGGGGGCTGGGCAGGGGACTGGGCAGGGGATTGGGCAGGGGCGGAAAACTGATCACCAGAAGAGGAGGATCCATCTGAAATAAATAATAAAAATATATTAACATCTCATACATCAGGAAATCAAATCAACGCATTTCAACTTGATTATGTTTGCAATATACTTAGAAGTGTGTTTGAATTTCTAAACAATGATGACATGAGGATATGTTATGCATATAGGCACTCAGATGAATAGCAATGACTGTCTGTACAATTATAAAATTATTATTGTGGTTTGGCCTGGAATATGCATGTGACATCATGATGGCATGAATTAGAAATCCAAAAATTTAAAAAAATCCAAGCATATTTTCATGCTGCCTGATATATAAAGGGGGCAGTAGTCTATTTGAACAGACAAATAATATTCATTTTTAAAGTGCAAAAGCTGTAGACTTTGAATGTCTTTAATAAAATGATTTCCAATAAAGAAACATGTTGGATACATGTTAGATATATTTCACATACCATCAGACTTCAAGGGAGCCTCTTCCTCCTCCGTCCCACATGTTAAATCAATCTCTGTAAAACATAATATGTTGTGTACACGTTAAGATCAGATATTATAACATATGTTACTGTTGCTCAAAGACACACATCAATGTTGCATTAAAGATATACACACCCAAAGTTATGATTTACATCATTTTGATGGAGCATACAAATGACATTAGATTTGTAATTCTCAATGATTCAGATTTTCGATTTATTGTTTGTATTAATTTAAAAATCATAAAAGCATAGTAGATTGAACATTTAAGATTTCTCATGTGTGTATCACTTGATGATTGTTGTCAAAATTGAACATAGAAACAAACATATGCTATACATCTTCGGAATAACAAAGGTGTAGACTAAGACAATTTTAATTCTTAATCTTTCAATATTAAAATAAAATTAATATATAATCAGAGGAGTAAATTGTATGTTTGTTTCAAATGTTATGCTTCATCAGAATCATGCTCATAATATTGATTACCAATACACCTTCAATGACATATAAATGAGTCAATGGACTTACCAGAAGACTGCAAAGGCAGCTCTGTGTCAGTGCTGGATCCCTCTGGGCTCCCCACAACAACTCTCTCTATGAATGATATAGATATATATTAGTGAACACATTTGGGATAGCACTAAATCACATCTGTATCGATTTATAAGAATAATCAACTTGAAAATGTGAAGAATAGAGCAGTCATTAGAATAAAAAATTCTTGATTGAATCAAGGGGAATCTGTAAAAAATGATGTATTTAACATATGTTTAATTTCTGACTATATTAGACATCAAACTCATCTCATACGATGCTATTGCATATCTAAATATACCCATTGATCAATGTTCTTAAAAGAATACACACAAACCACATTTTGAATAACAGCTGTTGACAAATATAAACAAAGACATGTGGCACATCGAGCCATTTGTGCAATGTACAGTAATCTTGTTTAGGACACAACACATATTGATCACAATACCAAACCAAGTTGATTTGTACAAATATGTAATCATGGTGTTGTTAGAGCATGCTTATATCTAGAAAGTAACTCAAACAGTGAATATGTGAATCCAAAGAATGTAAGGATTAATGAATCTATTGTTTATCAAAGGGACACTGACATGATTTATTTCAATCAGTGATTTCACTGTTCAAACTGTAACAAATTATTTAACATTGACTCCTATTATAATTTTAATTTTGCTACATTTTAATCTTAAAGGCAGATAAGCAATATTGAATTCAATAAATATTGTTTGTTGAAGGTATTCACCAATCATCAATAAAAACCCAGGTTGGTCAACCAAAATGGAGCTGCAGATAAACCTATATTCTTGATTTTAAAATACATTTAGCAATAGAATATTTAAAATATTATTATAGTATTATATTTAAATGTTGATTAATATTGCATGCTCTATCTGAATGACAACAGTGATAATTTTAGCTAAGTGCCCCTTTAATATAAAAATATATTGATTTGACAATGTTGCTGTTAATGAATTCTCTACTCCATATGTTGATGTAATGAATGGGATGGAGCATGCAATTACAATCTAATATGTTAGTTAAGGATATCCTAAAAATTATTTAATTATCCTCTCTTAAAGGGACATGAAGCTCAAAATGTGTAATTGTATACTTTTTGAAACTGTGTACTACTGTTATCTGAACACATGATTTTAACTTTTGACAAAATGCCAATTTATGCATAAAAAAACAGCTGGATAATACCAGTAATGCATTGTTTAACCTAAACCAAAATCAATATGTTTTTAGAAGAACTAAAACAATAGACTGAACCAATTTAGCTCATAAAATGTTTATACAAAACAATAAAATCACGTTTCAAAATCATTCAATGTAAAATTTATTTGGCATGTCCCTTAAATGACGTGATCAATTTCAAAAATTGAATCTATATTTTTAAAATCAAAACATATGCAAAAGTGTGTGAATTTTGTCAAAATGTATCCAAATAAGATTAAGCAATACACAGGGGAAGAATATAAATTGAACATTCAAAGAATCTTACATTAAAATGAATATATCAAGAATAGATGGGATATCTTAAATTCGATAAAAATTCACATTAGTATTACAATGTAATCGTATGTTTGTGGGTTTTTTATTCTTATTTGTAAATATTTTACAAATCCATTTTGCGGATACATATAAATATTGAACAATGTGGATTTTGTATGTAATGTTCTGTCCATATTTCTAAGACAAATGTCAATTAAAATGAGACATACCATACTGTGAAAAGCCCTGGCTTGAGGTTCCAGCACCAACATCACGATCTGTAATATATTAAATGAGGATTGGATATCATTAATACAAATCATGCCATGTTTAAAATCTTTACATTATTACCATACCAAACTATTAATCTTTTGGTAGTCCCATGAGTTAATTGTTTCCTCAATTAAATTCATCATAAATATATCCTGTACTTTTATTTTCAATCAGTTGTGTTGTTTACTGTAGCTTTAATTAATTTTTTGTGTTATTTCATTCTCATCAATTGATGGACATATGTTATTATTTATTTTGATTCTGCTAGTCTTTTTTTATTATGTATAATATTGAAAATAAGAATACTGTATTCTTCACATATATAATAATTCACATTTCATTTTGACCAACATGTGTAAAGCAATGCCACTTACAGCAAACCCATGTTAACGTGTATGCGCAATTCTAATTTTCGGGATCATTGCGCAATGATTCCAAGCGGAATTACGCATCCGTCATTTGACCAACATGTGTAAGGCAATGCCACTTACAGCAAACCCATGTTAACGTGTATGCGCAATTCGAATTTTCGGGATCATTGCACAATGATTCCAAGTGGAATTACGCATCCGTCATTTGACCAACATGTGTAAAGCAATGCCACTTACAGCAAACCCATGTTAACGTGTATGCGCAATTCTAATTTTCGGGATCATTGCGCAATGATTCCAAGCGGAATTACGCATCCGTCATTTGACCAACATGCATAAAGCAATGCCACTTACAGCAAACCCATGTTAATGTGTATGCGCAATTCTAATTTTCGGGATCATTGCGCAATGATTCCAAGTGGAATTACGCATCCGTCATTTGACCAACATGTGTAAAGCAATGCCACTTACAGCAAACCCATGTTAACAAGTATGCGCAATTCTAATTTTCGGGATCATTGCGCAATGATTCCAAGCGGAATTACGCATCCGTCATTTGACCAACATGTGTAAAGCAATGCCACTTACAGCAAACCCATGTTAACCTGTATGCGCAATTCAAATTTTCGGGATCATTGCGCAATGATTCCAAGTGGAATTACGCATCTGTCATTTGACCAACATGTGTAAAGCAATGCCACTTACAGCAAACCCATGTTAACGTGTATGCGCAATTCCATTTTCTCTCTGTGACGCATATTCTGTAGAGTGCAAGAAACATCATTCCTATTTCATGTGTCACTAATCTAAAATCAGATATCTAAACATCATATGTAGCGTATGTTGTGAGATCTATATAGGTTTAGTATCTGACTATATACACATTTCTTAAAACTCTAATCCAATATTAATATATTATATGAAGTTGGATAGTTACCTGGTTCAGATTCTCTTTCCGCTCCTCCCAGGCCACCGGACAGAGAAGCAGCTGCCCTGGCCCCCGGGTCAGGACTTTCAGATCCAGCAGCTGGGAGGGAAGAAGAGGAGGCCGAGGATGGCGAGGATCTAAATCTTTTGGGGACCCGGAGAGTGAGGAGCTCGCATAAAGACACCTCATAAGGGAGTAGGTAGAGTTTCCACGGGGCCTTTCTTTGGCCCCCTCTTTTACGGGCTTGTACCCACTCCCTTATGAGGACGACTTTTTTTGTCAAGCGCAACCTCATATCTCCGAATCTCCGCATGATCTGATCCTGGCTCCTCTGGACGCCACACACCAATTGAACCGCATTGGTGATAGACTCCCAGAGGGCCTTCTTAACAGGCGCATCTGTCGACCTCCTCTTGTTCCCAAACAGCTGGGGATAAAAGTCCTTGACGGCGTGGACCAGTGCAGCGCTCTCCTGCTTGGTAAACCTAGGAGGTTTCATGCCTGCCGAGATGTGTGTATATATAGAGAGAGAATATTATAATAATATACCAGCAGGCATTAGAGAACTGACAAAGATGGCAACGTGTAATGGACTTTTATATGGTGAAGTAAACATGAGATGCACCATGGGACAAGTTATCTGTACATCTGATTGGATAAAAGTTTGAAATATTGTTAGAATGTCTGTGAGTCCATCCTGACTCAAGTTGTGTTTGTGTGATGAACTCTGATTGGCCGTTCCTTAATATTTCATATCTTAGCAACTTCCATACACATACCTCCTGGTGGTGCTGTTACTTCATTTTTCATGTAGACTTACTTGTAACTCATTGGCCTGTCATGCGGATATGTGTGACGCAGATTTAATATCCGTGATCCGTTAAATATTAATGTTTAAATTCTCTTTAAAATCTAATACTGTCACATTATTAAATGTTGTAGACATTTCTCGGTTTAATAACGGTCTGTTTCTTTAATACAAATACGTTGGATTAATACACATTTGATATTGTATGTCTTTATTGTTCATAAAATCAATTTCGTGACTTATTGTGAAGTATTGACATTGCTCTATTAAATGTATTTATAATGCACATTGATTGTGTGCTATTGCGTGACATTAGACTCTAATGTTTAAAGATGCAAATCTGGTGTTTCAAGATACATTTCCCACGCAACATTTCTGAATGTTCAATTTCAGGTTATAATGTCCGTAACTTGGATAATCTGTTTATAGATGTTAAACTACAGGTTTGTTTGTTATAAGTAAATAAACCTCGAGCTTGTATTTGTCTGAACTGTTCATATGTTATTGTGCAATGGCGTCTTTATTTTTAAATAGACATTACAACCAAACAATTGTATCAAATGATCTGTAGAGATCAATAATGTTTAGACTTTAAAATGTAACTCAATTTATCTTTGTATTTAGATATCCTCAACAGAAGAAAATTAAATGCACATGGTTGAGCCAATCACATAAGGCATCTCTGTGCATCCACCAATCTTCATCTACTGAGCCTATCTCGATATGCTTTTCAAGCAAAGTATGTCAAGATAAGAAGAGAAGTAAATACACTCTTTAAATCTCTTAAAGGGACACTGTCCAAAAAAATTTAGCGTTCGTGATTCAGATTGAGCATGAAATGTTAAGCAACTTTATAATTTAATCCGATTCTCAAATGTTAATAATTATCTTGTTATCTTTCTTTGCAAATCAAAAATGATATTTTATATTACGGACAATTATTTGCGAAAAACCTGGGTTGTCCTTGATGATTGTTGGATAAATTAATCCACCAAAAAAAAAAGTTCTGTCCAGAGTACTGAAGCAAATAAATTATCAATTTAATGCCTTATTTTTACAGTAATGATAGCAACATCACGAGGAACATTGATAATATGAGTCAATTTCTAAACTTGCTTTAAATTGAATACTCGTTCTGAATGTATAAATAATTAATTTTTTTACTGTCTCCCTTTAAGTATATTTTGAGTTCATGTCCCTTTAAGGAGACATTTCACAATAATGCTTGAAATATCATAAACCTAGGCACCTTCCTTTGGCAAAATTAGTATAACATATGAGTAAAGCATATTTATATTAACTTCTGGATTGTTTTACACACTGAATGAAATATATATTGTAATGTATGTATTTCGCAGTCTTCAGCTTAGAGGGACATTAAGCTATATGTTATTTATGCATTTTGGAGAAGATTATAATATTTGAACAACTTAATATGTTTTGTTATTCGATCATTAGATTTTAATTATATATATTCTTGGATTAAATACATATCTACATAGGCTATTTTGATGCTGATTGTTGGTTGCACATAGATGCCTTATGTAATTGTCTAAGATATGTGCATTGATGTATCTTTTTCTAAGTATATTTAAAGACTGAATGTAAATCAATAGTACTTTATAAATATGTTAAAATTCTGTTATGATTGTTTAAAATTCAATACACAATATATTTTGTGAATGTCCCTTTAAGGACAAAAACATTTGGAATGTTGATTTAAAATTGTCGAAAGAAACTAAAGGGGAATGAACATTATATATAGATATGTGATGTCTAACCCAAGAGGTAAGATTTTAAAGATTACATAATATTAATAACTATAGTTAAATGACCCTTTAAATGACTACACTAGAACATAAAATCAATTAACATGGCATCCAAGAACTAGGTTGTGCAAAATATGAAGTTAACTGACCTACCATTTTTAAATTTAAAAAATATAAATTTATTAAAATAATGTTTTTAGATACCTAAGGAAGATACAAGATCTTATAAAAGAAATTTTACATTCAACAACACTGTCACTTTAATGTAAGTGAACCACTCCCCCTTCTTAAAAGTGAAAAAAATTCATTTATGTCAAATTCTGACTACATATCCGAAAATATTTAAAAAAATTAAAATCTAAAAATTACACATTAAAAGCATCGATGGATTTCACTCCCCAATTAATTTAAAAAAGATAGTTGACTTTAATATTCTATGAATCAGTGGATTTTCTAAAATTAATGCTATACATGATGCCTAATTTGATCTTATGCATGTGCTTGTCAAATAGACAACTACCAGTCATGGGAGTCAAATTGTTTTTTATTGACAGATTATATGGATATTTATTATACTCTGTTCAAAAGAGGGTATTTAATAATAAAATGTTAATTATTACCATTTAAAAAAAAATTCTTTTAACTAAAAAAAAAAAAAAAATCCTGGAAGTCATTAGATGAAAATCTGAAAAAAATAAAAAAATATTTTACAAAGTTAATACACACGTTGTAAAATATTCATAAAATACATTTACAATTATCTTTTGTCTATGCTCTAACTTTGTGCAACATTTTATCAAGATATCTATGACTTAAATTATTGGATTAAAAACCAAAAAAAACATACACCATTATATTGTGTAATAAAAATTACATTTAAATATCAGAATTTCTAATTATACATAATAATGTATATCACATTTAAATAATCAAAAATACATATATGTATGCTGAACATAAATGTAATATTTAATGTCCATTCAAATACCTCTATATCAACTATAATATGGATTCCTTTGTCTGATTGTGATACCTAAATATCTAATTATGAACAAAGTATGACTAATGTATATAAGCTACAAATATTATACATTCTTCCGGTGATTCTTAACTAGCATGCATTGGTAAACCAACCTGGATAATGCATGGTCTTTGAAAGTCAATTCTTGAGAAAACAGGTGATCTTCAATAGGTGTCTTATTCATCATTTCAAAAATAGAGGACTGTGAAATACCATCTAAAAAAGTAAAATAATCTAAGTGTCTGATTGTGATACCTAAATATCTAATTATGAACAAAGTATGACTAATGTATGTAAGCTACAAATATTCTACATTCTTCCCGTGATTCTTAACTAGCATGCATTGGTAAACCAACCTGGATAATGCATGGTCTTTGAAAGTCAATTCTGGAGAAAAAAGGTGATCTTCAATAGGTGTCTTATTCATCATTTCAAAAATAGAGGACTGAAATACCATCTAAAAAGTAAAATAATCTAAGGCCTAGATTTGGAGTTCGGCGGTAGCCGTCAAAACCAGCGTTAGAGGCTCCTAACGCTGGTTTTGGCCGCCCGCTGGTATTTGGAGTCAGTGATTAAAGGGTCTAACGCTCACTTTACAGCCGCGACTTTTCCATACCGCAGATCCCCCTACGCCATTTGCGTAGCCTATCTTTTCAATGGGATCTTTCTAACGCCGGTATTTAGAGTCGTTTCTGAAGTGAGCGTTAGAGCTCTAACGACAAAACTCCAGCCGCCTGAAAATAGCAGGAGTTAAGAGCTTTCTGGCTAACGCCGGTTTATAAAGCTCTTAACTACTGTACCCTAAAGTACACTAACACCCATAAACTACCTATGTACCCCTAAACCGAGCTCCCCCCACATCGCCGCCACTCGATTAAAATTTTTAACCCCTAATCTGCCGACCGCCACCTACGTTATACTTATGTACCCCTAATCTGCTGCCCCTAACCCCGCCGACCCCTATATTATATTTATTAACCCCTAATCTGCCCCCCACAACATCGCCGCCAGCTACTTAAAATAATTAACCCCTAATCTTCCGACCGCAAAGCGCCGCCACCTACGTTATCCCTATGTACCCCTAATCTGCTGCCCCTAACACCGCCGACCCCTATATTATATTTATTAACCCCTAATCTGCCCCCCTCAACGTCGCCGACACCTACCTACACTTATTAACTCCTAATCTGCCGATCGGAGCTCACCGCTATTCTAATAAATGTATTAACCCCTAAAGCTAAGTCTAACCCTAACACTAACACCCCCCTAAGTTAAATATAATTTACATCTAACGAAATAAATTAACTCTTATTAAATAAATTATTCCTATTTAAAGCTAAATACTTACCTGTAAAATACATCCTAATATAGCTACAATATAAATTATAATTATATTGTAGCTATTTTAGGATTAATATTTATTTTACAGGCAACTTTGTAATTATTTTAACCAGGTACAATAGCTATTAAATAGTTAAGACCTATTTAATAGTTACCTAGTTAAAATAATAACAAATTTACCTGTAAAATAAATCCTAACCTAAGTTACAAATAAACCTAACACTACCCTATCAATAAAATAATTAAATAAACTACCTACAATTACCTACAATTAACCTAACACTACACTATCAATAAATTAATTAAACACAATTGCTACAAATAAATACAATTAAATAAACTATCTAAAGTACAAAAAATAAAAAAGAACTAAGTTACAAAAAATAAAAAAATATTTACAAACATAAGAAAAATATTACAACAATTTTAAACTAATTACACCTACTCTAAGCCCCCTAATAAAATAACAAAGCCCCCCAAAATAAAAAATTCCCTACCCTATTCTAAATTAAAAAAGTTACAAGCTCTTTTACCTTACCAGCCCTGAACAGGGCCCTTTGCGGGGCAAGCCCCAAGAAGTTCAGCTCTTTTGCCTGTAAAAAAAAAACATACAATACCCCCCCCCAACATTACAACCCACCACCCACATACCCCTAATCTAACCCAAACCCCCCTTAAATAAACCTAACACTAAGCCCCTGAAGATCTTCCTACCTTGTCTTCACCATCCAGGTATCACCGATCCGTCCTGGCTCCAAGATCTTCATCCAACCCAAGCGGGGGTTGGCGATCCATAATCCGGTGCTGAAGAGGTCCAGAAGAGGCTCCAAAGTCTTCCTCCTATCCGGCAAGAAGAGGACATCCGGACCGGCAAACATCTTCTCCAAGCGGCATCTTCGATCTTCTTCCATCCGGAGCGAAGCGGCAGGATCCTGAAGACCTCCAGCGCGGAACATCCATCCGGCCCGACGACTGAACGACGAATGACTGTTCCTTTAAGGGACGTCATCCAAGATGGCGTCCCTCGAATTCCGATTGGCTGATAGGATTCTATCAGCCAATCGGAATTAAGGTAGGAATTTTCTGATTGGCTGATGGAATCAGCCAATCAGAATCTAGTTCAATCCGATTGGCTGATCCAATCAGCCAATCAGATTGAGCTCGCATTCTATTGGCTGATCGGAACAGCCAATAGAATGCGAGCTCAATCTGATTGGCTGATTGGATCAGCCAATCGGATTGAACTAGATTCTGATTGGCTGATTCCATCAGCCAATCAGAAAATTCCTACCTTAATTCCGATTGGCTGATAGAATCCTATCAGCCAATCGGAATTCGAGGGACGCAATCTTGGATGACGTCCCTTAAAGGAACAGTCATTCGTCGTTCAGTCGTCGGGCCGGATGGATGTTCCGCGCTGGAGGTCTTCAGGATCCTGCCGCTTCGCTCCGGATGGAAGAAGATCGAAGATGCCGCTTGGAGAAGATGTTTGCCGGTCCGGATGTCCTCTTCTTGCCGGATAGGAGGAAGACTTTGGAGCCTCTTCTGGACCTCTTCAGCACCGGATTATGGATCGCCAACCCCCGCTTGGGTTGGATGAAGATCTTGGAGCCAGGACGGATCGGTGATACCTGGATGGTGAAGACAAGGTAGGAAGATCTTCAGGGGCTCAGTGTTAGGTTTATTTAAGGGGGGTTTGGGTTAGATTAGGGGTATGTGGGTGGTGGGTTGTAATGTTGGGGGGGGGGTATTGTATGATTTTTTTTACAGGCAAAAGAGCTGAACTTCTTGGGGCATGCCCCGCAAAGGGCCCTGTTCAGGGCTGGTAAGGTAAAAGAGCTTGTAACTTTTTTAATTTAGAATAGGGTAGGGAATTTTTTATTTTGGGGGGCTTTGTTATTTTTTTAGGGGGCTTAGAGTAGGTGTAATTAGTTTAAAATTGTTGTAATATTTTTCTTATGTTTGTAAATATTTTTTTTATTTTTTGTAACTTAGTTCTTTTTTATTTTTTGTACTTTAGATAGTTTATTTAATTGTATTTATTTGTAGCAATTGTGTTTAATTAATTTATTGATAGTGTAGTGTTAGGTTAATTGTAGGTAATTGTAGGTAGTTTATTTAATTATTTTATTGATAGGGTAGTGTTAGGTTTATTTGTAACTTAGGTTAGGATTTATTTTACAGGTAAATTTGTTATTATTTTAACTAGGTAGCTATTAAATAGTAAATAACTATTTAATAGCTATTGTACCTGGTTAAAATAAATACAAAGTTACCTGTAAAATAAATATTAATCCTAAAATAGCTACAATATAATTATAATTTATATTGTAGCTATATTAGGGTTTATTTTACAGGTAAGTATTTAGCTTTAAATAGGAATAATTTATTTAATAAGAGTTAATTTATTTCGTTAGATGTAAATTATATTTAACTTAGGGGGGTGTTAGTGTTAGGGTTAGACTTAGCTTTAGGGGTTAATACATTTATTAGAATAGCGGTGAGGTCCGCTCGGAAGATTAGGGGTTAATAATTGAAGGTAGGTGTCGGCGATGTTAGGGAGGGCAGATTAGGGGTTAATACTATTTATGATAGGGTTATTGAGGCGGCTTAGGGGTTAATAACTTTATTATAGTAGCGCTCAGGTCCGCTCGGCAGATTAGGGGTTAATAAGTGTAGGTAGGTGTCGGCGACGTTGTGGGGGGCAGATTAGGGGTTAATAAATATAACATAGGGGTCGGCGATGTTAGGGCAGCAGATTAGGGGTACATAGGGATAACGTAGGTTGCGGCGGTTTACGGAGCGGCAGATTAGGGGTTAAAAGTGTAATGCAGGGGTCAGCGATAGCGGGGGCGGCAGATTAGGGGTTAATAAGTGTAAGGTTAGGGGTGTTTAGACTCGGGGTACATGTTAGGGTGTTAGGTGCAGACGTAGGAAGTGTTTTCCCATAGGAAACAATGGGGCTGCGTTAGGAGCTGAACGCTGCTTTTTTGCAGGTGTTAGGTTTTTTTTCAGCTCAAACAGCCCCATTGTTTCCTATGGGAGAATCGTGCACGAGCACGTTTTTGAGGCCGGCCGCGTCCGTAAGCAACTCTGGTATCGAGAGTTGCATTTGCGGTAAAAATGTTCTACGCTCCTTTTTTGGAGCCTAACGCAGCATTTGTTTTAACTCTCGATACCAGAGTTAAATTTATGGTGCGGCCAGAAAAAAGCCCGCGGAGCGTTAACAGCCCTTTTACCGCCGAACTCCAAATCTAGGCCTAAGTGTCTGATTGTGATACCTAAATATCTAATTATGAACAAAGTATGACTAATGTATGTAAGCTACAAATATTCTACATTCTTCCAGTGATTCTAAACTAGCATGCATTGGTAAACCAACCTGGATAATGCATGGTCTTTGAAAATCAATTCTGGAGAAAACAGATGATCTTCAATAGGTGTCTTATTCATCATTTCAAAAATAGAGGACTGAAATACCATCTAAAAAAGTAAAATAATCTAAGTGTCTGATTGTGATACCTAAATATCTAATTATGAACAAAGTATGACTAATGTATGTAAGCTACAAATATTCGACATTCTTCCAGTGATTCTTAACTAGCATGCATTGGTAAACCAACCTGGATAATGCATGGTCTTTGAAAGTCAATTCTGGAGAAAACAGGTGATCTTCAATAGGTGTCTTATTCATCATTTCAAAAATAGAGGACTGAAATACCATCTAAAAAAGTAAAATAATCTAAGTGTCTGATTGTAATACCTAAATATCTAATTATGAACAAAGTATGACTAATATATGTAAGCTACAAATATTCTACATTCTTACGGTGATTATTAACTAGCATGCATTGGTAAACCAACCTGGATAATGCATGGTCTTTGAAAGTCAATTCTGGAGAAAACAGGTGATCTTCAATAGGTGTCTTATTCATCATTTCAAAAATAGAGGACTGTGAAATACCATCTAAAAAAGTAAAATAATCTAAGTGTCTGATTGTGATACCTAAATATCTAATTATGAACAAAGTATGACTAATGTATGTAAGCTACAAATATTCTACATTCTTCCCGTGATTCTTAACTAGCATGCATTGGTAAACCAACCTGGATAATGCATGGTCTTTGAAAGTCAATTCTGGAGAAAACAGGTGATCTTCAATAGGTGTCTTATTCATCATTTCAAAAATAGAGGACTGAAATACCATCTAAAAAAGTAAAATAATCTAAGTGTCTGATTGTGATACCTAAATATCTAATTATGAACAAAGTATGACTAATGTATGTAAGCTACAAATATTCTACATTCTTCCCGTGATTCTTAACTAGCATGCATTGGTAAACCAACCTGGATTATGCATGGTCTTTGAAAGTCAATTCTGGAGAAAACAGGTGATCTTCAATAGGTGTCTTATTCATCATTTCAAAAATAGAGGACTGAAATACCATCTAAAAAAGTAAAATAATCTAAGTGTCTGATTGTGATACCTAAATATCTAATTATGAACAAAGTATGACTAATGTATGTAAGCTACAAATATTCTACATTCCTCCGGTGATTCTTAACTAGCATGCATTAGTAAACCAACCTGGATAATGCATGGTCTTTGAAAGTCAATTCTGGAGAAAACAGGTGATCTTCAATAGGTGTCTTATTCATCATTTCTAAAATAGAGGACTGAAATACCATCTAAAAAAGTAAAATAATCTAAGTGTCTGATTGTGATACCTAAATATCTAATTATGAACAAAGTATGACTAATGTATGTAAGCTACAAATATTATACATTCTTCCGGTGATTCTTAACTAGCATGCATTGGTAAACCAACCTGGATAATGCATGGTCTTTGAAAGTAAATTCTGGAGAAAACAGGTGATCTTCAATAGGTGTCTTATTCATCATTTCAAAAAGAGAGGACTGTGAAATACCATCTAAAAAAGTAAAATAATCTAAGTGTCTGATTGTGATACCTAAATATCTAATTATGAACAAAGTATGACTAATGTATGTAAGCTACAAATATTCTACATTCTTCCGGTGATTCTTAACTAGCATGCATTGGTAAACCAACCTGGATAATGCATGGTCTTTGAAAGTCAATTCTGGAGAAAACAGGTGATCTTCAATAGGTGTCTTATTCATCATTTCAAAAATACAGTAGAGGACTGAAATACCATCTAAAAAAGTAAAATAATCTAAGTGTCTGATTGTAATACCTAAATATCTAATTATGAACAAAGTATGACTAATGTATGTAAGCTACAAATATTCTACATTCTTCCGGTGATTCTTAACTAGCATGCATTGGTAAACCAACCTGGATAATGCATGGTCTTTGAAAGTCAATTCTGGAGAAAACAGGTGATCTTCAATAGGTGTCTTATTCATCATTTCAAAAATAGAGGACTGAAATACCATCTAAAAAAGTAAAATAATCTAAGTGTCTGATTGTGATACCTAAATATCTAATTATGAACAAAGTATGACTAATGTATGTAAGCTACAAATATTCTACATTCTTCCGGTGATTCTTAACTAGCATGCATTGGTAAACCAACCTGGATAATGCATGGTCTTTGAAAGTCAATTCTGGAGAAAACAGGTGATCTTCAATAGGTGTCTTATTCATCATTTCAAAAATAGAGGACTGTGAAATACCATCTAAAAATTTAAAAATAATATAAGTGTCTCCAATAGGATGCCTCCACAGCCTTATTCTATCAAATAGTTGGCACTTACCATGTGAACATGTCTTTGTATGGTTTTCAAGGTCAGCAGATTTGAAAGATAATGCCAGACATGGGGCTCCATGTACTAAGCAGTCAGCGAGCTACCCGCAACAAATCTCGCGTCAAAACTCGCAAAATGATATGTACAAAGCCGTCAATTATGTTAAAACTCGCATCTTTAAAATTGCGAGCGTACTTATCCGCCAAACCTCGCTACCTCTCCATTTTTTACTGTAATTAGACACATTTGACCACCAACTCGCCAAAAACGAATGTACTAAAAAATCTATTTGTCCGCTCGCGTCAATCTCCGCCCCCACCCCGTTATTTTTGCCTCGCCACCTTTTAGGTGGTGGGCAAGGTACAAAACAATAGGAAAGCCACTCTAGACGCCAGTCTAGACATATATAAAAGGCAGTAATATCAGCATTGTACTTACATTGTTCATTTCAGCAGCTATGGAGAGAATTCTGTTTTTGTTTATTCTCCGTTTGATGCAAATCCGGGCTAGAAGACAGAATACTGGAAATGTAGCTAATCCTATCGTTAGAAGAAGGAGAGTTCGTGTCCCCCGTGTATTCCTTCCACGGGTTGGTTTGCACGGCCTTTCTGACCGAGAGATCATACAAAGATTCCGGCTTGATCGTGAATCGATATTACACCTGTATCGAGAGATTGAAGATCATTTGGAGCCGATGACTGCTCGTTCACAAGCTATTCCGGGACTTCTGAAACTATTAGCTGCATTGCATTTTTTTGCAACAGGCTCCTTTCAGGCAGTTTCTAGCGTCATTATTGGAATGAGTCAATCTGCTTTTTCACGCCACTTATCCAAAGTAATAGGGGCTATGATGGTTATTTTTCATCGATATGTTTGTTTGCCATCTACCCCTGAAGAATGGCAATCTATCAAGTCAAATTTCTATAGGATGGCTGGGATGCCCAATGTCCTAGGTGCCATAGACTGTACCCATGTTGCTGTAAGACCACTTCAAGCTTGTGAGGAGATCTATAGGAATAGAAAGCATTTTCATTCCTTGAATGTCCAGATGGTCTGTGACCCCAACATGAGGATTATCAGTGTCCATTCTAACTTTCCTGGCTCCTGTCATGATTATTACATTTTAAGGCAGACTGGGTTATACCGGAAGTTCGAGGACGGAAATATGCCTGACGGATGGCTTCTAGGTAAGCATAACTGGCGTCTAATTTGTCTCTCATTTCAATGTACAAAAATTGCGCCCAATTTGTCGACTGTAATCTGTATAGTTTAAATTTGTATTGTATAGTTCTGAATCTTTATAATTATTCTTATATTAATATTTATATTTATTATATCTTCTATTAGGAGATGGAGGGTACTCATGTACAGAATGGCTGTTGACTCCCTATAACAACCCACAGACCAGAAGTCAAGTACGTTTCAATGAAGCTCACCGATCTACCAGGGGGATTATTGAGAGGACTCTCGGTATTTTGAAAATGCGGTTTCGATCTCTTGATCGTTCTGGTGGTGCTATGCAGTATGCACCAGAGAAAGTTGCAAAAATTATATTGGTTTGCTGCATACTGCACAATATTGCAATTAAAAGAGGCTGTCCATTAGAAGATGAAGATCCAATAGATGCTGATGATTTACCAGAAGAAATATGTGTAGAACAAGCTAATAGGCGTGGAAATGCAACAAGGGACATGGTTTCAGAACAATATTTTGAAGATTAAAGTTTCAGTTGATCAATAAAAAACTTTCTTTATTAACTTGTCTCCATTTTTTTTTTAAGAATTAAGGTTATTAAAAATCACTCATGATAAACAGTTAAATACATAACAGTTGTTGCTCTTCAATTATCAAAGGTTTCAAATAAATAAAGTTTATGATCAAAGTTATTACAGACAATATATTATAGGTAATACATTGTCTTTGTGACATCACACTAGTGTCTACAGCTGCTCTCACTCTTTTACATAATGTGATTAGTGTAATGTAATCCCTCCATAGCTGATGCTAATTCATTGTATTGTGTCATTGAATAGTAGCTGTAACAAGCGACAGTATATTCAACAGTGCTTAATGTTATCAGATAGGATTTTTGAGTTAAAAAAGACTTGCTAATTTGATTTGTTTTATTCTAACCTCAATTTTTAACAGCTACTAGGTTTTCCCATATTCAAATAAATACCTTAAGGGCTTACTCTTAACACTTATTTTCTTAACCTTTATAATATATTTTTCCATTCAAGATTTGTTAAAAGAATAGTGGCATATAGAAAATAATGGCAAATAAATTATTTTATTACAAAATTACAATCTTTAAACATTATATATTAACAATTGTAAACCAAAGTAACTTGTAATACATATAAACACATCTGAAAAAAAAGAAAATGTTTAGAAACAAAATAACAATTGTAAACCAAAATAAATTTTAATACATATAAACACATATGAAACAAAGAAAATATTTATAAAAAAATAACAATTGTAAACCAAAGTACATTTTAATACATATGAACACATCTTAAAAAAATTAAATGTTTAGAAACAAAATAAAAATTGTAAACCAAAATAAATTTTAATACATATAAACACATCTGAAACAAAGAAAATGTTTAGAAACAAAATAACAATTGTAAACCAAAGTAAATTTTAATACATATCAACACATCTGAAACAAAGAAAATGTATAGAAACCAAATATCATTTGTAATAACTATAAACTTCGATATTTACAAACCTTCATAAAATACATTAATCTACATATACATTATATTTTTTTCTATTTTTTGGGGATACATATCTATATCAATGCGCTAATGATTGACATAATGATTAATCACGTCATCGTCTAACATGTCGCGTCCTGAACCTTTTGGTGCTGGAGAATTGGTGATATTAGTTTATGCCATGGATAAATATTTCCCTAAACGGATTGGTGGTGTGAGGGGAGTGAGACAGGAATGCAGAGACAAAATTATATACGAGATGCTGAGAAGAATGCATCGTATTTCAAAAATTAAAAGAACAAGACGACAGTGTCTTAGAAAATATAGTGATTTGAAGAGAAGAGAACCGAAGTACTATAAATCGATTCGAAGATTGATAAGGACATGTAAGTTTCAAAATTATATATGAAATAATTTTTTATAATATAAAAAAAGGGTTTATTTTTGAACTGCGTCATCATTGACGAATCCAGGACAATATTATTTTCTGAGTGTTACTTTGACTATATTAGTATATACAATTGCAAAAAGTTACAAAAGTAAGCATGCAGAACTGAGTTAGTAGATTAAAATTTAACTATATTACTATATACACTTAAAAGGTTAGAAAACTTAGCATACAAAAATGAGTTAGTAGAGTAAAATATAACTATATTAGTATATACCATTGAAACATGCAGAACTGAGTTAGTAGAATAAAATATAAATATATTACTATATAACATTGAAACATGTTAGAAAAGTAAGCATGCAGAACTGAATGTTTTGAAAACAAAAAAAAAAATTACTTGGAATAATTAAAAAAAAAATTTTTATTCCAAATTTTTTTTATATATATGTTTATAGATATGAGAAGTAGGAGAATGAAGTGTGCACACCCACCACGCTACCTAAGGTCAATGTTGGCGCAAACACCCAGAAGTGAAGCTCTTTCTCCACATTTGCCAATAACACTATTGGATATTGAATTAGCTCCAAATCCATATGAAATTTTTCATAAAAAGACACAGACAGGTAATGACTTATTATTTAAATTTTAAATCATATATTTTAGGTTTTGGTTTAAAAAGTTTTAGCATGCAATATTAATCAAGTTGCTAATTTACTTCTATTATCATTTTTTTCCTCATTATCTTTCTATCTTTATTTGAAAAAGAAGGCATCTAAGCTAAGGAGCCAGCCAATTTTTGGTTGAGAACCATGGACAGCACTTTTTGATTGGTTCTGTCCAATTAGCAAGTACAACACAGTTGGTTCACCAAAAATGGGCTGGCATCTAAACTTACATTCTTGCTTTTCAAATAAAGATACAAAAAGAATGAAGTAAAATAGAAAGTTTATTTAAATTGCATGCACTATCTGAATCATGAAACTTAGAAATTGGGTTCTATGTCCCTTTTAATGATTATTATTATTGTTTTAAATAATATATCCTAGGTTTTTTATTTAATAGTTTTCTATCTTTATCTTTGTAATTACGTTCATAGATATTACCATGAAAGACATGAAAAATAGTATGGAAATGGAAGAATTTCAAAATCCTGATAGTGTGACAATATTTGAAGCCTTGACTTCAGATGATACTCAACCAAGGATAGAAGTTTTACCAACAATGATGGTATATAACGGTATGTTTCATACTCAGTAATATTAAATCTAAGAAAATCAAAGTTTTAACTAATACATATTGTATATTTCAAATAGGAGTTGGCTCAGATGAAAGCTTTAAAGGAGTGGACATAAGTGTAGAAGCTAATATAGTAGATAACCTAGATAACAGCACATCAGGAGGTAATATTTGTGATGAAAAACCCTATCATACATTGAATATGTATATGAAAATTGAATTAAAATTTGCTTTGCATTTATTTTTCTACAGATTTATCTTCAACATCAACTATTGAAACTGCAGACAAAAGTACTCAGAGTTGTCTTGAAGATCATGTTAAACAAAAAATTTCTAAAATTAGGGCAACTTTGGGAATGTTAATGGAGCAAGTAGATTTTTTATACCGTAAATATGTTATTTGATTTAATTTTTTGTTTTGTCATGATGATTGTCAGAAGAATGACAATTAATAACTGAGAAAAACTTTTGTGTTGAAGAATCAAAAGTGATTTTGAATTTATGTAAATAAACTGTTTTTTTGGGCATAAAAAAATTGTCTTTATTAAATAATAACATTTTAAACTTAAAGAACACAAAAAATAACTTATTAAACAATATATCGATGAAAAAAAATGAACAGTGACTAATATAGTGTTATAAATAATAAATTAAATGTTCACTCCAGACGTGGCCTCTTTGGGTCTGTTGTACCCTCCCTTTCACTGACAATAGCCAACAGAGATTGTAATGTCCTTTCACTGATGGTTAAAGCTCTGTTAATTTGCTGGTTTTTCTCTTCATCCATCCGCCTCTGCCACTGGAACATTTCTCTTTGCAGCTGTAATTTCTGCATTTCAATCTCGTTCCTTTGCATTTCTATTTCAACATTTTTTTCTGACAGAGCAGCCCAGCGGTCAATATTAGTGTTAATAATATTTTGCATTTCTCTGTGGTCCTCTCTGTATTGCCTTGCAAGTGTCAACATTTCCCTCAATCCAACATCGGCCAATAGTCCTTCTGCCGGTGTATTGTCAATATTTAGACCACCTGTTTGCAGTGCAATTGGTGGTGCCTGTGTTTCAACAGGTTCCTCAAGGTTTTCCGGTGTGTGAATTTCATCTGGTTGCGCATCTCCAAAATCTTCAAGAATATCTGGAGTCTCACTTCCATCATGCCCTCCTGGTGGTTCATCTTGAATGGGATTTTCCACTATCGGCATGAAATTGATAGTGATCTCCCTTGATGAGTTTTCTTCTTCTAGATCAAGACATAACAAATTGTTAGTAAATAAAAATAAAATGTTCTAAAAACACTTGCAGAAATAGAATAGAAGGAGAGAGCAGATACAACCGTCATACACCAATTTAAGTTATATTATATATACATACATATGTGATACATACCATCAAATAATGGAGATGAATGTCCAGTCAATCGCTGGAAAAGACGTCCCAAATCACCTATAAAAAAATAAATAACATAAAAATAAATAAATAAATAAATAAAATAAAAAGGTTTTTTAGTCAATGTAACCATATATTCAAACGCTATTACATTCAGTGAAATTTCTATTTTGAAAATTATTAATGGAAATGTACTTTGCAATTAACTGGACACTGAAGCAAAACTAATATTTTTGAGAATAAGATATATAGCATGGAATTTCAATCAACTTTCTTATGTAATACTATGATCAATTCTCAAAAAGAAAATAATGATACATTTTAAAACCATTAGAAAGTTGCTTAAAATTGCATGCATGCTCTACACGAATCCTCATTTAAAAAAAATTGTACAGTGTCCCTTTCATGAAAATCTATGATCATTGCTATTTGTCCTTCAAATTACATTCCATCTGTAAAAGATCTCGAACTAGAATATGTCAATAATGACATTTGACATTTAAAAAAAACAATAAAAAAAAAAAACAATTGAGAGATAAAAGAGATAAAACACACAACATTGAAATTATTCATTTGTAAAGTACTTACCAGTTGCTCTACCAACACCAGTTTCTGGAGTGCTGGTCCTTAGATCAGGAAGTGTGTCCGCCGAGGAAGTTGTGTGTGTAACATTAGATGTGGAGCGTATTAATTGTCCATGTGTAAAACTGGCCGAAGGTCTGGAAACAGCTGAACTGGGTGGTCTGTAAACCGCAGAAGATGAAGTAGAACAAGTGGGCACTTCATTACTCCTCACAGGCTCTGCTTGTGTTGTTGGCGTCGCTTTAAAAAAAAAAAAAAAATACGTTAGGTTTATTTTTATTTCTAGTTGAAACTGAAAGCTAAAAGTGTTAATAATAATAATTACAGCAGTGAATGCAGGCTCAATCATTAAAGGGACATGCCAACCACCTTTTTTTATGATTTGGAAAGAGAATGCAGTTATAAACATCTTTATAATTTACTTATATTATCTAATTTGTTTTATTCTCTTGATATTCTTTGTTGAAAAGCATTTGATTGCTGCACAAAGAAGCCTCGTGTGATTGGCTCAACATGTGTATTTATTTTTCTTCAACTAAGAATATCTAGAAAATGAAGCCAAAGAAATAATGGAAGTAATTTGTAATGTTGTTTAAATTTCAATTCTCTATCTGAATCATTAAAAAAAGATTTTGGGTTTAGTGGCCCTTTAAAGGGACATGAACAAATATAATTTCCTTTACAAATTGCATAAGAAAATGCTTTTTCAAAAATATTTAATTGTATTATGTTTTTGCCTTCATTGGATTTTTATACTTTGATGAAAAGCAAATCTATACAGGCACAGTAAATGATCATTGGTTGATGCACATAGATGGTTCATGTGACTGCGTCAACTATGTGCATAGCTATATCTGAAAAAAGTATATGTTTATAAAGCGGAGAACAATTTTGAAAGATGTTAAAAATAATATTCTATAGTCAAATAACGCAACATGGAAGTCAATAGATCAGAAATTTAAGAAGGCATGTGATCTGGGGTTAGTCTCATGATTAATGTCGGACATACAATATTATTTTAATAGTTTCAAATTACATTATTTCTATTGTCATTATCTCTTTAAGGTTTCTATGCAATACTGGTTTGAAAATAAACACATGGGTGCTATCTTTAGGGATCACTATATTAATAATCAACAAATCTTTAGTTCCGTTAGACCTTTAAAAAAAAAGGCAGTATAACAACCCTATTATTGTACAATCCCTTATACATATATGCGACATAAATGATTACAGTATTTGGGGCCTAAATGGCTTGTACAATCCCTTATACATATATGCGACATAAATGATTACAGTATTTGGGGCCTAAATGGCCTATATAGATTCGGATACTGAAGCGTAAGAAGTCAGATAATGTTATTTTAAAGAAATATATATTGGAGACAATGACCTATCATAATTTAAAAAAAAACATTTACGTCAACTATGTTGTACATTTACCTCTTAAATCACTGTCACAATCATCCGTTATGCCAGTGATGATCTCTGGTCCCAGACGCTGAACAAGCTTCTGCTCATAATCATTGAGGTCTGCCACATATGCTGGTCCACCTCCGGTAGCACGTGCCGAATTTTTTTCTCTGGCCAATTTAGCTTTGGCGAAGCGTTTAATGTCGTTGTAACGCTTCTTCAGCTGATCGACATCCTTTTTTCCTGGACCCTGGGCACTAACAGCATCGCTGATCCTTTGCCAGATCTGCTTCCTCCTAGAAAAATTTGTCTGTTTGACACGACATCCAAACAAATAATCATAAGAGTCAATAATCATGTAAATCAAAACAACGTTTTGCTGATGAGAAAAGTGAGGATTCTTGGATTTTGAAGCGGTTTCAGATCCAGATGAAGCCATATCGAAATTGTAAATAAAGATCACAAAAATGAGCGCTCTGTAATTACTCTCCAAAAATTTTGGAACAATAATAAAGTTGTTTAGAAAAGTTGTACATTTATAGGAGCAAAATTCTATTCCCGCGACTACTATGACGTTCATGACACCTTACATGTCACGTGTTAACAATTGGCCAGACAATTCAACTGAAAGTTAAGTACATCAGCTTAGTCGCGGCGAGCGAGGTGTAAAATTTATCAATATTCCGCCACTGCTCGCGGCGGGCTAGACGTGTCTATTTATTGTGGGATTATTAGTACATAGCTACAGCAGACACCATTTCGCCCGCGGCAAGTAACGGCGAGTTTAGCCGCGTCTAAAATGATGGATGAATTGACGGCTTAGTACATGGAGCCCATGATCCCATTGGTATTCTTCAATTTCAATCTTGGATTTTTCCACTGTCAATCTGGGAATTCTTCACCGTCATTTTCGAATTCTTCCCTTTCAGTCTTTACATGAAGTCATCTCCCTAATGGCATATAAGGTTTTATAAACATTATTACTACAAGTGTGTGAATCAGTTCTGTACCCCTCTCCCACCCCCCATTTCTGAATCAATTTCTGTCAATATCTTAATAAGCGTGTGTAGCATCTTGTGTTATGTTCTATCAATCAAGTGTGAAGATGAGTCATATTGAGCAGAACGAACCTCTAATGTGTGACTTTGAACCATAGTCATGCTAGAGGATAGTTATGCTAGAGGATCCCTTTCTGAGTATTTACATTTTAAGTAATGTGTAAACTAAATACTAGTTTTGAAAATGTATGCCATATGATGTATTTGTGTACAATTCATGCCAGCAACAGTCCATACATTTATACTTACCAGCTGATGTTCTCTTTAAAAACCAGGTGGCAAAGACTCGCTACAGGACCCAATGACCAGAGCATCACCTATATTAATAAATGAAACACATTTTTAGCATTTGATGAACAATCCTAACATGTTTGCACAATTCTCTACTTGTCATTTCCCTAGAGTTCACATCTATTGACAATACTCCAATCTAACTTCTATTATTTACCGTCTAAAGTGGCGGTTGATGATGTCTGCTCTGACATTGAGCCCCTTGTCCTGGAATGGCCCCTCTAGAACTGGATCGTCCTCCTCATCTCTGAGTAGGTTTCGGGGCACCTGGACGGCCTGCAGCATCCCAGCCCGCTGTGCAATATTATGCAGGACACTACAGGCTATAACGATCTTAGCCACCTTCTTTGGGTTGTACTGGAGGGCTTCTCCCGACCTGTCAGGGCACCTGAACCTCATCTTCAGGAGCCCGAACATTCTTTCAACCACAGCCCTGGTTCTCTTATGTGCCCTATTGTAGCGCTCCTAAGCCACATCAGTCGGGCTACGCAAGGGAGTAATAAGCCAAGGCCGGCTCATGTACCCAGAATCACCTATAAATTATGAACAGAACATAATTCAAACTGAATCCTCAAAATTGTATTTGGATTCCAAAAAATGTTTGTGTACACGATAATCCACTAACAAATGTTTATTTTGTTAAAGAATAATCTAGTTCAATATTATTCTCTATCTTCCCATTTCAGCTAAGACATGCTACATATGCGTATTTCTCCTAAACCAGACCTTGTGTAAAATACCAACTAAATGGTTACATTGCATTCTCTATCCGAGCATTTAAGGTAAGACATGCTACATATCTGCATTGAACTAAAAGTAGACATTAGCGGAAAGAGACAATGACATGGTTAAATTGCATTTGCTGCTATCTTCCCATTTCAGCTAAGACATGCTACATATGCGTATTTCTCCTAAACCAGACCTTGTGTAAAATACCAACTAAATGGTTACATTGCATTCTCTATCTGAGCATTTAAGGTAAGACATGCTACATATCTGCATTGAACTAAAAGTAGACATTTGCGGAAATATAAATAAATGGTTAAATTGCATCCTATAGCTGAACATTACGCTAACATTTTAAGACTACAGTGGCAATTGTCTAACTAATTAACCATGTTGTGTACAAATACTCACCAACGAGATAACCAGGGGGCATTTGTCTTTCCTCAAACTGCCGCCACAGGGTGGACAGAGAGAGGATGCGGGCATCATGACAAGCCCCTCCAAAATTCGCACACACATGCATAATCCTCATCTGTGCGTCACAAACATACTGGGGAGAGAGTAAGCGCTAAAAAGCTTAAAAGGCTAGTAAAAGGAACATTTTAATACATATAAAAATTTACAAATGGCAATCAGACGCATGGATCCATGTCTGACTTAACAAAAATATATATATATATAATAAACAAATCTAAAAATATCTAAAAATATCCAATGGAGTATAGCATGTGACGCTGACTTAGTGAGCCAGTGATGAGGAGTTAGAAGGACATGTACATTCAATAATATAAACAACCTAAGTGAGTGATTGAGTGCACACAATAGCTTTCAACAAAGAAAAATAGCATTCACAAAAAATAGTGTTCACAAAAATTGGCGTACATAAAAAATGTTCAAATGTTCAACCGGTTATATGTAAGTGAATCCAGTAGTGTTTCCTCCAAAGTGACGTGTAGAAATATAACGTGAAGTCAAAGACAAAAATCAAAAGACAAAAATATCAAAAGACAAAAATAGAAAATCAGTGATAATATTAAAAAGCACTAAAGATCTAGTGAAAACAAATCCACACTGACCCTACTTAAAGCTCCCAGATTTTCTGATACAGTATAGTCTTGAGAAAGGCCTAGTCTAGGCCGAAACGCGTTGGAATACTGGTGAGCTTGGTTTTAATTACCTATATTATATATCATATACAGTGTTGCACTATTTGTTTCTCTTTTGTTCCCTTTTAGGTATTTTATCGATGTATTTGTTTGTTATGAATCTTACCAAGGATTTTTAACATCTGAATTAAGGATTTGTTTTCACTAGATCTTTAGTGCTTTTTAATATTATCACTGATTTTCTATTTTTGTCTTTTGATATTTTTGTCTTTTGATTGTTGTCTTTTGATTTTTGACCTTTGTTTATCATTTCAATTCAAGTTTTCCACGTGGATTTTTTCACAAGTTATTTTTATTTTTATTTTTATACACCTCACGGATTTACAATTTTTTAATTTAGCAGCTGAACCACAATAATTTGACCCACTCAACGTTTACATTCTACTATCATTGACTTCACGTTATATTTCTACACGTCACTTTGGAGGAAACACTACTGGATTCACTTACATATAACCGGTTGAACATTTGAACATTTTTTATGTACGCCAATTTTTGTGAACACTATTTTTTGTGAATGCTATTTTTCTTTGTTGAAAGCTATTGTTTGCACTCAATCACTCACTTAGGTTGTTTATATTATTGAATGTACATGTCCTCTAACTCCTCATCACTGGCTCACTAAGTCAGCGTCACATGCTATACTCCATTGGATATTTTTAGATATTTTTAGATTTGTTTATTATATATATATATTTTTTTGTTAAATCAGACATGGATCCATGCGTCTGATTGCCATTTGTAAATTTTTATATGTATTAAAATGTTCCTTTTACTAGCCTTTTAAGCTTTTTAGCGCTTACTCTCTCCCCATTTTAACTTTTGTATTGTTAGCCTACTAGGAGGCTATATAGTTAGTAAGCTTAAGGCCCTGGGTGTAGCGCTCGGTCCACTTCTCCCGTCACAAACATACTGCACGTTGAGGCTATGAAAATGTTTGCGATTTCTGAAGGGCAAGTCATCAATTGGAGCAAGCAGCTCAATGTGGGTACAATCAATGGCTCCCAAGACATTGGGCAATTCAGCAATATCAAAGAATTCCCGCTTCAGGTGCCTCCAATCACCATCATTCTGTGGGAATCCTATGTAACGCTTACTGATACATACCGTGGCATCCAGAAAGTTATCAAACACCACAAAGAAAGTACCTTGAGACAGGCCATGCATGTACATTTCTCCGGATTGAAAACTCCCGGAGGCCAGGACGTATAGACAACTTAGCATCTTACTCATGCCGGGAACAGCAGTCCTTATTCTTATACGTGGCTCCAAATGAGGTTTAGGAAGATCGTAAAGGCCAATGAGCTGATCGCGATTGAGCCGATACTTATCATAAACCTCAAAGTCGCTCATGTTTTCCAAGGTGGGTCTCACCCTGTAGACACAAGGACCTCGAACCAGACGAGCCCTTCATCTCACTCAGAGCCGCCGAGGCTGCCTGATTCTATCAACCGCTAGTTCGCCAATAGCAGCACCAGCAGCATCTACCATGTCATCATCATCCATATTTCCAAACAGCAGAGCAAGGCGTAACAAGGTATGCGAATTGATCTGATGTGGATCACAAGGGATGCTTTGGCCATGTTGTTTGGGGGATTTATAGTACAATTAGTCCAATGGTAGTGAGTTTGTAATGATTGCTAATTGTATTCACTTGTTTGTATGTGAGTGGCGCGAATGCTTTCAAAGTGGGCGTTTTTTTAGGTGTTTGCTGAAATGTTGTTTTCCCCCAATGAATCTCAATGTGAAATTGTCAAATATCACACATACAGTGCATGTTTGTAATGTTTGATCATATGCGTAATCAATATTTATTAAACGCGATCTTATAGTAAAAAGCACACGTCCAGGCTAACATGAATGAAAGTGCATAGTTGTGTATAATGTGCATCGAATGTGATCGATCAATGTTGCTGCAATATTGTTTGTAAACGATAAAGTAACATCTGCCATCTGTAGTATTGTATATATAAGTGATTGCCGAGATGTCAATATTGTATGCGTCCCATTCAAATCGCAATAATACTGAATAACTTCCGGCTGTCATCTGTAGTATTGTATATATAAGTGATTGCCGAGATGTCAATATTGTATGCGTCCCATTCAAATCGCACTAATACTGAATAACTTCCGACTGTCATCTGTAGTATTGTATATATAAGTGATTGCCGAGCTGTCAATATTGTATGCGTCCCATTCAAATCGCACTAATACTGAAGAACTTCCGGCTGTCATCTGTAGTATTGTATATATAAGTGATTGCCGAGATGTCAATATTGTATGCGTCCCATTAAAATCGAACTAATACTGAAGAACTTCCGGCTGTCATCTGTAGTATTATATATATAAGTGATTGCCGAGATGTCAATATTGTATGCGTCCCATTAAAATCGCACTAATACTGAATAACTTCCGGCTGTCATCTGTAGTATTGTATATATAAGTGATTCCCGAGATGTCAATATTGTATGCGTCCCATTCAAATCGCACTAATACTGAATAACTTCCGGCTGTCATCTGTAGTATTGTGTATATAAGTGATTGCCGAGATGTCAATATTGTACGCGTCCCATTAAAATCTGCATAATAATTCTGAACTTCCTGCTGTCATCTGTAATATTGTGTATATAAGTGATTGCCCAGATGTCAATATTGTATGCGTCCCTTTAAAATCGCACTAATACTGAAGAACTTCCGGCTGTCATCTGTAGTATTGTATATATAAGTGATTGCCGAGCTGTCAATATTGTATGCGTCCCATTAAAATCGCACTAACACTGAATAACTTCCGGCTGTCATCTGTAGTATTGTATATATAAGTGATTGCCGAGATGTAAATATTGTATGCGTCCCATTAAAATGGCACTAATACTGAAGAACTTCCGGCTGTCATCTGTAGTATTATATATATAAGTGATTTGCGAGCTGACAATATTTATTAATGGTCCCATTCAAATCGCCCTAATAATGCTGTTCCAAACTGTTGTTTACGTATATGTAGTATTGTAGTATTGAGTGGTAAATTTCTGAAAGGGGCGGTACAGTCGTGAATCTGTAATGTGTATGGTTGAATCTTCTAATGACGTCATCATATTATTAACCTGCCTATGTAGTTCTGAAATCCTCATTGTGTTGTTGTATTGTGCTACATTGTTATTGTGTGCTGAATAAAATATAAATGTGTGCTTTGTGGATGCGTGATGGGTGATGCGTGTTATGTACATATACGTATATATTGTGATTGTGTCCCACATATGCTGACTTCTATATAGCGGTCTGGCATTGTTGTTCCTTCCCATAAAGTGACATCTGTAATCTGGTGTAATGATGTTCTTCTTGTACGTAATTCCTAATGGTTTATTGTGATGGAATCATGATGTTAAAAGTACAGTAAAATCCATATGTTCTGTTTTGTGATTCCTAGAGAGAATGTAATGTGTTTTTCCACCATCATTTGAATGCACATGTATGAGTGAATGATAAAAGTAATGTATGTGCATCCATGAAGGATCATGTGTTGAGCCTATGTAGATATGCTGTTGCTGCAAGCATATGAGTTGAATAAATTAAATGCAATAATAAAGGTAAATGAGAGGTGTTTCCCATTGTGTACTGTTTGTGAATCCTGAAATGTTGTAATTATTTTTGTGTCCGTTTAAATGTGACCTTTTTTTTACAAATGTTTGTTACTAGTGATGTTGATTTGTAGTTGATGTAATGTAAAAGTATGAAACAATTTAATGTTGTTGTGAATATTCAATAAGTAAAATCCATAAGTCCACCATAGGGAAATAGGCATTTCTTGATCTATTTGTCATAGCTGGGTCTAACGCAGAAAAGCATGGTTTTTTTTCCGATTTCTATGGTATTTGGTATTTGGAGTTTTTTTGTCTACGCTTTTTGCGTGCATTAGGGAAATCTGTCTGTCGTGTGCACGAGCACGTCTTCCCCATAGAAGTCAATGGAGGCTCAAAATTTGTGTGTAAATAAAATCCAAGACTGGTTTTGAGCGTAAAGTGAGTGACGTCATGAGCTTGTGTGAAAAAGTAGCTAAATCGTTTTCATTTTGTAAAAAAAAACTTGTTTGTGTATGTAATGTGGTGTATATTGTTTGTATGCATCGATGAGTGTATGTTTGTGATAATATTATTAGTTATATGAAGCTATATGAGTGTGTTTTCCCGTGTGTCAATGTAAGTCAATGGCAAAATGGATTTGTGCGGTTTATTTTCTAACACCCGAGATCTCGCAACTTTGATCCTTTCAATTTTGAAGAAAAAATATTAAATCTGAAAAATAAATATAGTGTAGTGTTTGTATGAGTGTAAGTGTACTTTGTGTAATATTTGTTTTGTGATTCATGGATGTTTATTTTGTCGGTAGATGTTAACTACTGGGTCTGAGCTGTCGGTAGAGATTTGTGCGTTGGGAGATTTTTGAGTGTCGGTAACTAAACTCTAAATAACGGAGGGCGGTAAAAACAAGCGTTAGGAGCCTCTAACGCTGGTTTTGACGGCTACCGCCAAACTCTAAATCTAGGCCATAGAATCCAGTTTGGTCTTTATTTCCAGCTCTCTACTGTTTTGGCCAATATGGGATTTTTGTAGCTTCCTACAGTCAGACTTCATCTTCTTGAATCTTCATCTTCATCTTCTTGAATCCTCATATAAACTTTTAGTTGTAAAATGTATCCCTCCATACACAGTCTTTGCGGGACAGTCCATTTTTTAAGGCAATATGCTTAATTTATGGTTGTCTTGTCCACCTATACATCTATTATGATATCTATGCTTTCAACACCTTTATCAGATTATTGGTACCTACCTTAATCTCCTCTCTGTGGGCCTGATGATCGAAAAGTCACTGCATTGAAAGAAATCTTGCATTTTAGCATTATATTGTAATTTATCTGTCTCTCCTTCACACCCACAACCCTGCATAGAGAGATGAACAGTTATCAAAATAAAATTTGCCTTTCTAATTCTAAATCTAGAAATCTAAATCTAAATATTGCCAGAGTAGAGGGCTTTAGATCATAGGACCTTAATGTTTTTTTGGTTTTAAATAGCTTACAGTTTATGTTGCCATGTAAAGAGCTCTCATTATAAATACTTTTACAGTTATCATATCATTAATACCCCATTCATTTTAGCAACCTTGCCCACCTGCTTGGCCTCCAATCCAAGCCTCAGTAATTTGAAATGAGGAGAAACTATGGACCCAATTATCTAAAGCTCTCTGGTCTGTTGAAATTCTATAAGATGCCTCTCTAATATTGCAAGGTTCCTCAGGGGTTGTTTTAAAAACAACTATGTATCTCATTGAGGTGAGGTAACTATGCACTTTAAGATTAGGAGAGACACTTTACAATATAATGCTCAGTGAAATAAGCTGCTGATTTATCTCCATGCTGGTAGGTATTTTAGTATTGGGCCCTATATATCATATTGCACTACTCTTTTTCAGAATGACATAAGATGTGGTTTAATTATGTTATATTATTATCATAATTTATTTGTAGTGCATAAAGAGATTCTGCAGCACTATAATATCCAAAAGTTACATTTATAATAATCAAATGGATAGATGGTCTTGCCAATAGGTGACAACTGTTGTAGATTACCTTGCATGAAGATGATCTACAGGACAGCTGGACTCAATGGCTTATATGCTAATGAGTTTAAGATGGATTACAAAAGAATGAGAGGAACTGTGCAAAAAGTTTAGTGTACGCAATGTGAACAGTAATGTATTTTAGGATTGCTTGAAACTTTGAAAACTTGATGAAAAGCCAGGCAGATTTGTTCCACAGTTAGGACCTTTCTAGAGAAATCCTATAAATAAGAATGTGATGAGATAACATGAGTGGAGAAGATATGGTGGTCATGAGTAGAGCAAATGGGACAGGAGGGAGAGTATCTGCAGACAACGTCAGAGATATAGTGAAAGTAATGTTATTGAGGGCCTTGGATGTTAGGGTCAGGATTATGTGTTTTATTCTGGAGGCTACAGGAAGAAAAAAATCAAGGAGGGAGATTAATGTGAGGAAATGTGAAACATGTGTATATACTAGCTTTTCCAGAAATTTTGAGGCAAGGGGGTGTTGTCAGGGTGCCAGGAATCAGACTGAGACAAGAAGTGCAAAAATAATTATACCTTTATTAATAGCAAAAAATAATAAAAAGTCCACAAGTCAAATAACAAGCAAGGAATCAAAACCAGAGCTGGTAGTCAGACGAGCCGAGTCAGGAGCCAAAGCGAGTAGTCAGATGAGCCGGAATCAGGAACAAGGAGAACAGCAGAGTCAGGAACAAGCCAGGGATCAGGAACCAAGAGGGACATCAGACAGCCAGGTAATACACAGGAGCTCTCACAAACAGGTCTTAGACAATGCAAGGGCAAAGCATACTGAACAGAGGCCCTTTAAATAATAAGTGATGACATCACAATTCTGAGACTGCATCCTGTCTCACACGGATGATGTACACCAGTCTGGCCATAAAAGGAAGTGCAGGAAAATGGCTGCCAGCAGCACATTGCAAACAAAACAGGGAAAAAACACTGACAGTACCCTCCCCTCAAAGATCCCTCCCCCGCAGGAGGACAAAAGGTTTAATGGCGGAAACTGGCATGGAGGATACAGAGGAGGGCGGGAGCATGAACATCAGAGGAGGGAACCCATGAACGCTCCTCCGGACCATAGCCCCTCCAGTGAACCAAATACTGTTCACAGCCCCTGGACATACGTGAGTCAATAATGCTGCTGACCTCATACTCCTCATGGTTGTCAACAAAGATAGGACGGGGATGAGGCAACACAGTGGTAAACCGATTACAAACCAATGCACCCCCTGAGAAACCTAGTGGTAAGTGTTTTGTTCCTGAGAATCTTCGAACTAAACTTTTGCACACTTACCACTATCATAAAGCCGCAGGTCACCCAGGTAAGAACCAAATGATTTGGTCTGTCACTCGACAATTCTTGTGGCCAGGTCTTCTTTTTGATGTTGCTGCGTATGTTGCCTCCTGCTCAGTTTGTGCACATAATAAGACTCCTCAATGTCTTCCTGTGGGTCTTTTTCAACCTATTGCTAATGGTAAGCACCCTTGGACACATCTTTCCATGGACTTCATTGTCGAGCTCCCTGTTTCCAATGGTAATACTGTTATCCTTATGGTGGTTGACCATTTTTCTAAAATGTCACATTGCATTCCCTTGAAGAAGCTGCCTACCGCCCAGGAGCTTGCTTCAATTTTTGCCCGGGAGGTCTTCCATTTACATGGGTTACCCAAGGAGATAGTGTTGGACCGGGGTAGCCAGTTTGTCTCCAGATTTTACTGTCAGGGTGCCAGGAATCAGACTGAGACGACAAGTGCAAAAATAATCACACCTTTATTAATAGCAAAATATAATAAAAATTCCACAAGTCGCATAACAAGCCAGGAATCAAAACCAGAGCTGGTAGTCAGATGAGCCGAGTCAGGAGCCAAAGCGAGTAGTCAGACAAGCTGGAATCAGGAACAAGGAGAACAGCAGGGTCAGGAACAAGCCAGGGATCAGGAACCAGGAAGGACGTCAGACAGCCAGGTAATACACAGGAGCTCTCACAAACAGGTCTGAAACAACACAAGGGCAAAGCACATGACATCACAATTCTAAAACTGCATCCTGTCTCACACTGATGATGTACACCAGTCTGGCCATAAAAGGAAGTACAGGAAAATGGCTGCCAGCAGCACATGACAAACAAAGCAGGCAAAAAAACCCTGACAGGTGTAGGGGAATAGGGTAGAAGTTGGATGGGGAGGTTGGATCAAGAGAAGGTTTTTTGCAGATATGTGTGTATAGTGCATGTTTAAGAGATGAGAGAAATATAACAGTCCTGAGGGAGATATTGAAAAGGTGTGTGTTAGGACAGGAGAGAGTAGGAGAGATTGGGGTTAGAAGTTATGAAAGGGTGGAATCAAAGGGGCATGTACTGAGATGGAAGGATAATATCAGGGTAGAAACTTCATCCTCAGTAACAGGAGCAAAATACCTGAATTTGTGGCTAGGTGGGTTTTTGATGTTTGCAGGGGGCTGGGCATTGGTAATAAGTTCAGAGATTATTTAATTGCTGATGGAATCTATTTTGATATTTAAGTGGCTGGTAAAATAATGAGCTGAGTAACAAGTGATGATTGGAGGTGGGAATGGGCAGAAAAGAGAATTGAAAGTGGAGAACAGGCATTTGGGGTTTAAAGGAAGAGTAGAGCTAAGAGTAGATAATTAGTCCTGCTTAGAAAGTTTAAGGCCTAAAAAGTTATAGTTAGAACATTCAGCTGAATAGCAAAACTTTCTCCAATGATGCTCAGCAGTGTGGGAACATCTGCTTAAGTAGCAAGTCAAAGGAGTATGCCAGGGCTGTGGATGAGTGCTTGGTTTGCAAACTATAGTAAGAGGGCCAAATTGTCAAGGACTAATGATAGCGTGAAGTTGTAGAGACTGATAGACTGGTCAAGGCAGGATAAGGAGGATATGGAAAAGAGCATAGATTTGAGAGAGATGTTGCTAATCTAATGACTTAAAGGGATATTAAAACCATTTTTTTTCATGATTCAGATAGGTCATACAATTTTAAACAACTTTCCAATTAACTTCCATTATCTAATTTGTTTCATTCCCTTTGTATCCTTTGTTGAATTAGCAGCAACATACTACTGTGAATTATCTGAAAGCCAATGGCAAGATGCATATGTGGGCAGCCACCAATCGGCAGCTTCTGAGCCTACTCAGGTATACTTTTCAAAGGATACAAAGAGAATGAAACAAATTAGATTATAGAAATATATTGGAAAGTTATTGCATGCTCTATCTGAATCATGAAATAAAGAAAAAAAAATGTGTTCCATGTCCCTTTAATGCTTCTTTGGAATTTGGTGTAGGGGTTAGTTGGTTGGAAAGTAGGGAGTAATGTCATGCTGCAAGTGAAGAGATAATTGTCAGAAAGAGGAAAAAAAGTCAATTTGTGAGTTGTAACAGAGTGCATCAATAGCTGAAAGTAAAATACAGTGGCAAGAAAAAAGTATATGAACACTTTGGAATTAGTTGATTTTCTGCATGAATTGGTCATAAAATTTTATCTCATCTTCATCAAAGTCACTAGGTAAAGACAAACACAATGTGCTTAAACTAACAACACACAAACAATTATAATCTTTCATGTCTTTATTAAACACATCCCATTAAACATTTATAGTGCTGTGGAAAAACTAAGTAAACACTTGGATTTAATAGCTAGTTAATCCTCCTTTGACAGCAATAATCACGACCAAGCATTTCCGGTAGCTGCAAATTAGACCTGAACATCGTTCAGGAGGAATCTTGGACCACTCTTCCTTAGAGAAATGCTTTAGATCAGTCATATTCTTAGAATGTCTGGTGTGAACATCTATTATGAGGTAATTTAACAGCATCTCTATGGGGTTAAGGTCTGGTTTCTGACAGGGTCACTCCAAAAGGTGGATTTTCTTTTTTTGAAGCCATTCTGTAGTGGATTTTCTTTGATGTTTAGGATCATTGTCCTGTTGCATTAGCCAACTTCTACTGAGCTTTGTCTGATATTGTCCTGTAAGATATTTTCATAGACGTGGGAATTCAATTTTCCCTTGATGATGGCAAGTGGTCCAGGCCCCAAAGCAGCAAAGCAGCCTCAAATCATTAAGCTTCCTCCACCGTACTTAATACTGTTGGTATGCTGTGCCTTTTTTATGCCTTACATAGTACTACATGTTCTTCCCAGACAACTCAACATTAGTTTCATCAATATACAAAATATTTTCCCAGTATTGTTGTGGAGTGTTAAGGTGGTCTTTGGCAAACATCAGGTGTTCAGCAATGTTTTTTAGGAAAGCATCGGCTTTCTTCATGGTGTCCTGCCATGGACACCATGCCTGTTCAACGTTTTTTCCATATTGTAGACTCATGAATAGAGATTTTAATCACTTCCAATGATTTGTTCAAGTTTTTATCTATCATTGTAGGGTTCTATTTTACCTAATTGAGAATTGTACAGTGCACACATTGAGTCATCTTGGTTGGAGGCCACTTCCAGGCAGAGTAGCCACAGTTCTAAATCGTCTCCATTTATAGACAATTTTTCTAACAGTAGACAAATAAATATCTAAGCTCTTTGAGATAACTTTTTAACCCTTTCTAGATTCATGCAACACAACAATTCTTGACCGCAGGTCTTCTGAGAGCTCTTTTTTTGCAAGACATTTTTCACATAAACAGATGTATCTAAATGTTTTAGTGATTTTTATAGGTCAAAGTAGCTCTTACCCACACCTCCAATCTTGTTTCATTAATTGGAGACCAGGTTTTCCTATTTCCAAATCTAATTAGCTTTTGTTAAAGTCATTAGCCTAAGGTTTTTGCATTCTTTTTCCAACCTGTACTTTGAATATTTGATGCAGAATGTATGATTTCTTGGCCATTTTTCAGAGAATGTGAATGATAGCACAAAAAAAATTCTTTCACTCATGGTTAGTGTTTGGCTGAAACCATTTATTATCAATCAACTGTGTTTACTCATTTTAGGACAACAGAAACTACCCAAATGACCCTGATCAAAAGTTTACATACCCTGGTGATTTTGGCCTGATAACATGCACACAAGTTGACACAAAGGAATGGCTATTAAAGGTTACCATCCTCACCTGTGATCTGTTTTCTTGTAATGAGTGTGTGTATACAATGTCAATGAGTCTCTGGACTCCTGACAGACCCTTGCATCTTTCATCCAGTGCTGCACTGACGATTCTGGATTCTGAGTCATGGGGAAAGCAAAAGAATTGTCAAATCTGCGGGAAAAGGTAGTTGAATTGTATAAAACAGGAAAGGGATTAGAGTTTGAACACTGCTGATTTGAATTCTCAATTTCTTGGAAATCTTTTTATATCCCTTACCTGTTTTATACAGTTCCACTACCTTTTTCCCACAGATCCTTTGACTATTCTTTTTCTTTCCCCATGACTCAGAATCCAGAAACGTCAGGGCAGCAATGGATGAAATATGCAATTATTATTTGTAGTGGGAGCGGTATAACAAATTTGTAATAGACTTGTGGTAAAATAGCCTGCCAAATGGCTTAAGCTTAACCCCAATCCAATAAATGTCAAACCCTTGATACCTGTCCTGGTAACCAAATTGTTTTTAGAGAAGTGGTGGCAATAAAGATTCCGTACTGACGTACGTTTCTCCGTAAGCATACGGCTTTTTCAAGGTAGTGGATGGTGTGCGTCTCCTCTCCCAAGAAAGATACAGGGTGAATGATGATCCTATTGGTTGTTGCAAATGTCACCTGGTTATGTTTAAAAGTTCTGTCCGCCATCTTTGATAAGGGCAAGAGAGTTCTTCATATATGTTTGAAAGTTCCGTCTGCCATCTTTGATTTTTACAAGTGGTATATGAAATTTTAATATAGCACTTGATTTAATGAGAGGTTTGCAAGGGTTAATAATAGAATTTATAAGGAAGGGGATCAAGTAACAAAAACTATGTATGTGACCCCCCTTTTAAATAAATATTTTTTAGGAGTTTATGAGTGTATGGTTCAAGTTAGGAGTACATTTTATTTTTATGTAGGATGCTCCTAAAACTAAGGAATAATGATTACTCATATCTCCAGTAAATTACTAACCCTGCATGTGTACAATGCTAATAAGATTTTAGCGTTTGATAGTAATAAGGTGGTAACTATGGAGTGTTGTAAATACGATCACTGAGGTTATACCATTATTACTATGATCAATATACTCTCAACTTAATGTACACACTGGAAGTTGTATAATCACAGCGTGTTATGTAAACAAGGATTCTTCTCGTAAAAGACCCAATGGGAAAACAACCGATCATATACACACTCTCGTATGACCTAATTAAAAGGTTATGGATTGCAAAGAGCAGTTTAACATAGAGCTGAATGTTAACAATGGGTACATAGCTACAAGGTTGCCAAGCGATGCTATGAACCAATCAGGAAGAACCTATGGCATACACCCATAATTTGTGCAATCAGGAATCCGGAACGGAACAAAGGGGAGTGACAATATGACGCAATGCGTCTGGATTGGTTGGTTATCCCAGATTAAGGGTTTTAAAAGCGGCTCACTCAGGTACTCGGCTTGTCATTTTTCTAAAATAACTTAAGCATTGATAAAGGCCAGGTTATAAGCCAAAACGCGTTTGTGAATTTTATTTTTGTACGGTGTGGAATATCCCTGGCACCTGAAGCCGATGTCTGCAGTTATCGGCCAGAAAACAGGGAGATATTTCCACAGATGATATACTGGTGGTTGTTCCTTGGATTAGCAGGGATACCTGCTATTTTTACTTAGACTTATTAAAGGTTAAGTTTTATTTATTTATATTAAGAAAGAGTGCTAGATAAACCCTTTTCTTTTCCCTAGTTCTTTTATGGGGGTTGAGTGTTCAGCCAAACACTAACCATGCGTGAAAGAAAAGTTTTTGTGTTATCATTAATATTCTCTGAAAAATGTCCAAGAAATCAAAAATTCTGCCAGGGTATGTAAACTTATGAGCACAACTGTATATATATATATATATATAAAGTTAAAACATTTTTAGGCTAAATAACCATTAATATTGTTATTAATATACTGTCTCCAAAATTAATGTTATGTGTGAATACTTTCTTATGTGGGTAATTTAACGTATATTGCGTGTTTATATAAAACAAAACAATTTGCTTTATAAATTGAGACCTGCATTTCAGAAGGCTAGGATGATATGGGCTAAAACAGGGTACATATATACCCAAAAGCATCTTGTTAAGTATTGGTCAGAAAAGAGGCAAATTCGATTTTTTCATTCAGACAAATAGGTGAAAGGGTCTTCAAATTGTAGATCCATCTTGTTTCTTTCTAAAGCAGTATGGTATCAAAGTTTTCCCCTTGTCTACTAGTTTTAACATGCTCAATACCAATAAATTCCAAACTATCCAGTTTGGATTCAAATGGTACTAAGCAAAATGCATAGCTATCGGGCTGTCTATATTCAGATATTTAATATCATCACAATGCTCAGTGATGCGAGATCTGAACTCTCTAAAGTTTTTTCCCACATAAAAACGTGGGCAGAAACAAGACAAAAGGTAAATGACTCCACTTGTAGAGCAATTTATGAAGGACTTAATTTTGTACGTTTTCCCTGTCATTGTACAGAAGGTTTTAGTCATTTTGACAAAGTCACAGCAAATGCAATGATTACATGGAGAGCATCCAACAATTATTTGAGCATGTGATGTCAACCAGTTGGTGTTCTGGTGAACTCACACTTCCCCAGATGATCCTTTAAATTGTTTGCTCTATGTGCAGTCATCTGTGGGTAGTTTGCAACATGTTCATGCAAGGTGTCATCCTTAGATACAAAGTACCAATTTTTCTTTAAGATATTTCTCAACTTTGTCCAGTGAGAATTATACTTAGCAATAATTTTATTATCATTGAGATCACACTCTTTATGATCATAAAGGAGGTTCTGCTTGTTTTATAATTAGCCATAATCCTTGAACTTTTTAGACATCTCTCTTTATTGTTTGTTAAAAGACTGCTCATCAGAGCATATCCTACATAATCAGAAGAATTGACCATAGGGTATACCCATTTTTAAGTTCTCAGGTTTGTTGACTAGTTCCAAGTAAGAGGCTATTCAATGCTATATTTTCCCTAAACACCATATTCGGTCACTATTTTTGCTGATTAGAAGGTCAAGAAAGCTAATACTTTTAGGTTCATTATTGCATGTAAGGGATATGTTTGAGTCATTTCGATTGAGTAGAGATACAAATTCCTCAAGTTTCTCCTTAGTACCCTCCCAAAGAATTAAAATTTCGTCCACGTACCATATTCATAGGGATATGTGTGCCTCCTCCCATGCCACTAGATCACCAAAAACCACCTGGGTTTTCCACAAATCTAAGTGCAGACATGCATAGGCAGGAACACACGTAGCCCCCATGGCGGTTCCTGCGAATCTGCTTAAATAATTTTCCATTAAACATTAACATTTTATTGTTAAGGACAAAGTCCAAAAGTTTAGTTAAAAATGTTGTATGTCTTTCAAAATCAGGACCCCTAGTCAGCAGGAAGCATTTACTTGCCTCGGTTCCTACATTGTGAGGGATTGAGGAGTATAAAGACTTAACATCCAAAGAGACCAGCAAAGTGTTTTCCGAGACGGTTATACCGTCTAATTTCTTTATGACATCAGTTGAGTCTTGTACGTAAGTCCTTAATTCAGATAGAAAGGGCTGCAAGAAAAAAAATCTACATACCTACTGATACCCTTAGTTCCAGAGATTATAGGACGGCCTGGGGGCTGGCTTATTGACTTGTGCAATTTGAGAATACAGTAGAAGACTGGAATTTTGGGTTTGTCATTATATAAGAAACTGAACTCCTGACCAGAGATCAGGCCTTCTCTTCGTGCATCATTGAGAAGGAATAATAGTTCATTATGGGAACATAGAAAATCATCCTTAGTGACCTTCTTATATTGTTCTATTTCAGACAATTGGCGTATTGCTGTGGTAGAACCTCATAAAAAATTATATTAAATAACTCAGCAGGATCTGCATATATTACTTATTTCGATTTTGAGGTTAGATGGCTCAATATTAAGCTGATAACTGGTGATTTATCAGCTATCTACTCACAGCTGCTGAAATTGTGACAACTTAAGGCTCTGCCCAGAGACAATGATATTTTAAAAAGCCTTCCAATTTACTAATTTTAATGTTGTTATCATTTTTGCTTAGTACTATTGGTATCCTTTGTTAAAGATTAATCCTATGTGAGCTCAGGAGCATGCATGTGTCTTTAGCCATCTGGCAGCAGTGTTTGCAGCAATGCTTATTGCAATGTTATACATAGCTGCTATTCAATTCTACAGACACTCTATGGCAGCAGAGTTTGCAACTTTGTATGAGATTGTTTAAAACATTCTTGCAAACAAAGACATGTGCATGCTCCTGAGCGTACCTAGGGTTACTATTTAACAATGGATATCAAAGGAACTAAGCAAAATTGATAATAGAAGTAATTGGACCGTTGTTTATTGCATGCTCTATCTGAATTATGAACGTCTAATTTTGACTTGACTGTCTCTTTAAGTATATTAATTCACAGTGCTGATTATATCATTTGTTTATCTAGTCCATCACCAAGCCCCATGCCCAATCCAAGTCTTTAAAAATATAATTTTGTGAGGTAGCTTAACATTTTAATCAATAAAAAATGTGACTTTGAAATGTGATACCTGTCAAATGACAGATACTATTTTAAAATGGAGACATATGTGGCAGATAAGGGAATTTCTAAATCATATTTCAAATTTGCATTTAATCTGGAGGTTAAATTGAATGAGTCTTTGAACATCTATTTGATTATGTAAATAAACCATAGAATGCATTTCCCTGGACACTGCTTGCAAAAATGTGTTTTGTCTGACTAATGAAGCCCAGGAAGGCTGACATGTATAAAGTAAGCTGCTTATCTAATTCAGAAGAGATTTGCCTGCTGTTTGGAGACTAAATTGTGCTTTTGCATGAGCCTGTAAGGCTACAAAAAATAAATAAATGATTCCCATTGTGTACAGAGCATGTAAGTTAAAAGAAAGAGATAATCAAAAGATTGTGCCTTAAATTACTCAGTGACTGCACCTGAGATAATCTCTCTAATAGGACAAAAAATATTTTACTGTCTTTGTAAACTGCAATATAGTACATAGCATTATTTTAATACTGTTTATGGATATCAAATGGTTTAAAGACAAAACATAATTTATGCTTACCAGATAAATTCCTTTCCTTCCTGGCAGGCCACAACTTCATTCCTTACTGTTGGAAAATGCAAAACCTGGCCACCAGGAGAAGGCAAAGGCACCCCAGCCAAAGGCTTAAATATCCCTCCCCTATATAGTGATTTAAAGTGTATATATAAAAAACGGTCTTACCCTCCAGGATCCATGCTGTGGAACAGTCACAGCCTCTGAAGTGTGACAGTCTTGCAGCAGCGCTTCTGACATGGACTTGAGTGTGTAACAGCAAGCAGTGAAACTCGTCAACACTGATTGCTCAGAAACTGTTAGTCGGCAGTCTGGATGGATTTGCAGAAAAAGCTTTCCCTGTATCTCAAGACTCTAACTTTCATCAGTACTCTCACTGAGAAGCTGACATGATTACTTAAAACTTCAGTCCTTTCTTGAAGGGAACATACCCATTACAGGACTATCCAAATCTTCTGACACTTCTCTGCCACCTCCTATAGTGACGAAAGTCAAAGAATGACTGGGGGATAGGGGAAGTAGGAGAGATATTTAATCCTTTGGCTGGGGTGTCTTTGCCTCCTCCTGGTAGCCAAGTTTTGTATTTCCCAACAGTAAGGAATGAAGTTGTGGACTCTCCCTGCTTTATGGAAGGAAATATTCAGTATTTAAGAGCATAACCTATTTAAATCTGAATAAAATTACAGTTAAAAAAACATTGATACAAGTTATAGATTTAGTATATAGAATGCAGTTACCCATCCTTCCTTCATTTTTTTAAAATTTGTTTCCATTCCTTTTATTTATTCTCTCTCTTTTTATTTGCCCATTTCCCTAGATTATATAAGAAACAGATTTGTAGATTAGATTCCAATCCAAATTTACATTCTGATTAACATAATCCCTCTTTTAGTTCAACGTGTATCCCAGTTCTGCTTCCTTTTAAGTCACGGAATAGATTATGTTATTTACTTAGCTATATTTTTTGGTACATCTGATGCCCTAGTGAGATAGCTGAATGCATCTGGTGAACCAATGACAAGCGGTATATTTGTACAGCCACCAATCACTGGCTAACTTAGAGGCAGTGCATAGCTGCTCTGAGCATACCTAGGTATGCTCTTCAACAATGATGCCAAGAGAACTATGCACATTTTATCAATTAAATTGGAAACTGAAAAGATGTTTAAAATTACATTCTCTGTCTGAATACTGAAAGTTAAATTTCCTTTCAATGTATGTGAGAGAGTCCACAAGATTATCACACATGGGATATTCTTTCCCTGACCACAAGGAGGAAGCAAACCAATCCCACATTCTAATTATTTCTATTTGTTAAAACCCACTGCCTTTTTATTACAACAATGAAACAAACTGTTTTATATCCTTTTAAATAATAACTGATGTTCATTCCTGAGCTTAGTGTAATTTCTGAAGTAACATTATGTTTTCAAAGTATTGCAGTAGGTAGACCTAGGTAGGTTTTCCCCAGGGTCCTCCTATATTTAGTGACCTGTCCAGTTCCCCAGTGGGATTTAAGTGAATAGTGGACTTGCTGTCTGATTCCCAGGACCTCACCCCCGCCTGCTGCTGTGGAAGTTGCATACTTTAATTTCTATTGGTACTGCCTACTTTGGAGATAACAGAAGATCACATCCCTCCAGTGGCTTCTGCTAAAATTCTTGATAAGTTTTTCAAACATGTACCGAAACCCCTTCTCTATTCCTGATGCTATTATGGATTTGGTAAATAAAGAATAGAACATAATGGGCATTGCCTTTTTTCCTTCATCTATATTGAAAAAATAAGTTTCCTTTACCCGCTGCTACTCTACTCTGAAAGACCATACCGAAGGTGGACAGAATCATCTTCACCCTGGTGAGCTGTACCACTATTCCCCTAGATCAGTGATGGTTAACCTTGGCACCCATGATGTTTCAGAACTACATTTCCCATTATACTGAACTAAACTACAGAGTGCTTATGCTTCATGGGAAATGTAGTTCCAAAACATTTGGGGTTCCAAGGTTAGCCATTACTACCCTAGAGTACAGTACCTCTTTCAAATCCCAATAGATAGGAAATCTAAAGGCTGTGGTCTTTCAGCTGGTGGGTACTTATTAAAGTAACTTGTGTGGTTGTTGCTATGTAAGTTTGGTGTGACAAGACTGCGGAGAAGTTGTCTCTAGAGGACATCCTAAACAGCATCAGATAGATCAGGATTACAATTAGCTTAATTTGTGATACTGCCATAGAAATGGCTCCACTAAAGCAATGGGAGTGTTGGCTAGACGTACCTTGTGGCTAGGAGCAAACTTATATCTCTCCCTTTTTTAGGGTAAGATACTATTTGGTCCAAGCCTGAATTCTATTATATTCACAGTTACTGGGGTAAAACAAATCCAAGGGTAAGGCCAATGCTAGCTCTCACTCCTTTCCTCTAGCTGCTCTCACTCCTCTCTTCAGTTCAAGTGTCAAAACAATATTTCTGTCTCTAATCCACCAAGTTCTTCCAAATAATCAGTGCATTCCAGTACTTTCTGGTACAAGTCTAAGCAGTCCAAAAGACTTCCTCTGCTTCCAAGTCAGCATGAATTGTATCGCTCACTTCGGACTTCTGTGGAAGGCAGATTGAAACTTTATAAGAGTTTAGGCAAAATCCATGCTAGATCCCTGTGTACTGGAAATAATTTCCATGGGTTACAAAATCTATTTCTGAAGAGGCCTCTCCACAAGAGATTCCGTATGACTTGCATGTTATACATGACGTTATCAAGGCAAGAGACTTACTGACATATGTGGTGGATCTGAAGGACATGGGAGTTATTGCTCCAGTTCCATATAAGAAAGTAAACTCTATACAGATTTCTTATAGTTCCAACCTTCAAAATGGAAACAATTTGCAGTATTTTCCTATTACTACAGGAGAACCATAGACTTGAAAAATGTTTATCTCCACATCGTTATTCATTTGGGTCATATGAAGTTCCTCTGTTTTGCTTCTGTCAAAAAACACTATCAGTTTGTGGTTCTGCCCTTTAGTCTGTCCATGGCTCCAGAGGTGTTTATCAAAGTATAGGGAGTAGTTCTGTCACATGGCATTGCTGTAGCGCCATATATGGATGACATCCTGGTGCAGGCAGGTTCATTACAGGAAGCCCTGAACCACACAAGGAAGTTGTTGCATCAACTGTGCACCTATGGATAGTGCATAAATATTTCCAAGAGCTCTGGTTCCTCAGACCCAAGTGTCCTTTCTGGGATTCATGTTAGACTCTAGTTTCTAAAATGTTATCTTTTACAGAAGAGTGCAGTCTCGAACAATAAAATATGTTTTCCCTACAACAACTTACACCCCTTACTACTGTAAATAATTTATAGGGCATTTGGTTAGTGCCTTGGAAGAGATCCCCATTGCCAAGTTTTACATGAGACTGCTTCATCTGTCACTGCTCCATCAGTGGAATAAAAATCACAAGGACCTGTATCAGCACATCTCTCTAAATCAGGATACCAACAGTCCCTATCTTGGTGGCAGTCTTACCAGTCCTTAGAACATGTAGTTTCTTTTAGAAGGCAACAATGTACAAAAGACTCCAGTCTCCTGGGATGAGGAGTTGTTAGGGAGGCATGAGAGTGCAGGGAGTGTGGTCTTCTTGGAAGAAAAGTAGATATGTGCATGGCGAAAACATTTGGTTCGGATCGATTCAGATTTTTTCAAATTTCGGTTCGGATCAATTTGAATTCGGAAAAATTTGAATCGATTCGGTTCGGATTCGTAATAATACTACTAGGCCATTGGTATCTCTACTAAAAATATCAGATAACCGCAGTGGATATAAAAGACTGCTGAACATAACTTGTTATTGTAAAGGTCTTATGCGTGATCTATAAAATCTTAATGTTGAAAAGGGGACTTATCTCTCAACCTTAATTGGTCTAGGCAAATATCAGTCTAAGCAGTGTCAGCATAGACGTCAAGATAGACCGCCTCCTACCAAAGATGATAGGTTCTATCAGGAGAATGACGATAATGACGTCAGTAAACAACACCCACTTTTAGTGTCGTAATAAATACCTGGAGGGGTAGCGTTAGCATACACATAAACCTAGGCAACCTCCTACCAAAATGTGATTGGTTCTTCATGGGTATGACATAAATAATGTCAATCTACTACACCCACTTATCGTAGCATAATGTAAACATGTCAAAGCTCTAACCTGTCAGATATCAGATGTATAGAGGCGTCTTGATACTAGGTAGTATGTGACTGTGCTCAACTCCTAAACTAATGCAGAATTGTATAATGAAGTGTATTTGGCTTCTTCTAAGTGTCATGCTCTATCTAATAAAAGACATGATTATAGAGTATATAAGCATAAAAAGGGGTGTAATAAGAGCACTATTGTTGGCCTATATGACCGAAAATAAACCCATATACTATATATCTAATATAAGTGATATGTTATGTGTGACCAGTACATACATTTCAATATATACATGAGTACAGTGCCAATATTATTACTGGTCACATAATATAAGGAGATGAACATGATCAGGGGAAAACACAAATATATCATGTGGGCTTGCTCGAAAAGGCGCCCAAAGGTTAAATATAAAATTAAATAAAAAATGTGTATGTGAAGTATATGACACAAATATTTGATATGCAACAAAAGGTCCCAAACAAATCTTTTCAAACCAGAGATATAATAATCATAATAGGGAAGTATTAATTAAAGATTATTGTGTGTTTGACACCAATAATTACATACATATATACATATATACATACACACCAACATGCATGTATATATGCATATGCATGTCCATTAGAAAATATAAAATACTAAAACCACTAGTTAGCCATGATAAGTCTTGTTATAGCAAAGTGGGGAGGGAAATTCAGGTGCACACACATTTTGAACCAGTCACCTCATGAAGGACCTAAATAGGCCATGCAGAATGGAAATGTTTTAAACAAAAAAAATATATATATCCAAAATGAACACTATATAAATTTAAACAAAAGCAGCTGAGTCTATCACCTCATTTAAACCCATTGGAAATAAGGTCTGGAATCTAAAGATCAAATATGTCTCCCTTTGTCTCAGTTTAGTAAACCTATTATGGTACCGACTTTGGGGGAATACATTCTAATGGAGTTATTTGTAGCTGACATTTACCTGAGATATGTTCATGACAATGGTGTCGAGATACACTATGTTTTAGTGATTTACATAACACATTTCTCAAATGTTCACTCCATCTCACCCTGACTTTTTTACAAGTACATCCTATATATTGAACCCCACATTTACATGTGAGCACATATATGACGTAGGTGGAGTCACAAGATAATCTTCCTGAGATATTGAATTTTTCTCCTGTGGCATGGGAGGTGAGTGTCCCCGTGTGTAATATATTTGCACATGAGGCAACATTTTTTGCTACATTTGAAGGTACCCTTTTTCGCTGAGTTTATTTGGGAAATCAATTTGTCATTATTTTTATTTTTAATGCTATTATTAGATTTTTTGGACATAACCACTTTGCTTGGTGCTAATTTTTGTTTTAAAGTGGGGGCCCTCCTATATACCAATCTTGGTTGCAGGGCAAAAATTTTCTTAAGGATTGGATCCCTCAATAAAATCGGCCAATGTTTCTTTAAGACTCTGCTAACTACCTTCTGGTTGGAGTTATATTGGGTAACAAATAACGGTTGTCCCTCTAAGTTTTTCATTGGTTCTTTTTTATCGCCTTTTCCAGTAATTAGAAGTTCTCCTCTATCCAATGACCTTGCTCTGTCACAACCTTTTTCTATGAGCTCTAGGGGATAACCTTTTTCTTTAAATCTTTCTTTTAGTATCTATGATTGTTCATTGTATTTTTCTAATGAACTACAATTTCTCCTCATTCTACAAAATTGGCTATAGGGGATATTATCTTTCCAGCTGTTGAGATGATTGCTGGAAAAATACAAAAAGTTGTTGCAATCCACTTGCTTAAAATACGTGGACATACAAACTTTACCATCATTTCCCCAGGTCAAAACCACATCTAAGAATTCAATAGTGTGTTCTTGTATATTGGAAGTGAAGTTTATACCCATATTGTTAGTATTCAGGGAAGACACAAAATTATTTGCTTCTGTGACTGATCCTTCAAACACAAAAAGAAGATCATCTATATATCGGTCATATAACACCAGATTGCCCCTCAATTTTGCGTTATAGATATACAATTCCTCAAAGATTCCCATAAAGAGGTTGGCAAAGTTTGGGGCAAATCTGGTGCCCATGGCCATTCCCTTTACCTGTAGATAGAATTCATCCAAAAATTGGAAGTAATTATGCTTGAGGATGAAATCAATTAGGGTAATTATATATTCTTTTTGTATATCTGGCATATAGATATCCCTTTCTAAGAATATTGTAGTAGTTTTAATTCCAAGATCATGGGAAATGTTTGAATATAAAGATCCAACATCACAGGATAACCACAACAAATTACTCTTGAATTGTAAATGTGATAACTTCTAAGAGTAAGTCTTTAGTGTCTTTGATGAATGATGGTAAGTTGCATACATATTTTTGCAGATATATATCAACATATTCACTTAGCTCATCCTTAATACTATATATCACCGCTATAATGGGCCTACCTGGTGGAATTTGTGCATTTTTGTGCAGTTTGGGGAGGTGGTAATAATAAGGTATGTTTGGGTGATCAGACAGTAAATATCTTTTTTCTTTGTTACTCAGAATACTTTCAACAGCTCCCTCTTCTAATATCTGTACTAATGCTTTAGATAACTCAGTTGTAGGATCATGGGAGAGTTTTTTTTAAAATACTCTGTATCCAGAAGAATAAGTTCTGCTTCTTTAATATAGTCGGTATAGTCTTGGAGCACTATACCTCTATCTTTGTCCCCCTGACAAATAACTAAATTGTGATCATTCGTCAGGCTTTTTAGGGCTCTTGCCTCATTTGGCCAGATTCTCTTATTACCCAGGACATGGTGAGGGATAGTTTCCCAATCCTCCAAAACCTACTGTTGGAATAAATCTATATATGAAACATCATCCCTTGGGGGATTGAAGGTCGACATCGGGGAAAGGGAAGTATGGATCACTTCCCCAAATAATTCATTGGTCAATTGTTCTGGTTCACAATACATGATGGTGGACAAGTGCTTATCTTGTTGACTATTTAAAAGGATGGGTAGACCCTTGATGAGATTTAAGAGCAAAGTATCTTTGTAAAGAGAGCTTTCTGGTGTATTTGTTAAGATCTACATATAAATTAAATAGGTTATGTGTGTTGGGTGGGCAATAAGATAGAGCTCTACCTAGAATTCTTACTTCGTCATTTGTAAGGGAATGTGAGGAAAGATTGAAAATTCCATTTTTTAATTTTTGTAACTTTTGTTTTTTGTAGGTTTTCCCTCTACCTCTCCATCCCCGTTTGGATACAGTCTTTTTTTCTGGTTGTGGGACTGGTTGGTGGACTGATGGTGATTCCTCCTCCATTAAGGAGCGAGGTTTGGGGTTTGGGGAGTATTATCAGTATTAGTGCCTTGGAAGAAATCCCCATTGCCAAGTTTTAAATGAGACTGTTTCATCTGTCACTGCTCCATCAGTGGAATAAAAATCACAAGGACCTGTATCAGCACATCTCTCTAAATCAGGATACCAACAGTCCCTATCTTGGTGGCAGTCTTACCAGTCCTCAGAACAGGTAGTTTCTTTTAGAAGGCAACAATGTACAACTGACTCCAGTCTCCTGGGATGAGGAGTTGTTAGGGAGGCATGAGAGTGCAGGGAGTGTGGTCTTCTTGGAAGAAAAGGTTACCAATCACCATTTTGTGCAATATTCAAGGCTCTTAAGAGTTAGTTCAGAAATCAGCCTTACATCTGATTTTAATGTCATGGTGGTAGTCTACATCAACCATCAAGAGTGAACTCATAGTTCCTTAGTGATATATAGGTGTCATGATAGGTAGAGCACAATCAGGCTCAGTTGTCAACCATCCACCTTCCGAGAATCAAAAATTTGGAGGTGAAATTTCGGAGTCACCAATAACTTTATCCTGGAGAATAGTTTCTCATCAAGAGGTGTTCCACCAGATTGTGACTCACTGTAGTCTCTCAGTGATAGACCTCATGACTTCACACCTCAACCACAAGTTGTGCTAGGGCGCGGAATCCACAGGCAGCACTAGTAAATGCCTTAATAGTTTTGTGGTTATTCAAGCTGATGCACATATTTCCTCTGTTTGTGATGTTATCCCGGGAGCCAAAATCAAACAGGAGAGAGAATCAATAATTTTGGTCTTGCTGGCTTGGCAATGGAAAATGGAATGCAAACCATATTCAGATATCCTGTTGCCCACCATAACTTCTTTCTCTGTGACAAGATCTGTTATCACAGGGTCCTTTTTTATTCAGAACCTGCAAACTCTGGCTTTGAAGTTATTTCAATGAAATGACTTATCCTAGCCAACAGAGAACTATGTGATTGAGTCTATATTACAGGCCAGAATACCTTTAACTACTGTAGATGTCTCTACCACCAAGGTGTGAAAGATTTATTTAGCGTGGTGTGCTTCTAGAGGGTACTGATAGAATTCTTTTAGATTCCTAGGTTTTTAGAGTTTCTTCTACAGGGCTTGGAAAAAAGTTTGTCTATCAGTTCTCTGAGCAGATTTCAGCCTTATCTGTTCTGTATCATAGATTGATTACTAGGTGTCATGGATACCAGGCTAGCATAGCCACCTCCTCCCATATTGTGGAATTATTGTGTCCCCACCAGCTTCCATTGTATTGTTACCCTGATTGCACATTGTCATGGTAAAGAGCTGATCTCTGCCACTTGGTCCCTTCATGCCTTGCCAGGTTTATGGAACTACTCGCTTGCTGGGCTTGCTAGCGGTCCCTGCTGAACTTTAACCTAGGTCACTCCAGAGGTCATTTGCCCCATAGCTCCGCTCTTTTGTAGGCTTGTTAGGCATTTGGTAGACAGGGGTTGGGGTGAGTGCTGAGGGGGAGCTCACTCGGGAACTGGGGGTTTTGGACCCCTTCACCTTAGGCTGTTCCTGAGTACATTTGCCAGGCTGTCACTCCGGTCCCCAGTAAAGGATCAAGTGGCATCTGTGGACCAGGAACTTTCCAATTACAACCTGGAAGGGCGTTTCTAATACTAGATACTGTGGGGGTCTTTTTGTGACTATGGCTCCTATGGAGGCACCAGCCAGTCTGGAGGGGCAGGAATGGCAGGATCAGATAAGGTTCTTATCAAGATAAGATTATGTTTAAAAACTGTGTGGTTTCCTCAATAAAGGCAGTTCATGTTTCACCTTAATACTGGTCTTGTCTGGTTATTAGGGTGGGCGCTTGCTAAAATCACTTTCTCTGCTCTGTAGCTACAAGTTTAAGGTACAGGAAGGACCCTTTTGTTGGAGCTACCCAGTCTGGGTAGCCGGAGTCTATCACAACTGGTTGGCAGCGGTGGGATGCTTCCTTCTACTGAAACATCCAAACCACCACTAGGCTCACTTTGGATGGAGCAGCGGGACTCTGGGCTTAAAAGAAGTACCCTTAAAGATTTGCTGGAAGTCAGTGGACAAATGGCCAATAACAAATCCAAGGCAGAGATCATCGCCGAGCTGATGGAAGCAAGCAGCCGGGGCAGTGACTGGGCCAGCGAGCCCTCAACTTGGGGGAATGAGAAGCCCGAGGTTCAGAGGGAGATCCAGAGGTGGCTGGCACTCTATGGGACTACCCCACCCCAGGAGATCATCACGCAAATTATTGTGGACACTACATGCCTCAAGATGCTAGAGGTCCCGAAAGCTATGCGGGGAGCCATGCTGGCCAACCTGAGGCCTGCTCCCCCTCAGAAGAAGCTACCCCATGAGGCTTCCTATGCCTTTAAAGACTGAGAAGAGGAGATCGATCAATGCCTGCAGGTATTTGAGACTCAGCGCGAGCTGATGCCACCCGGGTTACCCTCCTGATTGGGAAGCTATTGAGAAGAGCCTTGGATGCCTTCAAAGCCATTCCCCTGGTTGACAAATGGAACTATGAGCGGGTGAAGAAGTGCATCTTGGTGAGGTATGCCATCACCCCTGAGGCTCCTGTCTGAAGTTCCGGAGCCTGAGGAAGAGAGAGGGGCAATACCTTACAGAGTTGACCCACCAGTTCACCCGCTTCCTGGACTATTGGTTTTCGGGTTGCCAAGTGACCACCCTGGCCCAAGCCTCCCAGCTCATCCTTATGGAACATTTTTATGACCACGAGAATGGATAAAGGATCGGAAACCGGAGACAGTGGATCAAACTGGCAGACCATTTCATAAATGCACAATGCACAGTTCGCCCCAAACCCTGTCTGTTAACCCACTTCACTCGAGCACCTCCTCGGCCTTCAGTGACCCACCGGCACCCCCCTGCTCCACCAGCTCCGCTCTGCTCTTCTAGGCCCAGTCCACCCTGGGAGACAGGAATCCGGTGCTGCAGGTGCAGTCAAGTGACCCATGTATGTTCCAATTGCCCCAAGAATCCGCCACACCCCAACTGGACCAGAGCACCAGCAGGGGTCAACAGAGGAGCGGCTCACTGTGGGAGTCAGTGAGCCCAGTGGAGACTGTTGCTTGGGCCAAAGAAGTATTTGGTGTTCTGCATGAGGTAGACCCGGTGCAGGTGGCAGTTGGCGACAATTGGCTGCACCATCGCCAGCCAGTATGGATCAATGGCCAGCAGGGCCAAGGACTACAGGACAGCGGAGCCACCATTACTCTTGTCCAGCCACACCTGGTCACCAGTTTGGACCAGATGAGAAAATCTATTACAGTTCATGTGGCTGGGGATAAGGTGTGCAGGATCCCTACAGCACTGGTGCCTAAGTGGGAGTCATGGCCCACTTGGTGGCAGAAGTCTTATTGGGAGATGACTTGGGATATCTTGCATCCTCCTTCATTATGGATAGCCCTACGGATACTTGCCCAGTCACCACTCACCAACAAGCCAGGATCCTGACCCAGGGGGATTAGGAGGGGACCGCTTTGAGTGGGACAGAGGACTTCTGTACTGGGTTACCGAGGGTGGTGGGAGAAAGCAGATGCCCAAGCGACAGCTGGTGGTACCGCAAAAATATTGTTACAACCTGCTGCGCATTTGGCATGTCATTCCCCTGGCAGGACATCTAGGGATTACTAGGACCCACCACCGAATGACCAAGACCTTCTTCTGGCCCTAGATTATGGGAGACATTAGGCAGTACTGCCATACCTGCAACATTTGTCAGAGAAGACCACTCAAAAGCGTCCTTGCATCACCTCCCTATCATCGATGAACAATTCAGCAGGATAGCTGTTGACATCATTGGCCCCTTGCCCCATCGCAGTCCCTCGGGGAAGAGATATATACTGACAGTAGTGGACTATGCTACCCGGTACCTGGAGGCAATCCCCCTGGCCAATATCCAGGCAGAGACCATAGCAAATGCTCTGCTCCGGATCTTTGCCAGAGTGAGTTTCCCTTGGGAGATTATCTCAGACCAAGGGACTGAGTTTACTGCTGAGCTCACCTAGCAGCTATGGAGGCTTTGTGGGGTAAGACCCCTGCCCAGCTCTCCATACCACCCCCAGACAAACAGTTTGTGTGAGAGGCTTAACGGGACACTGAAGCAGCTGCTTCAGATGTTCTCGGCCTCTCACAAGGGCTGGGAGAGATACCTGTTGCACCTCCTGTTTGCTTACAGGGAGGTGCCCCAAGAATCTACTGGGTTCTCCCAATTTGAGTTAGTAGATGGCCAGAGGGTGAGGGAGCTCCTAGACCTACTTAGAGCCTGCTGGGAAGGATCAGTTGGGGAGTAGGGACACTCCATTGTGGGGTATGTCCTGGAGTTCAGGGACCGATTGAAGGACCTTGCCGCCAGCGTGTGAGAGAACCTTCAGATCGCCCAAGGTAGGCAGAAGTGGTGGTACAACCGTAATGCTTGTAACCGCACCCTAGAAGTGGGTCAGAAGGTTCTGGCCCTAAAACCGACCAAGACAGACAAGCTGCAGGCTTCTTGGCAGAGACCCTACCAAGTGATAGAGCAGCTTTGTGACACTACCTTCTTGGTTGCCAAATGTTCAAATGAACGAGTCCGCCGGACCTTTCATGTGAAAATGCTGAAGGCATACCAAGAGAGGCAAAAGAAGTTAGACGCCATATGTGATCCAGCCATGGATGACTCCGAGAGTCTTCCCATGCCGGAGCTACCTGGGTGGAGAAGGGTGTCAGCAGGTGTAGAGGACATAAGGATAGATGGGTGGATAGGGACTGGGCAGCGGGAGCAAGTAAGGCAGATGATAGAGAGTCAACAGGGCCTGTTCTCCATGGCCCTTGGGTACACCTCAGTAGCAGTGCACCGGGTGAAGACCCCAGGACAGGCGCTCCTGTGGCAGCCAGCATACTGGGTCCACGAGTCAGTTAAGTAAAGCATGAGCAGTGAAATTAGGGAGATACTCAATACCAGAATTATCGAGCCCTCCAAAAGTCCCTTTGCATCCCCGGTGGTACTGGAATATCTGCATTCTCCCCACCCTAACATCCCGGGTGCGCTTGGACCTGTGGATTTACTCAGCTATATAGCTTTACTGCTCGCAAGAGAGAACTCCATCTACCTCTATGATGCCCCTTTTCCTTGACCGTGCTCTAACAGACTGGACACAGGAGATTATGAAGGAGGATCTGGACATGGCAGTGGTGCTTCTTGAGGATCTAGGATGGCTGATGGACTTAAGATTTAGCCAGCTTGCTGCCAGTATCCGCTTGCCGAGCACGGAGGAGGATGGCTTCAGCCCCCATACCACACGAGCAGAGATACACCTCTTGCTCAAGCTGTTACATAGGAGACATCCTCGGAAACCCTCTTGAGAATTTCTCTTTCCCGGGTGGGTTATTCCCTGGAGGAAGAAAACAATCAGTACCTCGCAGTGGACATACATAACACCAGGGGCATAGTGGAAGTTGTGCTACCGCAATCCAACCTCAATGAGTGTGGTGTGGGTTAGTATGGGACCTAATTAATGTAAAAAGTGAGTTCAGCGCTGAAAGCACGGGCTTACATATAATATAGGGTTATTTATGGATATAAATGCCAAATAAGATACTATGTATATATGAATAAAATAAATAAAGATATATAATATGAATGCAAATATTAAAATATATAATATGGTACTATTATACTATTATAGTCATGTACTGTGAAAGATAAAGGGATATAAAAAAGGTGTACCTTCTGGCGATATCAAGGTGAAATGCCAATGCAAATGCAAATAGAGGTATTGAGCAAAATTCAAATGAATCAATATAGAAAGTAACACTAATGTGACAAATACCTCACAACACAAAGAGAAACCAAATTATAGGCCTAAACCTGGATCTAATAATAGATCATACACTAGACATCCACCGAATAATCATTTTGAGCCTAGAACATATAATAGATCTGTCCAAAATAGAACTCAATATAATTTTAATAGAGGGAGACAGACAGAGTACAGTAGATTTGCGCCCTCAGATTATTATCACCATCAAACCAGAGAGGGATTTTAACAAAGAGACCACAGTAAATATAATAACCGGATGCAACCAGATAGAGGATTTAATGATAGGATAAATTCAGACTATCAAAGACAATATCATGAATCAACAGATAATTATTGGGAAAAACCAAGATACCACAGGCCACAATATTCAAACTACACATATGGAAATGAAAGACAAAATAGAGATTGGAGGATTAAAAGATCCAATCATTTTCAACCATTAAGTGAAGACAGTCAACATAGAAATGAGATACACCACTCAACACCGTGGACTAACAAAAAAATAGAACACAACACAGACTCACCCCTAAGAAAAAGAACCAGAGAGGGATTAGAGGAGGTAGAAAGAGAAAGGGACATAAAAAGGGTGAAATAACACCCACTATAGGGATCTTCAATTTAAGTGACAAAATATTAAATGAGGAAGAAAAGAGGGTTCTCAATCTAGGTCTCAACTTTGCACCCTCGGCAAAACTTAATACATTTAATATTCACACCAATGTGAGTCAATTTGTGAGGAAACTTACACTCAAAAGGTATTTTCTTAAAAACCCTATAGAGAGGAACTGGTCAAAACCAACACTAACCACCTCTGACACCCCAATCTTTAAACACTCAGAATTGAAACCCAAATCAACTTTCTATCCTAATAATGAAAAAGGAAAAAACTTAGAAATGTTCGAAAAATTAGTCCAAAGAGACATAAAAAAAGCTAATACTAAAAATAGATCAAGTAATAATCTGACTTATAAGGAAAAAAAAGGTACTAAAAAATCTCCAATCTGACCATAACATAGTAATCAAACCAGCGGACAAAGGGAGAGGAGTCGTAGTTATGAACAGATCACAATACACTGAGGAAGCTTAGACCCTACAAAAAAGTTTTCCCTTAAATTAATGAAATTACTTGACGGGGAAAAAACCAAGAACATATTAAATAATAAAGAATATGGCTTTCTATCATCAAAACTGACTAAAATTCCTATTTTCTACTACCCACCTAATGTACATAAAAGTTTAACTAACCCTCCGGGAAGACCGATAATTTTGGGTATAGACTCCCTTACTTCAAATTTAACAAAATACATAGATGAATTCCTGCAAATTTACGTCAAGAAACTTCCTTCAGATTTGAAAGATACTACAGAGATTTTACAAATTTTAAATAACACAAAATGGGAACACAATTACACTCTAGTAACTTGTGATGTCACATCTTTATACACTATAATAAACCATGAATTGGGAATTCAATCAGTAAAAACATATCTAGAAAAAGATACTACCTTAATGAAGGAACAGACAGGCTTTATATTGGAATGGATTAGATTTATTCTAAATCAAAACTATTTTTCCTTTGAGGGCAAAAAGCTGGGACTGCCATGGGTACAATATTTGGACCCAGTTATGCGAACCTCTTTATGGTGTACTGGGAGGAATCATTTGGTGCAAATCTTGTATTATACAAAAGGTATATTGATGATGTTATTTTTGTATGGAAGGGAGAAGTGTCGGAGTTGGAAGAGATATGTGAAGACATGAATAAGAATAATATTAATTTTAATTTCACCCATACATACAGTAAGCAAAAAATCATCTTCTTAGATCTAGAAATTAAAGTAATTGACAATCAACTAATAACATCCACTCACTTTAAAAAAGTGGATGACAACAACTTTGTACACTATAAAAGCTGCCACCTGGAGAGGTGGAAAAACAATATTCCCAAAGGGCAATATTTGAGAATAAAGAGAAACTGCTCTAGGAACATAGATTACGAAAAACAAACATCAATTTTAGAAAATAAATTCAAAGAAAGAGGGTTTGATGAGAAGATTATACACCAGGCAAAGGAAGAGGTAGATAAAATAGACCGAAAAAATCTGCTATCCTATAGAAATAAACAAAGTGCTAATACCGATGAAAAGAACCTCAACACAATAGAAGTATCTTTCATTACAGATTTTCATTGTAACAATAATTTAGTTAACAAAACTTGAAAAAACATTGGCACTTAGTGCAAACAGACTGCATAATAATAGATAAAGAATCAGAATACCCAAGGATAATATATAGAGGAGCCAAAAACCTAAAAATACCTTAGCTCAGAGTGAATTAAGACCCATAAAAACTATCAGTCAAGAGGTAAACCTAGAAGGAAAGAAAATAAAGGTGCAAATTGAAGGAAATAGAGGTGAATAACTTCAAATTTAAAATGGAGGAAGCTATCAGGTGCCAAGACAAAGGAGTTATCTATATTATTGAATGTTCGTGCAAAAAATATTACATAGGGGAAACAACTAGAACCCCCCGTGAGAGGATTAGAGAACACCTATCATGTATAGACGGAGGATACACACCTATATTCACATTTCAGAGAAACTCACAAAAATAACCTTAAACATTTTAGATTTTGGGGTCTAGCAAAGTAAAGCCAAATTGGAGAGGATTTATCTTAGAAAACCAACTTCTTAAATTAGAAGCACAGATGATTTATAACATGGGTACGCTATATCCAATAGGATTGAATTCAGAGTTAGATATTTCCCCTTTCCTATGATTTATTATATATATATTTTAGTTGATATACATTCCATCTTGCCTTACACCTCACATAAATATATTATATTTGCATGAGCCTAAACTATAATGACTATCCTTCTGGTACAGTTGGGTCTTTTTCTTGTAGACATTTCATATGCTATATTTAATAACTCCTATATAGTTATGACACATAATAAAGGAATTATCCCTTTAATACTTTAATGACCATACTCTCTCACATACCCCCTAAACATTCTCTTTATCATCTCAATTGCTTTAGGCATTTGTATATATCTTATTTTATTCCCTCCATTATATCAGAGAATATTTACACAATATCTATACAATATTTACATAATATTCACACAAAGGTCTATATTGTGTAGATTCCTACTCTCCCAAATATTCAACTTCTAGCCATGTTTGTTTTTAGAATGCTGCTATAGGTATTTGATTTAAATTTATATATCTGTAATTTTCTTTTGTATGGGCACTTTGAGATACATCATTATTTTATTTTTATTTTTTTTAAAAGCTTTATTGATGCAAACAAGACAATACAATAAACAAAGTAAAGCAGGCTTATACTTATATGCATCACTAGTCATCTATATTAAAACAGTCAAAGTCTTATTACATCAAAATAAGTAATTGGAAAGTCTCCCTCAAATGACAGGAAGACCTTCTTAACAAAGATACTTTTTTTTTTTTTATCGAATATAATTTCCATTATATGCTATCAGTCTTTCCGTAACTCTGAAATCAGTTTCTCAACGTTTATAAATTTCCATCTATACAGAAAGACGCTATTCAGTTTGCATAAAGAAATGTATAACACAATCCTTTAATAGGGTACTAACAGAGGAGAAAAGAAGAGGGGGGAAAGAAAAGGGATAATAGAAGCGAAGACAATAAAGAGAAAGGGAGTGAAGAAAGAAAAAAAGAAAAAAAAAAAGGGAAAAAGGGCTCCCATCATGTCTCTTATTCTATTTACTTTATATTGTATTGTTCCAGATGGCCATTATGTATTCATAAATGTCCAGTTTTTGGATTTTGAGATAGTGATATCTCTCCAGCAACAGGAGGTTGGAGACCTGTTGTCTCCACTACTCCAACGTTGGTGTCTCTGCGGATTTCCATCTCATCGGAATGAGCTTCTTAGCTCCTGTCAACATGATTACTGTAGAAGAAGGGCCAATTTAGTTTTATCTTTTATTTTAGGTAAAGAGCAGAACAGCAAACTCTCGGGAGTTTGTGGGATTTCTATTTGTAGGATATCCGTTATTTCAGAGAAAACTGCTGACCAAAAAGGTTGCAGGCTCGGGCATGACCACCAGATACGACTCAAAGCTAATGTCATGAGCTAACTCCCTATTCCAAGAGAGAGTATAAGATGAGAGCGTCAAGGGGTCCAATATGGAAGTAAGTTTATATATTATCGAGATCAGGTGTCTGGGAGTCAGAGGCGAGATGCACAAATTTTCAAATATGGTAGGCTCTCTGCCCAGCTCTTGTTTGTGTTTATGATGGGATATATAGTGAATGAGCTGGTTGTAGTGAAACCAGGAAGAAAAGATCTCCCCATGCGTTTCCTGTAATTTAGCCTGAGATTTAAAAAGTTTATTTTCTATCGCAAAATGTATAATGCCCTCGTTAAGGTGATATGGGCGTTTAATGCGATGACTTAATATGTGATAAGGGAGGGCTTTGTTTTCAATGATAGGGGTAAGTGGTGAAAATTTGGAAGAGATATGGGAAGATGTTGCCATTATTTTATCCCACTTGTTTAGTGTGTTATCAGTGATCAGGTATTTATTTATATGTTTGGGCCTGTCAATAGGGGCTGTCCACGCTAAAGTACCCATGTTGTTTACCTGGAAAATTTTGCAGTCTAGGCGTACCCATGCCTTGTCATCCGTATTATGTGACCATTCAACTATCCGCTGCAACACTACAGCCCGCCTGTAAGCCTTTAAATTTGGAAGTCCCAACCCTCCCCTATCCCTAGGTAGATACATGGTTTTCCTTGGGACCCTAGGTCGAATGCCAAATAAATTGGTCAATGAGTCTTTGTAATTGGTAAAGATAATCATTTTGAAGGGGAATAGGTAAGGTTTGCATAATGTATAAGATACGGGGAAGGATGTTCATCTTAATAACTCCCAGTCTTCCTAGCCAGGATAGGGGTTTATTTTTCCAAGAAGATAAGTCTCTCTCAATGTCTTTTTTCAGGTGGATGTAATTATGTTTATGTAGATCAGACAATGATGGTGTGATGTATATGCCCAAGTATTTCAGTTTGTCTTTAGCTATCTCTATGTTATATGAACTTTTAAAGTGTTGGATGTGCTGGTTCTGTGTGTTGACATTCATCAGTTCCGACTTGCCTAAGTTTAGTGAAAAATTAGATACTGCCCCATAATCCCTTAATTCCCTCAACAGCTCGGGGACAGACGATTCAGCCTTCGTTAATGTGAAGAGGATATCAACCGCATATAACGCCTGCTTGTATTCTGAGCCCCCTATCTTAATACCCTGAATTCTAGCATTTTGTCTAATCTTCTGGGCAAGAACTTCAATGGAGATTGCGAATAGCAACGGCGAGAGTGGGCAGCCCTGAATGGTGCCATTGCCAATATTAAATCTATCTGAGAGTATACCGTTCACCCTAACCCTAGCGTTTGGATTGGAGTACAGAGCCATTGTCATATTCATGAATTCCTTAGGTATTCCCATCACACTGGTTACGTGGCGAATAAAGGGCCATCCCACCCTATCGAATGCCTTCTCCGCGTCAGTGGAGAAGAGCACCATAGGAATGCCAAAGACCCTTGCATAGTTGATAAGCTGGATGATTTTAGAGGTGTTATCCCTTGCCTCTCTCTTGGGTATGACGCCCAGTTGATCGTTGCTGATGAGCCCAGCAATATATTTGTTGAGCCTGTTAATAAGGGAGATAGGTCTAAAGTTGCCTGGACTAGTCGCAGGCTTACCTGGTTTGGCAATGATAGTGATATGAGCCTCCAGTAGTGTCTCAGATAATGTTGGGTCATTTTGGAGTTTATTGAATATTTGTTGCATGTGAACTGCAAGGATTCCCTGAAATGTTTTGTAGTACCTTGAGGTAAAACCGTCAGGTCCTGGGCTTTTGCCTGAAGGCATTTCTTTAACCCCTTAATGACCAAGGACGTACGCCACACGTCCTCAAAAAAAAGACAGTTAATGACCGAGGACGTGTGGCGTACGTCCTTGGTCTGGAAAGCAGCTGGAAGCGATCCTGCTAGCTTCCAGCTGCTTTCCGGTTATTGCAGTGATGCCTCGATATGGAGGCATCCTGCAATAACCCCCCTTGGCCATCCGATGCAGAGAGAGCTGCCAGTACCCAAGATGGCGCCCATTAAGGCAGAGGGGGAGGGTTAGAGAGCTGTTTGGTGGGGGATCAGTGAGGTTGGGGACTAAGGGGGGATCCTACACAGCAGCATATGTAAATATGCCACAAAAAAACCCCCAAAAAAGCCCAAATATAGCTTTTATTTTAGTACTGGCAGAGTTTCTGCCAGTACTTAAGATGGCGGGTACAATTGTGGGGTGGGGAAGGGAAGAGAGCTGTTTGGGAGGGATCAGGGGGTCTCATGTTTCAGGTGGGAGGCTGAGCTCTACACTAAAGCTAAAATTAACCCTGCAAGCTACATAATTAACCCCTTCACTGCTAGCCATAATACACGTGTGAAATGCAGCGGCATTTGGCGGCCTTCTTATTACCAAAAATCAACCCCAAAGCCATATATGTCTGCTATTTCTGAACAAAGGGGATCCCAGAGAAGCATTTACAACCATTTGTGCCATAATTGCACAAGCTGTTTGTAAATGATTTCAGTGAGAAACCTAAAATTGTGAAAAATTTAACGTTTTTTTTAATTTGATCGCATTTGGCAGTGAAATGGTGGCATGAAATATACCAAAATTGGCCTAGATCAATACTTGGGGTTGTCTACTACACTACACTAAAGCTAAAAGTATCCCTAAAAGCTCCCTACATGTTCCATAATTAACCCCTTCACTGCTGGGCATAATACACGTGTAGTGCGCAGTGGCATTTAGCAGCCTTCTAATTACTAAAAAGCAACGCCAAAGCCATATATGTCTGCTATTTATGAACAAAGGGGATCCCAGAGAAGCATTTACAACCATTTAAGCCATAATTGCACAAGCTGTTTGTAAATAATTTCAGTGAGAAACCAAAAGTTTGTGAAAAAATTTGTAAAAAAGTGAACAATTTTTTGTATTTAATCGCATTTGGCGGTGAAATGGTGGCATGAAATATACCAAAATGGGCCTAGATCAATACTTTGGGATGTCTACTAAAAAAAAATATATACATGTCAATGGATATTCAGAGATTCCTGAAAGATATTAGTGTTCTAATGTAACTAGCGCTAATTTTGAAAAATAATGGTTTGGAAATAGCAAAGTGCTATTTGTATTTATGGCCCTATAACTTACAAAAAAAGCAAAGAACATGTAAACATTGGGTATTTCTAAACTCAGGACAAAATTTAAAAACTATTTAGCACAGTGTTTTTTGGTGGTTGTAGATGTGTAACAGATTTTGGGGGTCAAAGTTAGAAAAAGTGTGGTTTTTTTTCAATTTTTTCCTCATATTTTATAATTTATTTTATAGTAAATTATAAGATATGATGAAAATAATGGTATCTTTAGAAAGTCCATTTAATGACGAGAAAAACGGTATATAATATGTGTGGGTACAGTAAATGAGTAAGAGGAAAATTACAGCTAAACACAAACACCGCAGTAATGTAAAAATAGCCTTGGTCCCAAACGGACAGAAAATGGAAAAGTGCTGTGGTCATTAAGGGGTTAATGGCCAGCCCAATCTCCTCTAGGGAGATGGGGGCAGATAAAGTATCAGTCGCGCTTTCATCTAAAGTCGGGAGTTTTAAATCTGAGAAATATTTGCTGATGGTCGCAGGGAGGGGGTCGGTATTATCAGATGGTTGGTTGTGATTTATATTATATAATTTATTATAGAAATCGCGGAAGGTTGAAACAATTTGGAGGCTATCCTTGACTACAGCACCCCCAGATAATGTAAGGGAATGGACATATGTGCTTAACCTTTTTCTACGCAAGCTCCTGGCCAAAATCCTGCCTGGCTTATTACCTCCCTCAAAGTAATATTGCTTGAGACGCAGCGTGTTACACTGATGAACCTCTGTAACGTGGCTTTTAAGCGCAAATCTAGCTTCCGTAAGTTTATTCTTAAGCTCTTGATTGGGTGGGTCTCTTTTATGTACTTGTTCCAAGGAGCTAATGGTGTTGAGTAGCTCAGAGTGTTTTTCCCTAGCGAACCTATTCAGTTTGGCTTTGTGTTTGATAAACATCCCTCTGATCACTGACTTATGTGCTTCCCATTCATTTAAGTGTGATACTGTTGACTGTGAATTGAGCTCAAAATATTCTGCCAAATGTTTCTGTATATCAGCAGTAATTAGGTGGTTGTCAAGAAGTGTGTCTTCCAATCTCCAAAGCCTAGGGGAAATTGGCACGTCAGGTCATAATATCTGACAGGAAACAGGGGCGTGGTCAGACCATGTGATGTGACCGATGGAGCAGGATGCAGTGATATTTAAACTGTGGCAATCAGTGAGTATGTGGTCAATTCTAGTATAACATTTATGCGGATTTGAGTAAAAAGTATAGTCCCTATCAGAAGGGTGAAGTGTCCTCCAAATGTCATGTAAATTTAAACTATGCAGCAAGTTTTTAATGGATTTCAAAGCAATTTTAGGTGTGTTAGAGGAGCCTCTAGATGAGTCTAGAGCTGGGTCAAGGGCGATATTGAGGTCTCCAGCTATAAATGTAGTCCCATGTGCATGATCAAGAAGGAGATTAGTTAGTTTTTTAAAGAAGGAGGGTTGCACATGGTTTGGGGCGTATATATTTAAAAGTGTGATGTTGTTACCGTAGAGTGAGCCTTTTAATAACAAGTATCTCCCCTCTGGATCTCTGTCAATGAACGAAATATGAATTGGGAGTGTTTTGTGAAAGAGCACACCCACTCCGGCTTTCTTAGTCGGTTCGGAAGCAAAAAAAGCAGTGGGATATTGTGTGTTGTGCCATTTAGGCTCCCTACCCCTTTGGAAGTGCGTCTCCTGTAACATTAATATTTGGCTATTTAACTTGTTGAGTTCTCGGAATGCAATGGAACGCTTTCCTGGGTTGTTAAGGCCCTTGGCATTTATCGTGGTTAGCTGTATATAATGGTCCTCGAATCTGCTGTTTTTTGAGAACATGATGGAGGAGAAAAAAAAAAAAAACAGTTAGGAGAAAGAGAAAGGAAAAGGTTGTCTGGAGAGAGAAGAAAAGGGTAAAGTTAAAGAAGAGATATCCGCTACAACTATACAGAAAAGGCAGTCACAGCGGATACTACTGGGTTATCTTACAAGAGTACAGATAAGAAATTAGGGGAAGTATACCCATGTAGGTTTGTTGTGATTTTAATAATCATAATGGCATTATAAAGCAGAGGGGTGGGTAGGGAAAGAATGGGAAGGGGGGGGGCTTATACATTTTAGTAGGGAACATGTGGTATGGGGGCGAGGACGCAAGGGGAAGGTACACATCAGGGGAGTGAGTGAGTAGAGGAGGTTTACTGGGGTTTCTAATTTATGGGGTACTGCCAGCCTCCTGACAAGGTCACCACTGATCGCTACCCCCAAACCCCAGGGGCCCCTCGGGGTGTTGAGGTTCAAGGGAGAACAGCCACCACACTCATATTAAACATTTATATCCTATGAATAGGTAAAGAAGATACAGGTTGAATATAAATACATTGTCAGTGCAACTTATTCAATCCTGAAAGAAACAGTCTAAGCAAATTTTTATATCACTCATAACAATTACAAACTGGTACTATTAAGTACAACATAAACATTTTTAAATAAGAACATCTTCTCTACATCTTTGCCTTACACAGTAAATCAGTACATCAGGGGAGCTCTCACCCGGTCAACCAAGGAAGAACGAACCGTCAAGGAGGGGGGCCTACCTGAGCTTGGACTAATTGTGTGCTAGTCAGGCTATTCTCTTTCTCAAGTAATATGAGGTCTATCTCTATATCCTAGGTGTATCAGGGGGAGCGTAATGTTACACCTATCGAAGCCAGACTAGAGATTTTCATAAACCCCTTATTATAGTAATACAGTTATCAACATATCATGGTATAAGAATGTGATTATAAGGTTTAGCATCTATATAGGCTTCCATATATAGTAATAATAAGAAAAAAAAAGACTATAATGGTGTTGGTCTAAGGGCTTCCAGGGTTTCGCTCCTGTGGCGAAAAAAGAATGTTCCTGTGATACACATAACAAAGCAAAAAAAAAACTATATACTTAATAACCAAAAAAGTTGAGAAACAGTGATCAAAAGTCAAAGCACACATTTAGTATTATTAAATAAGTCTTCTCAATATCATTACCACTATTTCTGTAGAATCAGCAGACAAAGACATTGGTATGGTATGTGATTGGAAAACTCTTCTTCTGGAAAACACTTCTAAATAGTCATTACTTAACTTCAACTTACGAGTCCAGAGGCAGGCTGTACTGACAGTTCATCAGGGAAGAGGAGAACCACAGACAGTTTGCTGTAGCTCTGGCTGTGCAAACCCCCCTCATTTGACCTGTCCATGTTCCAGTGGGAAGAAGGGAACACGAGAAGAACCCTCGACTGGGCCCTCCGCTTGGTCGGTGTTGTTATTGGATGATACTGCGAGTTCTTTATAAAAAGCCTGAGGGTCCATTCCTGGACGATAGATAGCAGTTTTGTTCCGATGTGTTGCTATTAGTGAGACTGGAAAGCCCCATCTGTACGGGATACCATTCTTTTTGAGGTGGGATGTGATGTGCAACAATTCCCTCCTCTTTTGCAGGGTCATTGGAGATATATCCAAAAATATTTGTATTTCCTCTCCGACGTGGAGAATGGGGTGCATTTTTCTAGCACAATTGAGAATTTCCTCTTTATCTTTATAACTGAGAAATTTAATTATGATATCCCTAGGAGGGGCTCTAGCTGATGGTTTTGGGCGCAATGCCCTGTAAGCCCTTTCAATAGGGATTTCTGCCACCAGTGGGTTATTCTTAATCACCCTGAACAGGGCCTGAAGGTATCCCTCGATTGCTGGAGGATGAACAGTCTCAGTGACGCCTCTTACTTTCAAGTTGTTGCGTCTGCAACGATTGTCCAAATCCTCCAACTTCTCTGATAGAATATGAACTTTTTCAGCTTGGTTCTGCAATTCCATTTCCTGGCTTTGTATCTTAGCAGATGTAGTCGTCTGGGTGGTCTCAAGTGAGGAAACCCTGTGGTCCAAGGCACTAAGATCCTTACGCAGGTCGCCAAAGAGGCTCCGCATCTCCAGAAGGACTCCCTGAATGTCCTCTTTGGATGAGAGGTGTTGTAAGTCCCCCTTTGTGACATATCCAGCTTGAGGTGTGATTACCTGATGGTCCAAGGCCACAGTTCCCAGTTGACTACTAGCCCTCTCCTCTGATGTATTATCCATTGCTTGTTCTACTGGTTTAAGGTAGTGGCTGAGTGTTTTAGATACGTGTGGCTTGCCCATTTTACCCTGTTTCTTGTTAGGCATCACATCCACTATGCAGGGTATATATAGGCCTTGAGCTCTTTATAACAAAGTGATAAATGAAAAATGAATAACTTTTCTGTATTAATAAATAGGCCACTGGTCTGACTAGTCCTTTATTTATTTATTGGGGTAAAGGTGTTAGTGGTTATAGAGTCAGAGCATGTTAAAGATATTAATAGGTCCCTTTAAAATCACTCTGAGACTCTCTCTTTAAATATTCCCTGTTATTACTATATCGTTTGTCTAACACGACATAAACTCAGGGACAGCCCCTCTAATCTGCAGTGTATTATGGAAGCTGGGTAAATTCAGACGGGCTGATGGGGAAATCTGACAAGCCCTCTAAAAAGCCGCTCCCGGAAGTGATCTGCAGACCTCTGACACCACACACCCAGCCAGTGATATTTGTGCATATATTTTATCTGAGGGATCGGGTGTGTTGGCTTACCTCCCGGCTATTATTGTATCGGGTGCCGCTCCGGTGGTGATCACGCTGCTGCCTCCGGTCTTGTCCCTCTGCTATAATAGAGGTGTCTCCTGTCCCACCGGCTTCACTGTTTTATGGCGGGTACAGTTTTAATACCGGCTCTTTTACTGTTATGCTCACGGACCTATACAGGCGTAATGAGCCCTGATGCTGTCGCACTGGAAATTTTCCTCCGGCGTTGCGGCTCTGCCACACTGACGAGCAAGGCCTGCACTGTCAAGTCACTTGAATTCCGGTTTTATGTGATCCAAGCAAGCTACTGAAAAGTCCCACAATAAATTGAGCCCATTATCCTTTTTTGGGGGGAAGGTTATGGAAGGGAATAATGCCAGTTATTTATGTAAAACCCACATGGGAATGAGGAGCCCTTCTAAAATGCGGCCATTATCCAGCGTGGCCAGACTCCGCCCCCGATACATCATTATTTTTATATATATATCAAGGGAATTCCACCCTTATTTTAAAAAATCACTATCTCTGCTATCCACCTTAAATTAATTTAACTGGATATCCAATCAGATTAGTTTGAAGTGTTTAAATACTTTTCAGATGACACAGAAAGACATGTCTTGATAAAGCCTAAGGGCGAAACGCGTTGACCTTGACACTGTTGTCACCCTGTATCCTGTCTTATTGTACATTATTGTGTATTCAACAAGAATTTACTTTGTTTCAAGAAATATTATCAGCTAGAGGATTCCGCTGATTTGCTGACCTCAAGTACTGACAAGAGTACTATAAGAGTACTATAAAGAGTCATTTGTATTTTGTGTTTTTACATATGTATTATATGCCTTTTATTAAATTGTTTTCATTCATTTGAATTTCGCTCAATACCTCTATTTGCATTTGCATTGGCATTTCACCTTGATATCACCACAAGGTACACCTTTTTTATATCCCTTTATCTTTCATAGTACATGACTATAATAGTATAATAGTACCATATTATATATTTTTATATTTTCATTCATATTATATATCTTTATTTATTTTATTCATATATACATAGTATCTTATTTTGCATTTATATCCATAAATAACCCTATATTATACATAAGCCTGTGCTTTCAGCGCTGAACTCACTTTTTACATTAATTTGCATTTCCAGTATTCTCTGAGGGGGATACACAAGTTTAGCAGGGGTTTTTTTTGTTTGTTTTTTAGCGCTTCTTCTTTTCTTTCTTTTTAATATGGGACCTTACAACTAAGCATGTCATGGAAAGATCTTATAGTAGATCCAGTGACATACACCAGTAACTACCAGACTTTTCCTTAGCCCTTAAAAATGCGCTCTGAGAAGAGGGATACCCCACAGGAAAATTGACTCAGCTGATATTAATAAATAAGAAAATCCCCTGTGACTATTATAACTAGTTCTTTGAATGTTTTCACAATCTTTATTATTGATAGTTTGGTAAATCTCCACACACATGTTGTATGAAACTTAAGGTATATGTTATAATAATATATCTGTTTATGTTAGTGGGACAAAAAGAAATTCAGGTTCACTTTTGGGCTCATTTAACAATCCTCTCGGTTTGTCCTTTCATATTTTTCAGAAGTTATTAGGAAGAGGAGCCTCGTGTGGTAGTCTTGGCTCTCTCTGCTAGAGTTCTTAAAGGGACAGTATACACTCATTTTCATTTAACTGCATGTAATAGACACTACTATAAAGAATAAGATGCACAGATACTGATATAAAAATCCAGTATAAAACTGTTTAAAAACTTACTTAGAAGCTGTCAGTTTCGCTCTGTTGAAAAGGTAGCTGGAAAGCCCACTGCAAGTGGGAAATATCAGACACTCCCCCCTCCCCCTTCTTTTGCATATGAAAAGACCCTTTACACAAACAGGAGCAAGCTGGAGAAGGTAGCTGACCGTATTCACATAAAACTTTGGGGCTTGGTTAGGAGTCTGAAAATCAGAGCAATGTTATTTAAAAATAAGCAAAACTATACATTTATTTTTAAAAAAAACTTTATGGGCTTTATAAATAGATAATCTACAAAACATTTATGCAAAGAAAAAATTAGTGTATAATGTCCCTTTAAGCCATATACATACTTTAATCTAGGCACTTGCTATATAAGAGACTAACCTCACCCTCTTTTTTTTGCTTTCCGCATCAACTTTCACTAGATAATTATGCCTATACATATACATATATATATGTAACTATACTTTTGACCAACAAAATATCCCTTACTATCCCTTATAGTTGAGTATAGTTTACTGATTAGTGTCCAAGCTACTGCTGTAGAGGGGAGTCTATGGTAGTTGTTCTTGCTCCCACTACCAAGGCTTATAAATTATAGATGAACACTAGGATAGACATCCTTATCGCTATCTAAGTCAAATAAGAGTTCAAACTGCATTCCCATGCTTGCTTGCTGTGGCTATAATAAATACTGACCTGTGCTGAGCAGGACTTCTAGCAATATTCAGATTTTCAGAATTATATTGCATAGCATATCTGCATCAACTTTATATAACAATAAGTTTGGGGTCCTGATTAGGTAGGGGCCCTAAGCTTACTTAAAGTTTAGAGTTTAGAGTTTATATATGCACCCCTCCCTTAGTCTGCAGAAGCCTTTATATTGGGGTTTAGACATCATACTTTATGTTATAGATACCTTTTTCGCACAGTAGGGTGGTGGCTAATGAGCCAGTGTCTGGTCAAGTCTGGTTTCCTCCAAAAGGGGATAGTCTGAGTTAGTCCTTGTTGTCTTATGTATATGTTTTGTTACTTACAGGGGGTTAGCCTACCCAGTTTACATGTTGGGCATCAAAGTTTATGTATAATTGCAAGGTTAACTTATGCCGTACTAGTTAGAACTCTTTTTGAGGTCGCTCTACATTGGGACACCATGGAGTATGTAAGTTCTATGTTAGGATTACAGCTATATTATGTTCTCTTTCATATAGTGAATACCGATGTGCACTCTTCTAGATAGTAAGAAGAGGTTCTCTCATATATTGAGAAATTGTGGGATTTGTTATCCTCCACCTTTTGTACTTATAGAACCAGGGCTTCTTTTCCTTCTCTCCCTCAGCCAGAGAGGGAGGGAAGGCTTTTAGGCAACAGCCTGAAACAATACTGTTTAGCTCTCGATTCCTCACCCAGTTAATAACACACAACACCACACATAGATTTGATGTTAACTATATCAGAAGTGTGGATATATACAATAAATGAGACTATCATTTAGCCATGTCACACCCAAGCTAATTCATGGGCCCACATACTTTTTACCATAATATAAAGTCCCTACATAGGCATTCGTAGATGCATGTTACGTCTATAATAAGCATCAAAGTTTATTTATTAGAAACTAAGCGCACATGTTACACTATAAACTAGGTTCTTAGTATATTCTTGGATATAGACTTATAGCTTGGATAACTCTCAGTAACATTCAATCGTGGTACTCTATCACCAGTCAGTCATCCCCTAACAGATTCCTATGTCCCCTCATCACACTGCTTAATAATGTCAATATTATACTCCCTGTGACCTATATTAATAGTCTAACAAGTTTCAAGAGTGGCCCCCTACTCATTTGAGTAAAATAACCTAGAAAAACTGAGGCTTTAGTTATGTATATTTGTTTACTGTGTTATTGGTTCATTTCTATGCATTCATTATGATCTCGGTATTGTGATATATGCAGACCACACCTCATCAATATGTTTGTCGTTAACATTTTCCAGACAAAATATAATTTTGCTACATATAGTTGATATGTAACTGACATCCCATAAGTGTAACTGTTTTATCATATTCTAATACACGGTCACATAGTGTCATATATAGAGGGATTTTCGTCAGCTGCATATTCACAAAGTTATTCACTATTCCCTTCAAAGGAGTCATTACAGCCGTATATATCTTAGGTTCCCAAACTTGTTGTATATATTATTATGTAACATATCAACCTGCATATTTTATATATATTCTCTGTGTTACTGTAAATAGACGAAAGCCTTTTATTGTAATTGTCTAAAATCTCAATAAAAAATATAAATAAAAAAAAAAGTCATGCTGTTTGGGATGAAGAATGCTTCGGAGCCGTTCCAGAGGATGGTAGATTGCCTCCTAGATGATCTCCAGGATTATGCCTGTGCATACCTGGATGACATAGCGATCTACAGTGATACCTATGAGGAACACTTAGTCCAGCTAGGCACGATGTTGGACCGCATCAGGGCTGCGTGACTGACACTGAAACCAGACAAATGCACATGGTAATGGAGAAAGAATGCCTGGCCTTAGTTTAGGCCCTCAAGAAATTGCAACCCTACCTATAGGGGAGGGCCTTCACAGTGCTCACAGATCACAACCTCCTTGTATGTCCTAACAGCGTTTCTGGAGATAACGGACGCCTGCTTCGGTGGAGCTTGGCCTTGCAGCCCTTTAACATTACAATTCAGGAAAGAGGAAAGGCAATGCAGATAGCCTCTCCCGGCAAACTTGAGCTGGAATAGCCATACCGGACAGCCCCAAGTCGACCTATCAGGATCTAGCCGAGTCTGCTGGACTTTGAAGGAGTGAGCACTGTCACAGATACCAGGCTGCCAAGGCCACCTCCTCCCATAGTGTGGAATTATTGTGTCCCCACCAGCTTTCATTGTATTATTACCCTGATTGCACATTGTCACAGAAAGAGCTGATCTCTGCTGCTTGGCATCTTCATGACTTGCTGGACTTATGGAACTATTTGCCATCTGGGCTTGCTAGCGGTCCCTGCTGAATTTTAACCTAGGTTGTTCCAGAAACCCTTTGCCCCAGAACTCTGCTCTTTTGGGGGTTTGTTAGGCCTTTGGTGGACAAGGGTTGTGGTGAGTGCTGACGTGGAGCTCACTCGGGAACCGGAGGTTTTGGACACCCCCCACCACTGTAGGCTGTTCCTGAGTACCTATGCCAGGCTGTCACTCCTGCCCCCAGTAACGAATCATGTTGCTTTTTGGACTGTGGCATCTGTGGACCAGGAGCTTTCTAACAACACCCTAGAAGGGCCACCAATCCCCCACGATCACCGTGAAACCACGACCTAGATACTGTGGGGGTCTCTATGTGACTATGGCTCCTATGGAGGTGCCAACCTGTCTGGAGGGGCAGGAATGGCGGGATCAGATAAGGCTCTTATCAAGATAAGATTGTGTATAAAAGCTGTGTAGTTTTCTCAATAAAGGCAGTTCATGTTTAACCTTAATACTGATTTTGCCTGGTTATTAGGGTGAGTTCAAGCTAAAATCACTTTCTCCATTCTATAGCTACAAGTTCCAAGTACTGAAAGGACCCTTTTTGTGGAGCTACCCAGTCGGGGTAGCCGGAGTCCATAGTATCCTGATATATAGACCTTTGATCAGGCACTGATTCCCCTGAGGCTAATTATTTGTCTGGCAACTCTTCTTTGGAATCTCACTTATTGCACTTCTTTGTCTTTTCTTGTACCTTCTTGTATGTATCTCTCTAGTTTGCCATAGAAAAAACTGAGTGTTTATGGTTTGGGAAGTGATAGGGAAGCTCACGTTCTGGAGTGTGGAGTTGGTTTGTCTCCGCCTGGTGGTCAGGGAATGATGAGCACACATATTTTTTTTTTTTTTTTTTTTTTTTTTTTTTTTATTATAATTTTTATTGAGGTTTTTTTGTCAAAATAAACATTTGGTAATTGCCAATATACAATATAAAAGAAAACAGAAGAGTATTACAAAGTAAGCTGCGAATATATGACAAATAGGTAAACCAAATGATTGAAAGACAATTACTTTCTCATATTACACAGTAAGCACCATGGTATCTGAAGACCTACTACATGAACCAAGCGGTAAATTTCAGACTGTATGGGGTTATCATAAATAGAACATAGAGTAGGTGGACATAAGTTGGAGAGGGCCACTCATGGACCCTTATTGAAAAATCTCATTTTTTATTGTCTAGGATAATATAATGTCAAGCTCCCTTACTGATAAATGGATTTATGATGAAACATTGGAACACCTCCAGAAAGTTAACTAACAGCTGTGTTAAAATTGCATGTGTTGGTGACACGTATTAGAGATCAGTCCTGCTGATCTATACAGGGCATATAAACGCATTCCTATTGTGTTATGGAGGGTTGGGTACTTAGGGAGCAATTAAGAGCTGTAATTCAGGTGCGGTATAGACAAGACAAACCGCCTTGTTAGTTCCCCTAGAGTAGGGGATACATTATTGTAGGCGGGGGGGAGGAGGTGGTGTTTTTCATATTTTCAGAATTATCTCACCGTTTAGGAGCAGTAAAACATAATAGAATGCACTTAGAACTACCTTCCTCATATAAAACATTAACAGGAGGGGTTTAAACACGCAATAGTAAGCTATGTAAATACAGTATAAGGAAATATGATACATTATATATGCTAATAGTGAAATAGCGATATTTAAAACTATGCAACAGGGCATTTTAAGAAATGTGATGGGAAAGGAGGAGTTAAATTCAAATAAGCGAAATCAGGGATGAGAATTTCCTTTCTATCTGACATTAGCAAGTAGGACCAAGCAGAATAAGTATATACAGTGGTAGACCAGGTTTGATAGATACCCCATTATCTCTAGAAAGTACTGTCCCTGAAGTAACATGTGGGAGACTACAGAGCACATCATAGACCAAGGGATAACAGGCGTTATGAAGGGCATTATAGTGAGAATAGGGAATATGGCTGTTCCACAAGCTTGTAGCTGTTATGCACTGCCGTCCAGGCACGGGCCCTATGTCCAGACAACAGGCACCACACTTAGATGTATAGGTGGGTTATTCCCAATAGTTGCCCGTCCGCCCTCCTCAACCTGAGTGAATAATATGTTCAATGCCCTTTGTGCTAATATAGGCAGTATAAAAAAGATGCAATTCTTCAGAATAATGACGTGTATTTGCCATGGCTGGTGAGAACAAAGGAGTAACTAATGAAATGGTAGTCTAGAACTAGCCAAATAAATATGGGAGTGCATAGGGATAGTATTAAATCTCAATTCTAGTAATAACTCTATGAGTGCAGATAGACTGTAAGCAATTACAACCCAAAAACTGGACCATATAGGTAAAACAGGATAGCCCTGTAATAGAGAGGCAGTCATATTTTTGCGAGCGCTGGAATTGACATGTGTTAAATCATGCACCAAATACATCAAAGCCTTACAATGTGCTAGGCATATGTACCTCATACACAGAGAGATTCTATGTAGTAAGTGAACCTACGATGTATGTGTGAACACTCGTGGACCATTAACTGTGATACTCAGATGTGTATAACAATTACCAATATGTTATCACGTTAAGAGCTATTATATTCAAGCCTACTTATGTACCTAAACATTACACAGTAGATTTTTGATAAGGCTCTGAGACCATTCTGCACATCTGTGATAACATGTCTAGAATCACATATAGGCTCTCTAACTCAGTGCTATAAACACATTATAACTGAATAAAATGTGGCTCATCCATCTACCTTAATTACATATACCTTGGGAATATAGATGCTGCAAGCCATAGTATATGGGGAGAAAATAAGAACCAAAGACACCTAGTGACTGAAACATATATCTAGGGGACACTGCTAAATCAGAACTATGCTCAACATGTCATACTTGGAGTACAAAAATGAAGTCTTTACTTATGTTAATAATATTAAAAATATAGGGAGGCAAAAAGTAAATATGCTCACACAAATTGGTGATGTAACTAAAAATTAGCCTTACTAGACAATAGTCTAATTCTGGGTGCTTTAAATACCTTAATCCACTGCAGACATTGCGGGAAGCATGAATAGCCAGGAGCACAGCTATTATATTTATAGCTATAGAGACACAAAACTACGGATCGTCAGAAAAAAGTATCAAACAGAAGTCTTGCAAAGTAAATAGATACATATTTGAGGCTCTTCATAAACAAGCCAAGACTCCCCTCTAGTGGTAAGGTTTAGCAATTACATCTTCTACTGATGAGCAATAATTGAACACTAACTAAAAATCACGATCTATAAAATGGGACCGTGCCACCTAGCAAATATCAAGCATATGAACTCCCAAAATGCTTATCCTTGAAATATACCCCTATGGCATAATGTAGTATCAAACTAGATATAATAGCATAGCCCAAATGCAAGCTACCTTTGCAAACTAAAACATGGTTGAATTATAGAGAGCACGTTTATGCAACAACCTATTGTGAAGAGATGTATTCAACATAAATAAATTATCTACACTGGGTGCAAGTATCCCCATAAGTGATGCCCCATCATATAAACAATCGGTACTAAAACAAACAAAGCAGGGATTGTTATGTGCACTGCAGATGTATAAGTATACATATAAAAAAACACACATGTGGGGAGTTAACACGGTAGGTAGCAGATACAATTGCAGCTAGTCTCTTCATCCAACGCAGCATTCTTAAGCATTAAAACAAACACACATAAGAGAATAAGGTATACAGGGGGACTGTGAGAACAAAGAGGTGACTGGCATTTTGTCCAGCCTGAAAAACAGGGCCATCTTTATATGTAACCAGCCGTATTGCTAACACTTCACAGACCAAACACAGTCAAACAAGTCTTCCGTATCAAGCATATTGTCTAGTATAACAAGGAGCAAAATTAACTGTGAGCATGGTTAACCCACTTCATGATGCTGTCTTGCAGAGCTGGAGGTAACAAAAATCTCTGCAAGGGTTGAAGTGTCCCCCAGGGTCCCAGCCCATAGTCTCGAAGTCTGTTGCAGCATCGGCAACAGCTCTGCTCTACTGAGCGGAATCAACCCACTCCTACTCGCCAGACTTGACAATGTTCTGCAGCTTGATGAAACTGACGGAGGGGCGAGCTCATCAGCCAAAACAGGGCTCCGGACCATTGCATGTTCTGGGATACAGATGCGATCTCTGCCATGCAGCTCTGAAGTAAGTGTCGTATTTTCCAGCGTGCAGGAGACCACACCGACCACATCCTGTCAGCATGGGGTAGATCTATCTGGGTGAAGTCACTGCTGCGGATGGTCCCGTACACAGGCCTAATTGAAATCCAGCATGGCGCTGGCTGCTGTCCCTGCGTGGAGAACTCTGTGGTGGGAAGGGGGTGCCCCCTTTGCAAATGAAGTGACTCCTCTTCCCAGGTGGTAGTGGGGTGAACTCTCATAGGGAGCCGCATGTAGGTACACTTCTCCTCTAGCTTCACAGCCTCCCTGCACAAATTGGCGGTGCCGCAAGGTACACCCACAAGTTCAGACGCCATGATGTCTAAGTGTTCAAATGCCGCCCGATATCCCTCCAGGAGGGCACCGATCATTTCCAGGAGCTGCGTCGCCGCGCTCATAGTAAGGTTCTGCTGCAAAGGCATTTATTGCCGTAGTTAGGGTATCAGTTGGCGAATTTCACATATCAGTCGGGCTCACCTTGGGAGCAAAGATGATTGCTCTTAATGTCACTGGTCAGCGGGCAGATAGAAAGGTGATAGATATATCTACCAAAATAGTTCTGCCATTAGATTTTACAATGTATAAGTTCCATAACCCCTAGGGTAACAATATCAAGTAGTTAGATAGGTCAGAGCGGCCGCAAAATTTGATTTTTATATAGAAAAGGCCTGGAGCTATTGCAATGTGCGACCGCTCAGTCTGCTGGTTGGCTCCTCCCCCCTGAGCACACATATTTTGATCTTGTGGACTCACCATTCTGAAGAAAATTAAATTATCAGATAAGCATACATTTTGTTTTTTACTTTACTGTTTCTTTAACTCAATCAAGTGGCAACACTTACAGTGGATTTGAATGTCATTGAAAAAAGCTACCAAAGTTACATAGCAAACTCTTATTAACAGGAACTGGGGCTGGTTTAGCTTAACAGTGCCAACTTTTCTAGATCATGTGTGTTTTTCCCCAATATCTGTAATAAGCAATATACTTTCTTGCCATATTCCCCTTGTGTATTAATAAATATCCTTAAGAAAAATACACTGTGAGCAAGCAGTATCTGTTCACCACATTCTAGGTGAAAACCTCAACATATGACATTCATGAGTTAAAATATACATAACATTTAATTAGTATATCACTACCATACCTTGTTTTTTTTGTCTACTATGGCCTAGATTTGGAGTTTTGCGTTAGAAGGGGTGCGTTAGCTACGCGTGCATTCACAGAATGGCTGCGCTTTCAGTGCGTTAGACTCCAAAAAGTGAGCGTAGAGCATAATTTACCGCCACTGCAACTCTCAATACCAGCGGTGCTTACGGACGCGGCCAGCTTCAAAAACGTGCTCGTGCACGATTCCCCCATAGGAAACAATGGGACAGTTTGAGCTGCAAAAAAGCAGCGTTCAACTCCTAACGCAGCCCCATTGTTTCCTATGGGGAAACACTTCCTAAGTCTGCACCTAACACCCTAACATGTACCCCGAGTCTAAACAACCCTAGCCTTACACTTATTAACCCCTAATCTGCCGCCCCCGCTATCGCTGACCCCTGCATATTATTTTTAACCCCTAATCTGCCGCTCTGTACACCGCCGCAACCTACATTATAGTTATGTACCCCTAATCTGCTGCCCCTAACACCGCCGGCCCCTATATTATATTTATTAACCCCTAATCTGCCCCCCACAATGTCGCCGCCAGCTACCTACAATTATTAACCCCTAATCTGCCGACCGGACCTCACCGCTACTATAATAAAGTTATTAACCCCTAATCCACCTCATTCCCGCCTCAATAACCCTATAAGAAATAGTATTAACCACTAATCTGCCCTCCCTAACATCGCCGACATCTAACTTCAATTATTAACCCCTAATCTGCCGACCGGACCTTGCCGCTACTCTAATTAATTTATTAACCCCTAAAGCTAAGTCTAACCTTAACCCTAACACCCCCCTAAGTTAAATATAATTTTATTCTAACAAAATAAATTAACTCTTATTAAATAAATTATTCCTATTTAAAGCTAAATACTTACCTGTAAAATAAATCCTAATATAGCTTCAATATAAATTATAATTATATTGTAGCTATTTTAGGATTTATATTTATTTTACAGGCAACTTTGTAATTATTTTAACCAGGTACAATAGCTATTAAATAGTTAATAACTATTTAATAGCTACCTAGTTAAAATAATTACAAAATTACCTGTAAAATAAATCCTAACCTAAGTTACAATTAAACCTAACACTACACTAGCAATAAATTAATTAAATAAAATACCTACAATTAAATACAATTAAACCTAACACTACACTATCAATAAATTAATTAAATACAATACCTACAAATAAATACAATTAAATAAACTAACTAAAGTACAAAAAATAAAAAAGAACTAAGTTAGAAAAAATAAAAAAATATTTACAAACATTAGAAAAATATTACAATTTTAAACTAATTACACCTACTCTAAGCCCCCTAATAAAATAACAAAGCCCCCGAAAATAAAAAAATGCCCTACCCTATTCTAAAATTAAAATAGAAAAGCTCTTTTACCTTACCAGCCCTTAAAAGGGCCATTTGCGGGGCATGCCCCAAAGAATTCAGCTCTTTTGCTTGGAAAAAAAACATACAATACCCCCCCCAACATTACAACCCACCACCCACATATCCCTAATCTAACCCAAAGCCCCCTTTAATAAACCTAACACTAAGCCCCTGAAGATCTTCCTACCTTATCTTCACCACAAGGGGTATCAGCCATCGGTCCAGGCTCCGATGTCTTGATCCAAGCCCAAGCGGGGGGCTGAAGACATCCATCCTCTGACTGAAGTCTTGATCCAAGCGGGCAGAAGAGGACATCCGGACCGGCAAACATCTTCATCCAGGCGGCATCTTCTATGTTCTTCTATCCGATGACGAGCGGCTGATCTTCAAGACCTCCAGCGCTGATCCATCCTCTTCTTCCGACGAATAGACGACAAATGAAGGTTCCTTTAAGGGACGTCATCCAAGATGGCGTCCCTCGAATTCCGATTGGCTGATAGGATTCTATCAGCCAATCGGAATTAGGGTAGGAAAATTCTGATTGGCTGATGGAATCAGCCAATCTGATTCAAGTTCAATCCGATTGGCTGATTGGATCAGCCAATCAGATTGAGCTCACATTCTATTGGCTGATCGGAACAGCCAATAGAATGCGAGCTCAATCTGATTGGCTGATTGGATCAGCCAATCGGATTGAACTTGAATCTGATTGGCTGATTCCATCAGCCAATCAGAATTTTCCTACCTTAATTCCGATTGGCTGATAGAATCCTATCAGCCAATCGGAATTCGAAGGACGCCATCTTGGATGATGTCCCTTAAAGGAACCTTTATTCATCGTCTAGTCGTCGGAAGAAGAGGATGGATCCGCGCTGGAGGTCTTTAAGATGGAGCCGCTCATCATCGGATGGAAGAACATAGAAGATGCGGCTTGGATGAAGATGTTTGCCGGTCCGGATCTACTCTTCTGCCCAAAGATGGAATTCTTCAGCCGCCGCTTGGATCAAGACTTCAGCCGGAGGATGGACGTCACTCTTCAGCCCCCGCTTGGGCTTGGATCAAGACTTCGGAGGCTCTTCTGGACAGATCGGGACCCGGTGTGGTGAAGACAAGGTAGGGAGATCTTCAGGGGCTTAGTGTTAGGTTTATTTAAGGTGGGTTTGGGTTGGGCTGAATTCTTTGGGGCATGCCCCGCAAAGGGCCCTTTTAAGGGCTGGTAAGGTAAAATAGCTTTTCTATTTTAATTTTAGAATAGGATAGGGCATTTTTTTATTTTGGGGGTCTTTGTTATTTTTTTAGGGGGCTTAGAGTAGGTGTAATTAGTTTAAAATTTTATATTTATATTTTTGTAATGTTTGTAAATATTTTTTTATTTTTTGTAACTTAGTTCTTTTATATTTTTTGTACTTTAGTTAGTTTATTTAATTGTATTTATTTGTAGGTATTGCATTTAATTAATTTATTGATAGTGTAGTGTTAGGTTTAATTGTATTTAATTGTAGGTATTTTATTTAATTAATTTATTGCTAGTGTAGTGTTAGGTTTAATTGTAACTTAGGTTAGGATTTATTTTACAGGTAATTTTGTAATTATTTTAACTAGGTAGCTATTAAATAGTTCTTAACTATTTAATAGCTAGTGTACCTGGTTAAAATAATTACAAAGTTGCCTGTAAAATAAATATTAATCCTAAAATAGCTACAATATAATTATAATTTATATTGTAGCTATACAGGGAGTGCAGAATTATTAGGCAAATGAGTATTTTGACCACATCATCCTCTTTATGCATGTTGTCTTACTCCAAGCTGTATAGGCTTGAAAGCCTACTACCAATTAAGCATATTAGGTGATGTGCATCTCTGTAATGAGAAGGGGTGTGGTCTAATGACATCAACACCCTATATCAGGTGTGTATAATTATTAGGCAACTTCCTTTCCTTTGGCAAAATGGGTCAAAAGAAGGACTTGACAGGCTCAGAAAAGTCAAAAATAGTGAGATATCTTGCAGAGGGATGCAGCACTCTTAAAATTGCAAAGCTTCTGAAGCGTGATCATCGAACAATCAAGCGTTTCATTTAAAATAGTCAACAGGGTCGCAAGAAGCGTGTGGAAAAACCTAGGCTCAAAATAACTGCCCATGAACTGAGAAAAGTCAAGCGTGCAGCTGCCAAGATGCCACTTGCCACCAGTTTGGCCATATATCAGAGCTGCAACATCACTGGAGTGCCCAAAAGCACAAGGTGTGCAATACTCAGAGACATGGCCAAGGTAAGAAAGGCTGAAAGACGACCACCACTGAACAAGACACACAAGCTGAAACGTCAAGACTGGGCCAAGAAATATCTCAAGACTGATTTTTCTAAGGTTTTATGGACTGATGAAATGAGAGTGAGTCTTGATGGGCCAGATGGATGGGCCCGTGGCTGGATTGGTAAAGGGCAGAGAGCTCCAGTCCGACTCAGACGCCAGCAAGGTGGAGGTGGAGTAATGGTTTGGGCTGGTATCATCAAAGATGAGCTTGTGGGGCCTTTTCAGGTTGAGGATGGAGTCAAGCTCAACTCCCAGTCCTACTGCCAGTTTCTGGAAGACACCTTCTTCAAGCAGTGGTACAGGAAGAAGTCTGCATCCTTCAAGAAAAACATGATTTTCATGCAGGACAATGCTCCATCACATGCATCCAAGTACTCCACAGTGTGGCTGGCAAGAAAGGGTATAAAAGAAGAAAATCTAATGACATGGCCTCCTTGTTCACCTGATCTGAACCCCATTGAGAACCTGTGGTCCATCATCAAATGTGAGATTTACAAGGAGGGAAAACAGTACACCTCTCTGAACAGTGTCTGGGAGGCTGTGGTTGCTGCTGCACGCAATGTTGATGGTGAACAGATCAAAACACTGACAGAATCCATGGATGGCAGGCTTTTGAGTGTCCTTGCAAAGAAAGGTGGCTATATTGGTCACTGATTTGTTTTTGTTTTGTTTTTGAATGTCAGAAATGTATATTTGTGAATGTTGAGATGTTATATTGGTTTCACTGGTAAAAATAAATAATTGAAATGGGTATATATTTGTTTTTTGTTAAGTTGCCTAATAATTATGCACAGTAATAGTCACCTGCACACACAGATATCCCCCTAAAATAGCTAAAACTAAAAACAAACTAAAAACTACTTCCAAAAATATTCAGCTTTGATATTAATGAGTTTTTTGGGTTCATTGAGAACATGGTTGTTGTTCAATAATAAAATTAATCCTCAAAAATACAACTTGCCTAATAATTCTGCACTCCCTGTATTAGGGTTTATTTTACAGGTAAGTATTTAGCTTTAAATAGGAATAATTTATTTAATAAGAGTTAATTTATTTCGTTAGATTTAAATTATATTTAATTTAGGGGGGTGTTAGGGTTAGGGTTAGAATTAGCTTTAGGGGTTAAAAGATTTATTAGAGTAGCGGTGAGGTCCGGTCGGCTGATTACGGTTTAATGCTTGAAGTTAGGTGTCGGGGATGTTAGGGAGGGAAGATTAGGGGTTAATACTATTTATTATAGGGTTATTGAGGCGGGAGTGAGGCGGATTAGGGTTTAATACATTTATTATAGTAGCGGTGAGGTCCGGTCGGCAGATTAGGGGTTAATACTTGAAGTTAGGTGTCGGCGATGTTAGGGAGGGCAGATTAGGGGTTAATACTATTTATTATAGGGTTAGTGAGGCAGATTAGGGGTTAATACATTTATTATGGTAGTGGTGAGGTCCGGTCGGCAGATTAGGGGTTAATTATTGTAGGTAGCTGGCGGCGACGTTGTGGGGGGCAGATTAGGGGTTAATAAATATAATATAGGGGTCGGCGGTGTTAGGGGCAGCAGATTAGGTGTACATAGGTACAATGTAGGTTGTGGCGGTGTACGGAGCGGCAGATTAGGGGTTAATAATAATATGCAGGAGTCAGCGATAGCGGGGCGGCAGATTAGGGGTTAATAAGTGTAAGGTTAGGGGTGTTTAGACTCAGGGTTCATGTTAGGGTGTTAGGTGCAGACTTAGGAAGTGTTTCCCCATAGGAACAATGGGGCTGCGTTAGGAGCTGAACGCTGCTTTTTTGCAGGTGTTAGGTTTTTTTCAGCTCAAACAGCCCCATTGTTTCCTATGGGGGAATAGTGCACAAGCACGTTTTTGAAGCTGGCCGCGTCCGTAAGCACCGCTGGTATCGAGAGTTGAAGTGGCGGTAAATATGCTCTACGCTCCCTTTTTTGGAGCCTAACGCAGCCCTTCTGTGAACTCTAAATGCCAGCGGTATTTAAAAGGTGCAGGAGAAAAAAAGCATGCGTAGCTAACGCACCCCTTTGGCCGCAGAACTCTAAATCTAGCCGTTTGTCTCTGATGTGTATTGTTTCAAATGGTTTCTTATGAACTTTGAAAAAACAAAGGAAAACATTATCTGTAATTGGTATTGTAAATACAATTTTACCATGATAATCCAACATTCTTAGATAATACATTTAACATTCATGCCTTATTGGATAAATTCATTTATTCCTAACATTCTTTAGGGCTTATGTTACATTGCACTATATAAGTTCTCTTAGCAAAATAGCATCAAATAAAAAATATTTTCCAAAAATTGAAGTTTTCTAATAACAGTGATAATTAGGTGAAAATAATATGACAACAAGTCACTGGTATGACATTTTAGATTAATTCCCAAGTCACCAGAAATTCTTAACATTAATAGGGTTAAAAAATGTGAACACTAATTAATCTTAATGGGACACTGAACTCAATTTTTTCTTTTGTGATTCAGATAGAGCATGCAATTTTAAGCAACTTTCTAATTTACTCCTATTGTCAGGTTCTCTTTGTTCTCTTGCTATCTTTATTTGCAAAAGAAGGCATCTAGGCTTTTTTTTTTGTTCAGCACTCTGGACAGCACTTTTTTATTGGTGGATTAATTTATCCACCAATCAGCAAGAACAACCCAGGTTGTTCACCAAAAATGGCCCGGCATCAAAACTTACATTCTTACATTTCAAATAAAAACACCAAGAGAATGAAGAAAATTCGATAATAGGAGTAAATTAGAAAGTTGTGTAAAATGTCATACTCTATCTGAATTACAAAAGAAAAAATTTGGGTTCATTGTCCCTTTAAGCATTTGAAGAAAAATGATTTGGTACTTAAAGGGACACTAAACCCAATTTTTTTTCTTTCATGATTCAGATAGAGCATGCAATTTTAAGCAACTTTCTAATTTACTCCTTATATCAATTTTTCTTTGTTCTCTTGCTATCTTTATTTGAAAAAGAAGGCATCTAAGATAAGAAGCCAGACAATTTTTGGTTCAGAACCATGGACAGCGCTTTTATATTGGTGCTATCCAATCAGCAAGGACAAACCAGTTTGTGAACCAAAAATGGGCCGGCTTCTAAACTTACATTCTTGCTTTTCAAATAAAGATAGCAAGAGAATGAAAAAAATGATAATAGGAGTAAATTAGAAAGTTGCTTAAAATTGCATGCTGTATCTGAATCATGAAAGAAAAAAATTGGGTTCAGTGTCCTTTTAACTGCATACTTTAATAGGTAGAACTATTAATTTTACTCCTGAGAGATGTTATCAATAGTGATGTCGCAAACTGTTCGCCGGAGAACAGTTCCCGGCGATCTTAGCTTGTTCGCGTTCGCCGTGGCGGGCGAACAAATGCGATGTTCGATCCACCCCCTATTCATCATCATTGAGGAAACTTTGACCCTGTATCTCACAGCCTGCAGACACATTTGAGCCAATCAGCAGCAGACACTCCCTCACAGACCCTCCCAGCTCCTGGGCAGCAGCCATTTTAGATTCATTACGATCCTGCATTCTTAGTGAGAGGAGGGTTAGTGCTGCTGCTGGTGATTTTATAGGGAAATAGATAGCTAGGCTAGTGTATTTAGTGCCCACTACAGTCCTGAAGGACTCATCTAATCTCTGTTGTAAGGGCAGCACCCCAAAAAGATATCTGCTTAATATTAGTGTACATTTTGGAAAAAAAACTTTTACATCATTTTGCTAGTGTAATCTAATTTCATTTTCTATCAGGCCTGTGTGTCAGGCCCACATCATATACTGTGATTAATTGCTCTGTGCCACCACTGATATCTGGTGAAACATTAGTGTAAATAAAAAAAAAAAAACTTTTACATCATTTTGCTAGTGTAATCTAATTTAATTTTCTATCAGACCTGTGTGTCAGGCCCACATCAAATACTTTGATTAATTCTTCTGTGCCACCACTGATATCTGGTTAACATTAGTGTAAATTTAAAAAAAAAAACTTTTACATCATTTTGCTAGTGTAATCTAATTTCATTTTCCATCAGGCCTGTGTGTCAGGCCCACATCATATACTGTGATTAATAGCTCTGTTTTCCACCACTTATAGTTATATCTGGTGTAACATTAGTGTAATTTTTTTTTAAAAAAACTTTTACATCAGTCCTCTTCTAGTGTTATTTAAAGGGACACTGTACCCAATTTTTTTTCTTTTGTAATTCAGAAAGAGCATGCAATTTTAAGCAACTTTCTAATTTACTCCTATTATCAAATTTTCTTCGTTCCCTTGCTATCATTATTTGAAAAAGAAGGCATCTAAGCTTTTTTTGGTTTCAGTACTCTGGACAGCACTTTTTTATTGGTGGATGGATTTATCCACCAATCAGCAAGGACAACCCAGGTTGTTCACCAAAAATGGGCCGGCATCTAAACTTACATTATTGCATTTCAAATAAAGATACCAAGAGAATGAAGAAAATTTGATAAAAGGAGTAAATTAGAAAGTTGCTTAAAATTTCATGCTCAATCTGAATCACGAAAGAAAAATTTTTGGTACAGTGTCCCTTTAATTTTAGTTGCCAGGCCAGCCTGGCTGCCACTAGTGCCAGCCTGTGTCTCAGGCTGCCAGCATATACTGTGCCTACTTCCATCCTCAGTGCCACCACTCCTATCTGGTGTAACATTAGTTTAAATTTTGTACAAAAAAAACTTTTACATCAGTTTTCTAGTGTTATTTAATTTTAGTTGCCAGGCCAGCCTGGCACTAGTGCCAGCCTGTGTGTCAGGCTGCCAGCATATACTGTGCCTACTTCCATCCTCAGTGCCACCACTCCTATCTGTTGTAACATTAGTGTAACTTTTTTTTAAAAAACTTTTACATCAGTCTGCTAGTGTTATTTAATTGCAGTTGCCTGTCTGCCAGCGTGTGTGCCAGGCCCACTTTCCAACTAGTGCCATGAATCATATTTGTTATAACAGTATTGTAAATATTTAAAATAAAAACTTTTTTGACTGTGAATCATCAGTCTGCTAGTGCCATTGAATTGCAGTTTCCTGCCTGCCAGCGTGTGTGCTAGGCCCACTTCCCAACTAGTGCCACCAATCATATTTGTTATAACATTAGTGTAAATATTTAAAAAAAAAACTTTTTTGACTGTGAAACATCAGTCAGCTAGTGTAATCTAATTGCAGTTGCCTTCCTCCCAGCGTGTGTGCCAGGCCCACTTGCCAACTAGTGCCACCAATCATATTTGTTATAACAGTAGTGTAAATATTTTAAAAAAAACTTTTTTGACTGTGAAACATCAGTCTGCTAGTGTAATCTAATTGAAGTTGCCTGCCTGCCAGCGTGTGTGCCAGGCCCACTTGCCAACTAGTGCTACCAATCATATTTGTTATAACAGTATTGTAAATATTTAAAATAAAAACTTTTTTGACTGTGAAACATCAGTTTGCTATTGTAATCTAATTGAAGTTGCCTGCCTGCCAGCGAGTGTGCCAGGCCCACTTGCCAACTAGACCGCATGTCTTATTATTATACTCTGTCAGGAAAATTATATATCTATCAAATCTATCTATTTATCTATCGAATCTATCTCACTATCAATCGTATCTATCAAATATATTTTGCAACTATTGATCTATGTAATTCGTATCTATCAAATGTATATTGCATATTTTGATCTATGTAATTCGTATCTATCAAATGTATATTGCATCTATTGATCTATGTAATTCGTATCTATCAAATGTATATTGCATCTATTGATCTATGTAATTCGTATCCATCATATGTATATTGCATCTATTGTTCTATGTAATCTATGCATCTATCTATCAAATCTATCTATCTTATGGTTATGCAAATGGACTGTTTGCGGTTGTTTGCGGTGAGTTACACGGGGAGTTTGGTCTGTCACTGTGAAGTGCTCGTAACCCTTACACTACCTGATCGATACAACATCATACCTGATGTTTTAAAGCACGTTATTAAAAATTTTTTTAGGAATGTTAGGTGATTAAGGCCCTTTATGGGTTAAAACCAGACTGTGCATCAACTATGTAATTTTCCGTGGGAGTTTTGCCATGGATCCCCCTCCAGCATGCCACAGTCCAGGTGTTAGTGATGGAAAAGTTGTTTCAAGGGGACTATTGTGGCCAGAAAGAGTCCTTGTGGGTTTTAAAGTTCGCCTGCCTATTGAAGGCAGTGGCGGTTTGCGCGATTCGCCGGTTCACGAACAGTAGCGGAAGTTCGAGTCCGCCGTTCGCGAACCGAAATTTTAAGGTTTGCGTCATCACTAGTTATCAGTTATAAGGATCAAAATGATAAGTTTTTTTTACTAAATTTTGCTAGAAGGGAAAGCAATGAAGAAATACACATGTGTTTTAAACCTGACTATAGAAAATCTGATGCACTTTGGCATATGTGTTTCTTATGACAGAAGGAAAATCAAGCAAAGTTATAATGAATGTTTACTGGTTTGGGTTTAAAGCTGCTATTTCTACCCTTTTTTCTTTTGAAGCTTTGTTTTACAAACAGACACATAAATATTCTCCTGTTCTTGATCACATGACTTGTGTTGTTTATTTTCTGTTCTACAAATGTGTGTTATGTATACCAAGTTATATAAGTTGTGTTTTGTTTTGTTTTTTTCTTTAGAAATAAAGTTATGTGTTTTGCTCTTAATAACCAGCAAAGTGCTAGATCACAAGTGGCACGCTAACTGTTGTGTGCGAGTGATATTGGGTTTTTGAACGTTGGAAATCGCACGTTTGTTAGAAGTTGAAAGCAAACCAGGTTAACTCGACCAAAACCCTTGCATTAAAGGGACAGTAAACCTCAAAAATAATGTTATATAATTCTGCACATAGTGCAGAATTATATAACATTATATTAGCCTTATCTTTATAAAACATAATATTCCCTTTTAATTTTTTAAAACAATGGCTGTTTTACAGACCCGCTCTCTCTTTTTTTCACACAGCGCATCGGGCCAGCTGTATAGTCACAGCCCGGCCCGACCTCGCCATAACACTAAGTGCAGCTTGCTCCTGCTCTGTCTGACAGCAGGAGCGAGCTGCACTGTGTATAATGGCGCGGTCGGGCCGTGCTGTGACTATACAGCTGGCCCGATGCGCTGTGTAAAAAAAACAGACTCGCTCAGCAGAGCACAGAGAGCGGGTCTGTAAAACAGCCATTGTTTTAAAAAATTAAAAGGGAATATTATGTTTTATAAAGATAAGGCTAACATAATGTTATATAATTCTGCACATAGTGCAGAATTATATAACATTTTCTCCAACATTGGTGTGTCCGGTCCACGGCGTCATCCTTACTTGTGGGATATTCTCTTCCCCAACAGGAAATGGCAAAGAGTCCCAGCAAAGCTGGTCACATGATCCCTCCTAGGCTCCGCCCACCCCGTCATTCTCTTTGCCGTTGCACAGGCAACATCTCCACGGAGATGGTTAAGAGTTTTTTGGTGTTTAAATGTAGTTTTTATTCTTCTATCAAGTGTTTGTTATTTTAAAATAGTGCTGGTATGTACTATTTACTCTGAAACAGAAAAGGATGAAGATTTCTGTTTGTAAGAGGAAGATGATTTTAGCAGACAGTAACTAAAATCGATTGCTGTTTCCACATAGGACTGTTGAGATGAAGTAACTTCAGTTGGGGGAAACAGTTAGCAGACTTTACTGCTTAAGGTATGACTAGCCATATTTCTAACAAGACTGTGTAATGCTGGAAGGCTGTCATTTCCCCTCATGGGGACCGGTAAGCCATTTTCTTAGTCAAACAAACAGAATAAAGGGCTTAATATGGGCTAAAAAACTGGTAGACATTTTTATGGGCTAAATCGATTGCTTTATTTGGGCATATTATTCAGATTTAGGCTAACAATTGGCATTTATAATCTTGGGGAACGCTTATAAAACGGCAGGCACTGTGTTGGACACCTTTTTCAGTCAGGGGGCCTTTCTAGTTATAGACTGAGCCTCATTTTCGCGCCATTAATGCGCAGTTGTTTTTTGAGAACAGGGCATGCAGATGCATGTGTGAGGGTCTAAAAATCTCTGAAAAAGCTTCTAGAAGGCGTCATTTGGTATCGTATTCCCCTCAGGGCTTGGTTGGGTCTTAGCAAAGACTATAGCTGGGACTGTATAGGGGTTAAATTTAAAAACGGCTCAGGTTCCGTTATTTTAAGGGTTAAAGCTCTGAAATTTGGTGTGCAATACTTTTAATACTTTTTCACATATTCAGTAATAAAGTGTTTTCTGTTTGAAATTGAAAGTGACAGTAACGGTTTTATTTTAAAACGTTTTTTGTGCTTTGTTGACAAGTTTAAGCCTGTTTAACATGTCTGTACCTTCAGATAAGCTATGTTCTATATGTATGAAAGCCAATGTGTCTCCCCATTTAAATTTATGTGATAATTGTGCCATAGCGTCCAAACAAAGTAAGGACAGTACTGCCACAGATAATGATATTGCCCAAGATGATTCCTCAAATGAGGGGAGTAAACATGATACTACATCATCTCCTACTGTGTCTACACCAGTTTTGCCCATGCAGGAGGCCCCTAGTACATCTAGTGCGCCAATACTTATTACCATGCAACAATTAACGGCTGTAATGGATAACTCCATAGCAAATCTTTTATCCAAAATGCCTACTTATCAGAGAAAGCGCGATTGCTCTGTTTTAAACACTGAAGAGCAAGAGGGCGCTGATGATAATTGTTCTGTCATACCCTCACACCAATCTGAAGGGGCCAGGAGGGAGGTTTTGTCTGATGGAGAAATTTCAGATTCAGGAAAAATTTCTCATCAAGCTGAACCTGATGTTGTGACATTTAAATTTAAATTAGAACATCTTCGCACACTGCTTAAGGAGGTGTTATCTACTCTGGATGATTGTGACAATTTGGTCATTCCAGAGAAATTATGCAAGATGGACAGGTTCCTAGAGGTTCCGGTGCCCCCCAACGCTTTTCCTATACCCAAGCGGGTGGCGGACATAGTAAATAAGGAGTGGGAAAAGCCCGGCATACCTTTTGTTCCCCCCCTATATTTAAGAAATTATTTCCTATGGTCGACCCCAGAAAGGACTTATGGCAGACAGTCCCCAAGGTCGAGGGGGCAGTTTCTACTCTAAACAAACGCACTACTATTCCTATCGAAGATAGTTGTGCTTTCAAAGATCCTATGGATAAAAAATTGGAAGGTTTGCTTAAAAAGATTTTTGTACAGCAAGGCTACCTTCTACAACCAATTTCATGCATTGTTCCTGTCACTACGGCAGCGTGGTTCTGGTTCGAGGAACTAGAAAAGTCGCTCAGTAGAGAAACTCCATATGAGGAGGTTATGGACAGAGTTCACGCACTTAAATTGGCTAACTCTTTTATTTTAGATGCCGCTTTGCAATTAGCCAGATTAGCGGCGAAAAATTCAGGGTTTGCTATCGTGGCGCGCAGAGCGCTTTGGCTAAAGTCTTGGTCAGCGGATGTGTCATCCAAGACAAAATTGCTTAACATCCCTTTCAAAGGTAAATCTTTATTTGGACCAGAATTGAAAGAGATTATTTCAGACATCACTGGAGGAAAGGGCCACGCCCTTCCACAGGATAGGTCTTTTAAGGCTAAAAATAAGCCTAATTTTCGTCCCTTTCGCAGAAATGGACCAGCCTCTAATTCTGCATCCTCTAAGCAAGAGGGTAATGCCTCACAACCCAAACCAGCCTGGAAACCAATGCAAGGCTGGAACAAGGGTAAGCAGGCCAAGAAGCCTGCCACTGCTAACAAAACAGCATGAAGGAGTAGCTCCTGATCCGGGACCGGATCTGGTGGGGGGCAGGCTCTCTCTCTTTGCTCAGGCTTGGGCAAGAGATGTTCAGGATCCTTGGGCGCTAGAAATAGTTTCTCAAGGTTATCTCCTGGAATTCAAGGAACTACCCCCAAGGGGAAGGTTCCACAAGTCTCACTTATCCTCAAACCAAATAAAGAGACAGGCATTCTTACATTGTGTAGAAGACCTGTTAAAAATGGGAGTGATACACCCAGTTCCAATAAAGGAACAAGGAATGGGATTTTATTCCAACCTGTTCGTAGTTCCCAAAAAAGAGGGAACGTTCAGACCAATTTTGGATTTGAAGATCCTAAACAAATTTCTCAGGGTACCATCGTTCAAAATGGAAACTATTCGAACGATTCTACCCACCATCCAGGAAAGTCAATTTATGACTACCGTGGATCTAAAGGATGCGTACCTACATATTCCTATCCACAAAGAACATCATCAGTTCCTAAGGTTCGCTTTTCTGGACAAACATTAACAGTTTGTGGCCCTCCCATTCGGATTAGCCACTGCTCCAAGGATTTTCACAAAGGTGCTAGGGTCCCTTCTAGCGGTTCTAAGACCAAGGGGCATTGCAGTAGTACCTTACTTGGACGACATTCTAATACAAGCGTCGTCCCTGTCAAAAGCAAAGGCTCATACGGACATCGTTCTAGCCTTTCTCAGATCTCACGGATGGAAGGTGAACAAAGAAAAAAGTTCTCTGTCCCCGTCAACAAGGGTTCCCTTCTTGGGAACAATAATAGATTCCTTAGAAATGAGGATTTTTCTGACAGAGGTCAGAAAATCAAAACTTCTAAGCTCTTGTCAAGTGCTTCATTCTGTTCCTCGTCCTTCCATAGCGCAGTGCATGGAAGTAGTAGGATTGATGGTTGCAACAATGGACATAGTTCCTTTTGCACGAATTCATCTAAGACCATTACAACTGTGCATGCTCAAACAGTGGAATGGGGATTATACAGACTTGTCTCCAATGATTCAAGTAGATCAAAAGACCAGAGATTCACTCCGTTAGTGGCTGACCCTGGACCATCTGTCCCAGGGAATGAGCTTCCGCAGGCCAGAGTGGGTCATTGTCACGACCGACGCCAGTCTAGTGGGCTGGGGCGCGGTCTGGGAATCCCTGAAAGCTCAGGGTCTATGGTCTCGGGAAGAGTCTCTTCTCCCGATAAACATTCTGGAACTGAGAGCGATATTCAATGCTCTCAGAGCTTGGCCTCAACTAGCAAAGGCCAAATTCATAAGGTTCCAATCAGACAACATGACGACCGTTGCTTATATCAATCATCAGGGGGGAACAAAGAGTTCCCTGGCGATGAAAGAAGTGACCAAAATAATTCAATGGGCGGAGGATCACTCCTGCCACTTGTCTGCGATCCACATCCCAGGAGTGGAAAATTGGGAAGCGGATTTTCTGAGTCGTCAGGCATTCCATCCGGGGGAGTGGGAACTCCATCCGGAAATCTTTGCCCAAATAACTCAATTATGGGGCATTCCAGACATGGATCTGATGGCGTCTCGTCAGAACTTCAAGGTTCCTTGCTACGGGTCCAGATCCAGGGATCCCAAGGCGACTCTAGTAGATGCACTAGTAGCACCTTGGATCTTCAACCTAGCTTATGTATTCCCACCGTTTCCTCTCATTCCCAGGCTGGTAGCCAGGATCAGTCAGGAGAGGGCCTCGGTGATTTTGATAGCTCCTGCGTGGCCACGCAGGACTTGGTATGCAGACCTGGTGAATATGTCATCGGCTCCACCATGGAAGCTACCTTTGAGACAGGACCTTCTTGTTCAGGGTCCATTCGAACATCCAAATCTGGTCTCCCTCCAACTGCTTGGAGTTTGAACGCTTGATTCTATCAAAGCGTGGGTTTTCAGATTCTGTTATAGATACTCTGGTTCAGGCCAGAAAACCTGTGAATAGAAAAATTTACCATAAAATATGGAAAAAATATATCTGTTGGTATGAATCCAAAGGATTCCCATGGAATAAGATAAAAATTCCTAAGATTCTCTCCTTTCTACAAGAAGGTTTGGAGAAAGGATTATCTGCAAGTTCTCTAAAGGGACAGATCTCTGCTTTATCTGTCTTACTACACAAAAGACTGGCAGCTGTGCCAGATGTTCAAGCTTTTGTTCAGGCTCTGGTTAGGATCAAGCCTGTTTACAGACCTTTGACACCTCCCTGGAGTCTAAATCTAGTTCTTTCAGTTCTTCAAGGGGTTCCGTTTGAACCTTTACATTCCATAGATATTAAGTTACTATCTTGGAAAGTTTTGTTTTTAATTGCAATTTCTTCTGCTAGAAGAGTTTCAGAGTTATCTGCTCTGCAGTGTTCTCCGCCCTATCTGGTTTTCCATGCAGATAAGGTGGCTTTGCGTACTAAGCCTGATTTTCTTCCTAAAGTTGTTTCTAACAAAAATATTAACCAGGAGATAGTTGTACCTTCTTTGTGTCCGAATCCAGTTTCAAAGAAGGAACGTTTGTTACACAATTTGGACGTTGTCCATGCTCTAAAGTTCTATTTAGAGGCTGCTAAAGATTTCAGACAAACATCTTCCTTGTTTGTTGTTTATTCTGGTAAAAGGAGAGGTCAAAAAGCGACTTCTACCTCTCTTTCCTTTTGGCTTAAAAGTATTATCCGATTGGCTTATGAGACTGCCGGACGGCAACCTCCTGAAAGAATCACAGCTCACTCCACTAGGGCTGTGGCTTCCACATGGGCCTTCAAGAACGAGGCTTCTGTTGACCAGATATGTAAGGCAGCGACTTGGTCTTCACTGCACACTTTTGCCAAATTTTACAAATTTGATACTTTTGCTTCTTCGGAGGCTATTTTTGGGAGAAAGGTTTTGCAAGCTGTGGTGCCTTCCGTTTAGGTGACCTGATTTGCTCCCTCCCTTCATCCGTGTCCTAAAGCTTTGGTATTGGTTCCCACAAGTAAGGATGACGCCGTGGACCGGACACACCAATGTTGGAGAAAACAGAATTTATGCTTACCTGATAAATTACTTTCTCCAACGGTGTGTCCGGTCCACGGCTCGCCCTGGTTTTTTAATCAGGTCTGATGAATTATTTTCTCTAACTACAGTCACCACGGTACCATATGGTTTCTCCTATATATATTTCCTCCTGTCCGTCGGTCGAATGACTGGGGTGGGCGGAGCCTAGGAGGGATCATGTGACCAGCTTTGCTGGGACTCTTTGCCATTTCCTGTTGGGGAAGAGAATATCCCACAAGTAAGGATGACGCCGTGGACCGGACACACCGTTGTTATTCTGTTATTTTTGAGGTTTACTGACACTTTAAGGGTATTGCATTTAAAAAAAGCTGTACTAAACATGACACAATTTTTTTTTTTTCTTCCCATTATAGCTATCTGGAATTTTTTTTATTCCAAATTGGTGTAAACCACTATATGGGGGATTTTTTATCTTTTTTTTTATTATCAAGACCATGCACTTATAATTATCACTTGGATACTATTAATAATTTATTTTTAATAAATGTGTGATGTTTGTTGTATTTGCCTTTTTTGGGATATTCAGATCAGTGTAAACATATAGATTATTTGCTTATAAGGTTTGATACCAAATTATATACACTCGATTTCACTTATATTTATCACTATTATACTACTACTAATTTACTCTTAAAGAAATCTGTGATGTTTTTTGTATTTGCTTTTGTATGGGTTACTCAATTAGCATAAATATATAGATTATTTGCCTATGGGGTTTGATGTCAAATTATATATGCACTTATATTTATCACTTGGACACTACTACTAACTTACTTTAAAGAAATCTGTGATGTTTGTTGTATTTCCCTTTTCATGGGTTATTTTGATCACTATAAACATATAGATTTGTTTATGAATAGCAGCTATAAGGTTCGATACCAAATTACATACATTCAATTTTTTTTTCTTTTTCCCTCCTTCTCCGTCTTCCCTTCTACTCCTCCTCCCTTTTTTCCCAGGATATATAATTCGTAAAAATGAGAGTTAAACAATAAAGGTTTTGTCGTGGAATGTGGGAGAGATTCACTCGCCAATAAAAAGGAAAGCTGTTTTGAATTATTTAAATAAAAAAGTTTTTGATATAATCTGTCTCCAGGAGATACATCTCTCTGATCTTGAGCATATTAAAATCAAGGCTAGATGGATTGGGGATTCATTGTTCTCCTCATATAAGAAAGCAGTGAGAGGGGTAATGATTTTGCTTCATAAAATTCTTGGGTATAAACTCAACAAAGTTATAGAAGACAAAGAAGGCAGATATCTGCTTGTAAGACTGTTGATTCAGAATCAAAACTATTTAATAATAAATGTGTATGGCCCAAATGTCCCCAATGAAATTTTTTGGAACCATCTGCTGTAGAGAATACATAACTTTTCAAAAGATTAGATAATGCTTACTGGAGATTTTAATATAACTCCGAATTCTTATCTTTATAGGTGTAAACTGGGAGAGCACAGAACAAAAATTAGCTAAGATTTCATTTAAACTATGAAAAAAGAATTTTTAAGCTATTTTCCCAAACTCTCAATTTGGTCGATATTTGGAGAAGGTTAAATCCCAATAATCGTGAGTATACATATTGTTCTAAATTGCGCAATACTCTTTCGAGATTGGACTTATTTCTTGTGTCCGAATTCCTAGCACCGAAGGTGTTAAACTGCGATATTCTTGAGTTTACTCTATCAGATCATGCTCTGGTAGTACTACTAGTTCAAACAAAAAAAGTCTTTACATTTAATACATTCTTCTACCCTACGTATCTTTTAAACTCGGTTAAATTTAAGACCTTTTTGACCAAATCATGGGAAGAGTTTAGCAGTTTTAATAACCATTGCAGAAATGATGTTCCGATTTTTTGGGAAACGGACAAACTTTATTTAAAGGCAGAGATTAATACCTATATGGCCAGAATAAGGAGAGCAGTTGTGTAAATTTAAACTTCAAATAAGGTAAAAGACGCCTATGCTCTTTACTTAAGCAATCCAGGTAGGCTAAATAGAGATAAGTACTTTGCATGTAAAAAGGAAAAGGGATCTATCCCTTTTAGAAGAAGCAGAAGAGTCTCTGTATTAGAAAGCAGCTAGATTTATAAGATATGGAAATAAAGCAGGTACATTTCTGGCTTCAATCTTTAAGAGACAAACACAGAGGAAGCCTATAGTAGCTATTCAGGACAATAATAGCATTACTACGGATCAGGATCAGATAGCCCTCCTATTTCAGAACTATTACACCAATTTATATACCTCTCAGAATCCTCTCACGGAAGCTATTGATAATTTTCTAGAAAATACTGTTCTCCCTCTAATTCCCACCCCTTATTAGATACTATTAATCCTGGAAAATGGTCTTTATCAGCTATCTATATAACTTTAAGAGCATCAGAAAGGGGGAAGATCTGCATTAGAGCATTTCTTATTCGGTGAATATTTTTGAAATCCCGGATCTTCCTAGTCATTTTTGTAGGAGCCTTAAAAAAACACAGTTACTTTGCCCCTCAGCATACTTAAAGGAAACTCAATTCCGATTAGTGAATAGGGACTATCTTACACCGCGTTGAGTATCCAAGTGGAATAAAAATGTTAAAAATCAGTGTCTTAAGTTTTCTCAAAGCGATCCAGAGTTAGGCCATCTCTTATGGGACTGTCCTAAAGTTAAACAATTCTGGATAAAAGTTGCATATTTTCTTTCCCAAGTAACAAAAATCACTGTAACACTATCAATGGAATCTATTATTCTATTGTCCTCTCGAGATTTATGGGGGAATAAAGGTAACTTCATTCTAACAGTTATAATAATTCTTAGGAAGTTACTGTTTATTAAGTGGATTAGTTCTAGAGCTCCCTCTCTCAACGAGGCAAAGAATCTATTGAAAAAAATCTGCAATCACAGCGGCCTATGATTACAGATCAGAGAGGAAAAAAGATACGTCTTTTGGAAAGATCTGGAGGGATTTTATTCTATATCAAGAAGCAAACTTTATAAATCGAATATAATTAATTATCAATACTCAATTGTAATAAGGGTGGGTAAGGGGGAGGGGGTGCGGAGCGGGAGAGTTTGGCAAGAGGAGGAGAGGAGGAAGGGAAAATATATATTTTTTTTGTTTATTTTGTTTTATTTTATATATATGAAGTTTAATGTAATCATTGTTTGTCATTCTCTTTTGTTACCAAACATTATCTGTTATTGACTCTCTTTTTCTTCTTGTACTATGTATATTTATACGATATATTAAAGTTTTTTTTAAAAAAAAAAAAATTACAGTTACACTCATATAAACACTTTCTGATAAAAATTATTCAAATAAATATTTTAAAACATTAATAATGGTTAAAGTTATATGGTATATGACAAGGTATTTGACTGTAAAGGTCTATAATCTATATATACATATACATGTCTAAATATGTGTGTGTATATATATATATATATATATATATATATACAGTATATATATATATATATATATATATATATATATATATATATATATATATACTGTATATGTATATATACAGTATATATATATATGTATGTGTGTTTGTGTTTGAAGTATGTATGCATTACTGTGTACTGTATATTTACTGTACATATTTAGCATTCCAGTGTTCTTCACTTACAGGATAATGTAATTTTTATTGTAAATACATATTTTTGTTTATATCTGTATATACCTATACCTGTATTTATATATATATATATATATATAGGTATAGATATCTAATTAACATGATCACATGTCTATATATAAATATAGGCCCAGATTACGAGTTTTGCGTTAGAGGCTGTGCAGTGCTAACAAACAGTTTTCACTCACCATTCACTTACCTACAGTGCTTGTATTACGAGTTTTCAGAAACCCGTCGTTAAAAGACAAGAAGTGAGCATTGAGCAAAATTTTGTACATTACCGCACTCCAATACCAGCGCTGCTTAAGTCAGCGGTGAGCTGGTGTAATGTGCTCGTGCACGATTTCCCCATAGCAATCAACGGGGAGAGCCGGCTGAAAAAAAGTCTAACACCTGCAAAAAAGCAGCGTAAAACTCCTTAACGCAGCCCCATTGATTCCTATGAGGAAATAAAATTTATGTTTACACCTAACACCCTAACATGAACCCCGAGTCTAAACACCCCTAATCTTACACTTATTAACCCCTAATCTGCCGCCCCCGTCATCGCCGACACTTACATTTTTAACCCCTAATCTGCCGCTCTGGACACTGCCGCCACCTACATTATACTTATGAACCCCTAATCTGCTGCCCTCAACATCGCCGACACCTACATTATATTTATTAACCCCTAATCTGCCGACCCAATGTCGCCGCCACCTACCTACACTTATTAACCCCTAATCTGCCGCCCTCAACGTCGCCGACACTATAATAAACATATTAACCCCCAAACCGCAGCACTCCCGCCTCGCAAACATTAGTTAAATATTATTAACCCCTAATTTGCCATCCCTAACATCGCCGCCACCTACCTACATTTATTAACCCCTAATCTGCCGCCCCAACGTCGCTGCCACTATATTAAAGTTAAAACCCAAAGTCTAACCCTAAACCCAACACCCCCTAACTTAAATATAATTTAAATAAATCTAAATAAAATTACTATCATTAACTAAATACTTACCTGTAAAATAAGCCCTAAGATATCTACGATAAATCCTAAACTAGCTACAATGTAACTATTAGTTATATTGTAGCTATCTTAGGGTTTATTTTACAGGGAAGTATTTAGTTTTAAATTGGAATAATTTAGTTAATGATAGTAATTTTATTTAGATTTATTTAAATTATATTTAAGTTAGGGGGTGTTAGGTTTAGGGTTAGACTTAGATTTAGGGGTTAATAACTTTAATATAGTGGAGGCAACGTTGGGTGCGGCAGATTAGGGGTTAATAAGTGTAGGTAGGTGGCAGCGACATTGGGGGCGGCAGATTAGGGGTTAATAAATATAATGTAGGTGTCGGCGATGTTGGGGTAGCAGATTGGGGTTTCATACATATAATGTAGGTGGCGGTGGTGTCCGGAGCGTCAGATTAGGGGTTACAATTTTTATTTTAGTGTTTTTGCGAAGTGGGAGGTCCTCGGTTTAGGGGTTAATAGGTAGTTAGTGTACTTTTTAGCACTTTAGTTATGAGTTTTATGCTACAGCGTTGTACCATAAAACTCATAACTACTGACTTTTAAATGCGTTAGGACTCTTGACAGGGTAGGGTGTATCGCTCACTTTTTGGCCTCCCAAGACAGACTCGTAATATCAGCGCTGTGGAAGTCCCATAGAAAAAAGACTTTACAAAGTTTACATAAGTCGTTTTGCGGTAAGGCCAAAGAAGTGTACACCTAAACCTTCAAGACTCGTAATACCAGCGGGCGTAAAAAAGCAGCGTTAGGACCTCTTAATGGTGCTTTTTTACCCTAACGCACAACTTGTAATCTAGCCGATATATTAAATAATAAAAATACATTTTATGTGATGAATTTAGGAATGTAAAATATGCATAATGTGCATTAGGGTGCGCTATTTAGTTCTAAGGAAGTGTCAGGTTAGCACTCATTATTTGTTAACTTCAATGCGCGATATTAAAATATCCTATATTATAAAAGGCCAAGTGTGTTTGTCCGAAGCTGTCATGCACAGTAGAGACAGCACGAGGACAAACACACCTGGCCTTGGATTCCCTACCTGATCTGCCGACTGCCACGAGAAGAAGTGGGCGTGGCCGAGCATGTGTGGGGGCGTGACCGAGCGTGAAGGGGCATGGCCTCGCGTTAAGCCCCTTGAAGGGGGCGTGGCCTCGCTTGAAGGCCCGTGAAAGGCCGTGGAGAGAGAGAAGGGAGAGATAGAGAGAGGGGAGAGAGAAAGAGAGAGGGAAGAGAGAGGGGATATAGAGAGGGAGAGAGAGAGTGCAAAAGAGGGGGGAGAGAGAGAGTGCAAAAGAGAGGGGGGGAAGAGAGAGCACAAAAGAGGGGGGGAGAGAGGGCTCAAAAGAGAGGGGGAGAGAGAGCGCAAAAGAGAGGGGGAGAGAGAGCGCAAAAGAGAGGGGGGAGAGAGAGAAAGCAAAAGAGAGTGGGAGGGAGAGAACGCAAGGGGTGGGACCACTGTACTGCAAAATATGGCCCTTGTGAATGGGCTTTAGGACTAGTTCAATATAAAGGGCTAGATTACAAGTGGAGCAGTATTTTGCATTTTCGATATAGCGAAAACTCTGCTAGGATTTTCATTTTTGCGCTATTCAGATTGCGCTGGTATTGCAAGTTGAAAGTGAACTGTTTTTCTTCCAGCGGTACCCCGACTTGCGCAAAAAGTTGAAAATCAGTAACGCATTTACCCATTTCTCCATAGAAGTCAATGGAGAAAAATAGTTAAAAAAAAAAACCTTTCTCTCACGCAAACACTATAACATATTAATAATAGGGGTAATTTGACATGAAATTATGAATATTTTTTTATTTTCCAATGTTATTTACATAACAGAATATGTTCTATTTATTCATAAATACATATATATATATATATATATATATATATATATATATATATATATATATATATATATATCTATTAAACAAAAACAAAATGTATGCTTACCTGATAAATTTGTTTCTTTCCGGATATGGAGAGTCCACGACATCGTCAATTACTAGTGCGAATATCACTCCTGGCCAGCAGGAGGAGGCAAAGAGCCCCATAGCAAAGCTGTTAAGTAGCACTCCCCTTCCCACAATTCTCAGTCATTCGACTGAAGGGAAATGGAAAAAAAGAAATAACACAAAGGTGTATAGGTGCCTGAGGTTTAGTCAAAAATAACTGTCATTATGAATAAAAGGGTGTGGTCATGGACTCTCCATATCCGGAAAGAAACACATTTATCAGGTAAGCATACATTTTGTTTTCTTTCCTAAGTTATGGAGAGTCCACAACGTCATCAATTACTAGTGGGAACCAATACCCAAGCTAGAGGACACAGATGACTAGAGAGGGATAACAAGACAGGCAGACCAAAACAGAAGGCACACAGCTTGAAGAACCTTTCTCCCAAAAGAAGCCTCAGCTGAGGCAAAAGTATCCAATTTATAAAATTTGGAAAAAGTATGCAGAGAGGACCAAATTGCAGCCTTGCATATCTGTTCCACAGAAGCTTCATTTTTGAAAGCCCTCGTGGAATGAGCAATAATTCTCTCAGGAGGCTGCTGACCAGCAATCTCATAAGTGAAACAAATTATACTTCTCAACCAGAGACAAAGAGAAGTAGCAGAAGCTTTCTGACCCTTGCACTTTCCAGAGAAACAAGCAAACAAACAGGGCAGAGGACTGGCGAAAATCCTTAGTCGCCGGTAGGTAGAATTTTAGAGCATGCACAACATCCAAATTGTGCAACAATCATTTCTTATGAGAAGAAGGATTAGGACATATAGAAGGAACAACAATTTCCTGATTAATATTTTTATCTGAAACCACTTTAGGAAGAAAACCCCACTTAGTACTAAGAACCACCTTATCAGCATGAAAGATAAGGTAAGGCGAAACATACTGCAAAGCCGAGAGTTCCGAAACTGTCTGAACAGAAGAGATAGCAACATGAAACAAAACCTTCAAAGATAACAACATAATATCTATGGAATGCAATGGCTCAAACGGAGCCTGCTGCAAATACCTTAAGAACAAGGTTAAAGCTCCAAAGACGAGCAAGAGACTTAAACACAGGCTTGATTCTGACCAGGGCCTGACAAAAAGATTGCACATCTGGCACAATCTGCCAGACGCTTGTGTAACAAAATAGATAATGCAGAAATCGGACCCTTCAGAGAACTGACTGACAAACCCTTCTTCAGACCTTCCTGGAGTAAAGACAAAATCCTAGGAATCCTGACCCTACTCCAAGAGTGGCCCTTGGATTCACACCAACAATGGTATTTATGCCATACCTAATGGATACTATTTCTAGTAACAGGCTAGCCAGCCTGACTCATGGTCTCAATGACCGACTCAGAAAACTACGCTTAGACAGAACTAAGCGTTCAATCTCCAAGCAGTCAGCTTCAGAGAAATGAGATTTAGATGGAGAAATGGACCCTAAGTTAGAAGGTCCTTCCTCAGAGGTAACCTCCAAGGTAGAAGAGTAACATCTTCACGAGGTCTGCATATCAGATCCTGCAAGGCCATGCAGGAGCTAATATAATTCTGATGCTCTCTCTTGTTTGATACGAGCAATGACTCATGGAAGAAGAACAAATGGAGGAAAGAAGTATGCTAGACTGATATCCCAAGGAACCACCAGAGCATCTATCAGAGCGGCCTGTGGATCTTTGGACCTTGAACCATACCTTAGAAGCTTGGCGTTCTGCCGAGAAAACATCAGATCCAGCTCCGGCACCCCCATTGGAGGATTAACCTGGAGAGCCCACTCCCCTGAATGAAAAGTCTGCCTTCTCAGGAAGTCTGCTTCCCAATTGTCCACACCTGGAATGTGGATGGCAGATAGACAGCAATTGTGAGCTTCTGCCCACTGAACAATCCCAGCCACCTCCTTCATGGCTAAGGAACTTAGAGTTCCTCCCTGGAGGTTGATTTAAGCCACTGAGGTGATATAGTCCAACTGGAACCTGATTAACCAGACTAAGGACAACTAAGGCCAATCCATCAGAGCATTATAAATCACACTCAACTCCAAAATATTTATGAGAGCAGACTCCTCCCAAGTCCAAAATCCCTGCGCCTTAAATGAGTCCCAGACTGCTCCCCAGCCCAGAAGGCTGGAGTCCGAGGTCACAATCACCCAGGAAGGTCTCAAGAAACATAAGCCCTTAGACAGATACTCCTGAGAAAGCCATCAGGGGAAAGACTGGTCTAGATCTATCCTCTAAGACAGATCCAAATGGTTTCTATTTTATTGTCTAAGCATGCATCACTGCAGAGCTCTCAGATGGAATCGAACAAAGGGAAAGATGTCCATGGAAAAGACCATCAGACTGATGACCTCCATACATTGAGCCACTGATGGCCGAGCAGCAGACTGCAGAGAGAGTCAAAAGGAAAGAATATTGGATTTTCTAACCACTGTCAATAATATTTTCATAGATAATCTATTACAAACCCAAAGAAAACTACCCTTGTAACTGGAACAAGGGAACTCTTTCCAGAAACACTCCCAAAAAAGGCCAGAACCACAATTAAAATTGTCTGTCTATAAACGCAAATCTCAGGAACTAAAAATGATCCCTGAAATAGGAACATGAACATACGTACCTTCAGGACTATGGTAGTCCTGAACTGACCCTCTTAGACCAAAAGAAGAATGGAAGCAATATTTTCCATTTTGAATGATAGTACCCTAAACAACTTGTTGAGACCTAATGGTCTAGAATTGGTAGAAAATTCCCTCTCTTTAGGAACCACAAACAGGATTGAATAGAACCCTTGACATTGTTCCCTTACTGGAACTGAAACTATCACCCCAGGAAAGAAATGGCCCTGAACATAGTTCAGAAATGCCCCTCTTCTTCATCTGGGCTGCAGATAAACTTGAGAGGTGGAATTTGCCCCTGGAATGGAAAATTTAAGATTCAGTATTGTAATCCTGAGATACTATGTCCAGAGATCAAATATCCGAGACATCTTGAAAGATAAAATAGAAAAATACTGCCCCCCACTTGATCCAATCTTGGACTGGGAGCAAACCCTTCATGCTGACTTAGACTCAGCTATGGGTTTCTTTGATTGCTTCCCCTTGTTCCAAGACTGACTGGGTTTCCAAGAAGACTTGGACTGTTCCTGCTTAAAAGAGGGAGAGAAAGACCTTCCTTTTAAGTTATTAAAAAAACAAAATATACTGTAATGTCTCTTAGGACTATTCTTCTTATCTTTAGGTAGAAAAGACCATTTTCCACCAGATATTTCAGAAAATATTTTTGCCAGACCAAGTCCAAACAAGGACTTACCCTTAACATGCAAGGTAGCATCAGAAATAAATGAATTGGCTAGCATCAAATCCTTAATTCTGTCTTGGATCTCCTCCCAATGAGTCTCTTACCAAAATTAAAACAGACAAGTCATTGCACCAATAAGATGCCACACTTGACACAGTGACAATACAAACTGCAGGTTGCCATTGGAGAGCTTGATGAACATACATCTACTTCAAATAATCTTCCAGCTGTTTTTCCTTAAAAGAGCAGCTATCCTATAGGAATAGTAGTCCTCTAAATCAGAGTAGAAATGGCCCCTTCTAATGTAGACACCGTACGCCATGAAATTTTAATGGATACAGCAACAGGAAATATCTTTTTTTTTTAAAACGGGAGACGGGAAGAAATGTATTCCTGGCTTCTCCCATTCCTGCAAAATATTCTCCCTTGCGTGGACTGGAACAGGAAACACTTCCACAGTGAAAGGAACATCATAGTATTTATTAAATTAACTAGATATCTAGGGTAGAAAACGCCAGGAGTATCAGAGTTGTCCAAAGAAACCAATACCTCCTTAACAGTACACAAAGGTGTTCAAGCTTAAATCTAAAGGTTACTACTTCAGTTTCAGATGAAGGAATTATACTGTCCAAATCTGAGATTTCACCCTCAGAGGCAACCGACATATCCTCCTCATCAAACATATGAGGAAGGGCAATCTTTGTAGCAGCAGGTGGAACAGAAACCTTACTATCTGAATCTCTAATTTCTTCTTGTGTTTTCCCTAGCATAGGAAAAGCAGATAATTCCACAGATACAGAAGATACCTGGGCAGCAATTTCTGCAGGCAAATAAACTCCTCTAGGAGATTGAGAGGAACCACAGGACACTGCATGTGATGCCATTGAGGCTTGGGATCTTAAAGGAGAAAGCTGTGGCATAGCCTGAACAGCATCATCCTTAGAAACATTAGGCTCAGAAAAAAAACAAAAAAAAAAACTTTTATCTTTACCTTTAAAGATTAATAAAAAAACAAGAAGGTACAGAATTGAATAAGATGCAAATAAGATCTCTAGGCCTTATACATAGGAGACTCCTGCTCCATGTCAAAACGATGAGAAAAATAAAAATGATTTACAATAGAAACTGTCCCTTTTCACATTTATTTAAATAGTGCCATTCTGAACCCTCTGCACTTCAGCATTAGACTGAGGTGCCTAACTCTGGTAAAAAAAAAAAAACAGACTCTTTAAAATAAAAGCAATGTAAGAAAGGAGGAAACATGCTAACCGGCCAATTACTGCTGAACACTTGTTCACGATAAGTAAAACAATCCATTCTAAACAGCAAGCAACTTGCTGCAAATTACTCAAAATCCTCTCACAGATGCAGCCGATGCCGCACCAAAGCAGAGGAGGGAGATCACATGACCGGGTTGGAAGAAGCTGCGCCATTAAGAAAAGCACACACTTCCAATCCGGCTCAAAACAAAAGAAAAAACTCTGAAACAAATGGCGGATTAGACCGCTAAAATAGCTTAACTGTGCAGCATATAAAATAAGCCAACATAGCCTGAAACACATTTCACCCATAGAAACAACACCCTCATAAACGGTGTACACTGAGTGTAACGCAGCATAACCCTGCTAGCTGCTGTTAGAGCTCTGGGTGATTAAATGTTACTTATCTGAAGAACAAAAAGTGCATAAAAAACACAAACAGCCCACAATAAAATAAAGGAGAATACTTTATATCCCAATAAAAAGCAAAAATCCTCGTCTCTTAGTCGCAAAGAAGTGCCTGCTCCTGCCTTTAAATACCCTTATAAAGGATATATATATATATAGAAAAAATTAATTAAATTCCAAAGGTAGACTCAACTAGTGAATCTTACCCTTAGAAAGTAAAAAAGAGTTGCGCACACTTGTATGAACTAATTTTAAATGGTTGGAATAAAACACAATGATTCTAATTAAACCTATTAATTCTGTTGAAAATAAATGGTGTTAAATGTGTTATAGTAAACAACCTGAGATGAAATAATCACTAGTATAAGTGAAGAATAAACCTATATCTATATCTGTATAGAAATGCTAGATATGCATATATATATATAAAAAACATAAGCTTAAAAATTCAAGCAAAACAATAAGTTATAGGTAAATGAAATGATATATAAAAAACAGTCTTATCCTTCTGATGGTATTCCTGAGATAAGTATGCAGGGAGATGATTTCAGTGCAGCTCGTCAAGGAAACACCCAAGGTTCTGATTGAGTGATGTAGTACAGCTGTAGATATCTAAAAAAACAAGCGCACAGGGACACCTCTCATAGTGCAGATCAATTGGATTTATTTACAAAAACATTTAAAATACATGAAAAGCTGTGGAAGGTAATCCTTACTCACAAATAGGACCTCAATCGAATGAGGTAAGATAAGGCAATTGGATTTTTTAGATATCTACATATATATATATATATATATATATATGTGTCCCAGATAATGTTGCATCTCAACCTTATTAAGTGCACAGTCTACCATACCTAGAAGACAAAGGGCACTTACCTGCAGTCTGGCCATTCGCCAGGAGGACAGCTTACAAGGTGTGAGAGGACACATATTTCTCACAGAGACCTGTAGAAAAATAAAGAACAGAGTAAACCTACTCTGACTTTCTATACAAGGGCAGCAATATGTTAGGAAAATGCAGCAAGGCCCACGTAACAAGTTCCCAACTGCTTTAAAGCCACCACTACTCTACTACAGAGATTGATGTGGACTACAGCATTAACTAAAAATCTTGCTTGTGGCAAAAAGAAATCCAATTTTTCTTCAGACAGCAAACTTCACCTCCTCCATTAACAGAGGCAAAGAGAATTACTGGGGATTGTGAGAAGGGGAGTGATACTTTACAGCTTTGCTGTGGTGTTCTTTGCCTCCTAAAATTCTCACTAGTAATTGATGATGTAGTGGACTCTCCATATCTTAGGAAAGAAAATATATTTATATGTTCTATTTATTCATAAATACATATTTGTATATATATCTATTAAACAAAAATATATTTATTCATATATATATATATATATATATATGATTACATATAGGTATAGATATATACAGATATATTTGGGAATATCTATTGAAAAATAATTAAAACCTTCTGCTATGGGAAATATTTACAGTAAATTGCATACTTAAACAGTTTATTAAATATGAATATTGCATAAACTTGCTTTTTACATGTTTTCATCTTCCCAACGGGATAAGGCTCTAATTCACTTATATATATATAAAATACAAATATATATTTAGACATGTATATGTATGCCTCACAATGTTAAAGTCCTTTGGTGACTTTTTTTTTTCTAACACCCGAGATCTCAAATCTATGAGCCCTTATAACTTTTAACTTATAATTTTTATTAGACAGCATAATTATGAGTGAAAGTGTACTTTGTAATGTATTTTTGATGTGTTTAATGATACTTTTTATGTTCGGAAAACAGTTAACCACAGCTCTGAGATTGCGGTAAGGATTCTAGGGTAATATGAATACTGATTTACTGCCCAGTTTATTATTGCTAATTAAGGTGTCAATCACAACCCTTTAGAAAAATGTTCTTTCACATAAAGAAAAACCTATATTAAAACAAGCGTAACCTGCCACCACCTATCTTTAAAAAAACTTAAAGAGCCAGATTCAAGTTGGTATCAACGTATGGGGTTTAGCTGTAGTTTTTTTTTTTTTTTTTATTGGGTGTTTCTTTATTAGTTTTAGTATAGTTTTTTTTAACAGTTTAATCACTGATGCCCTTTGTTTTAAAGATAGTTTTTTAATGTTTGAGCAAAAGAGCTGTAATTACTTCCAGGACCTGTCCGACAAATACTCTTCTCAGGGCAATTTTTAGAGTAGGTATGTTAAAAAGTAGGGTTTTTTTTATGTGAAAGAGCTGATTACTTCATGTAGGGCACTATTTAGAGTAGGTGAGGGTGTTTTTAGGGGGGCGTTTTTTTAAGTGGTCTTTAGTTTTAGGATATGGCTTGTCCTGGTTGGGGATTATTTATTTTTTTTGGTAATGCTAGCGTTTTTTATATTTTTCGTAACTTAGGGGGTCTTAAATTAAGGGTCTTGGGTGGGTTAGCTGTTAGGAGGTAGTTTGCAGTGGGGGTTGTGGTAGTTGGAGGTTAAAAGGTTAGGTGGTAGTTTGCTATGTGGGTAATAGTGTAAGGAGTTTATAGCAGTGGGTTGTGTGGTGGTTTAGGGGTTTATAGTGTAGCAGGGTAGTTGGTGGTGGGTATAATGGTGGTTTAGGGTTGATATTGTAGCGAGTTTATAGTGGTTGGGTGTATGGCAGTTTAGGGGTTTTATTGTAGTGGTTAATTTGTGATTGGGGGTGTGGTGGTTTAGGGGTTAATAGTGTAGCGGGGTAATTTGAAGTGGGGGAGTGATGGTTTAGAGGTTAATAGTGCAACTTTTTTCTCAGCCCAAACCCTTTATGCATACTTTCAAGTTGCTGAAAAAGTTTGAGTGTAAAATGCAATTGTGTTTGAGCACAAGTATAGGGAGTGCACATTATCACAAAGATACACAAAGAAACTTCTGGTAATTTAAACACTGCCCCCCTTGTAATACGCAGTCAAGTGCAAAAAATACAGTGATCTCGGGATTGTGTTTGCGCAAACGATTGCACTCCATCCGTAATCTATCCCTAAGTATCTGTACTGACAATGCGACATCTATAACACTGTAAACCATTCACTAAATCACTTCTTTCTTTCTCCTTTGAAAATGAATATATTTTTACAAATTTTAGACACTAACTTATTATATCACCCATCTCTCTGCTGTTTCAAAGCTCACCAGGACCCATTAATTTTAATCTAACACAATCTAATGATTTCCTGCCTCACTATACCAGATTAACTCTCATCCTTTTAAAATGAACTTCAAAGTATAAAACAGAGAAATACAGCTTTTAACTATTTAACCTTTGTCTGTTCTCTGTCAACACTGAGTAGTAGTACTCTGAACACCTCATAATGGTAAGTAGCTCATTATCCATATTATGTGTTGGTTGATCCTGGTAATTGCCTGCTCTCCAGACACCACAGTTGCCCAAAGATTTGATTAATATTAATAGAAGTAATATGTAACATTACATAGTAATAGCTATTAATAATCTGTCATACAATTTAACACTCTCCTCTGCTCATCTTCCACTGCAATACTGTATAAAATGTAAACATGACAAGATTATACAAGATCTTCCATTCCTACATACTGTCATTATTAATGCCTTAATACAGATCTCAGACATCCAACCCTGGTCTTCTGACAAATTCAAATGCACATTTCAGCTACCTTGGAGGACATGAGGCCTGCATGTTTATATTACTCACTATGGGTTGATCACAATCCTTTAGGAAAAAACATATGTAACTCTCTTCTACAGACAACCTTCATTATTGTCTATCGGGATTTTTGTGAATTAATCATTTGATACGTTTTGCTAAAGTAATGTGACCAACCCACATATTACTATGTTTCATTGTGATTTTATTTCACCATAGTACCTATTACTATTTTGCTATCTATCTATCTATCTATCTATCTATCTATCTATCTATCTATCTATCCATCTATATATATATATATATATATATATATATATATATATATATATATATGTATCTTACTATCTATCATCTATCTATATATCTATATATATATTTATCTATTAACTATCTTTCAAACTATCTATCTATCTATCTATCTATCTATCTATCTATCTATCTATCTATCTATCTATCTATCTATCTATACACAAACACTATAAGTCCAAAAGTATGTGCACACCTGACCTTCACACCTATATGAGCTTGTTGGACATCCCATTCCAAAACCATGGTCGTTAATATGGAGTTGCCCACCCTTTGCAGGTATAATAGCTGCCACTCCTCTGTGAACGCTTTCCACAAGATATTGGAGTTTGTCTGTAGAAATGAGTGAGCCAAAAGAAGCATTTGTGATGTTGAATTAGAAGGTCTGGATTTCAATCAGCATTCCAATTCATCCCAAAGTTTTTAATGGGGTTGAGGTCAGGGCTCTGTGTAGGCCACTTGAGTTCCTCCACCCCAAAATCATCAAACCATGTCTTCATGGAGCTTGCTTTGTTCACAGGGATACAGTAATACTGTAACAGGAAAGGACCTTCAAGAGAATTAATAGGCCTAGCTCAAACCCTAAAAAATAGCCCCAGACCATTATCCCTCCTTCACCACACTTTACAGTAGTCACTATGCATTCCAGTAGGTGTGTTCTCCTGGCATTCACCACACCTAGATTCTTACATCAGACTGCCATCAGATTGCCAGATAGTGAAACTCCAGAAAAAGTGTTTCCAGGGGTCCAGGGTCCAGTGCCAGGATTGTGCATGGTGAATGATGTGAGGCTTGTGTAAAGCTGTTCTTGTTCTTGTGCTGATGTCGCTTCCAGAGGCAGTTTGAAACTTTGCAGTAAGTGAACAGATTATAGGTGTTTCTTTAGTGCTTTGCTCTTTAGCACTTGGCAGCTCCACTCTTTTAGTCTGCATGGTGTATTACTTTGTGGCTGGGCTGTTGCTGCTCCTAGAAGCTTCTACTTCACACAATAATATTGATTACAGTTGACCAGGGCAGATCTAGTCTGGCAGAAATGTTACAAACTGACTTGTAGTAAGGGTGTCACTGAACCCTTCAGTATGACTCATTGTGCTGTCAATGTTTGTTTAAGGAGGTTTCATGGCTATGTTCTGGTTTTATGCTGTTAGCAATGGATGTGGCTTAAACACCTGAACTGAATGATTAGTGGTGACAAAATAAAGGCACCTTTTTATCCATTTTTTTTAAACTAATGAATGAAGGTGGCCTTTATTTTTAGTGATGGTAAAACCTAGCATTTTTGAAACGCTAGGATTTAACATCACTTTAAGACCGCTGCTCCATAAACTGTGCACCACCTAAATGGTTGCAGATTGAAATCATCCTGATCCGATCGGGATAATTGACAGCCCCTGCTAGCTTTTTTTAAAAAATATACAAATATCAGCGCTCCTTGGTTAAAACAACAGTCTAATTTGTCTGCAAGTAAGGAAATTGTTGTACTATTGAAGGAAATGCAATTGTATTAATTCATATAATAGCAATTATCTAACAATGGTATTAATTCATACAATAGCAATTATCTAACAATGTGAATCATTTGATAGCAACAATTTAAAAACTCATTACAATGACATATAGGTTTACACAATAAAATTTGATACAAAATTATTTGATAAAAAGATAATTAGTACCTGCTTTTTTCTTTCATCATATAAAAGTCCCACTTAGAAATTAGAATTTGTGTTAAGATGAAAGTTCGCAATAATTACTTTCCTTGAGTGGTTGCTCCTTGGTGTGTAGTCCGGGTGTCCTGGTCCCTACCAAAGAAGCAACTGAAAGATAAAAGACACAAAGCGCCCACCGATTCAAGGTAGCAAACAAACAATTTATTTATATGTGCAAAAGCAAGCAAAAATTGCACTCACAAGATAGCAGTATTTAGATAGCATATCATAGACGTAGACACAGTCTTTCGTGACTCCAATAAGTCCGGCTTGGGATTCAGGTCTCTTATGTGTGTAGATTCTACCGCATAGTCCCCACTTTAGAGATCTATGACACAATCTTTAACAGCAATTCCTCTGGAAAGCTTAATGCCCGGTATCTCCCGATCTCCTAGCTGAACGCTAGTAATCAGATGCTGTGCGTTACTTCCACAAACAGACCGTCACACAATTGTCCGGATACAGTCTATGTAATTATATACTGCTACTACATTAACCCTAAAATTACCCTACGCATTTCGTTTGCAACAAGCAAACTTCATCAGGGGTGTTCATTCCAAAACTTTTCTATAAGCTTCAAACAAACAACGGAATTTAAAATACCTAAACCGGAAGTAAGAAAACGCCGGTTAGGATACCTGCACAGATGTCTACTAGGTCCTAATGACCCATTCTTTTCCTTTCCACATATCGTGTTAAAAACATTTAAAAACTTTCATTATATGTCACATCTGCACATTCCACAGTAACAGCATAAAGGGCTATATAATAATAATTATAATATTGATAATGGGTCTTAATGGAAACTGTTCGATTCACAAGTATATATTAAAATACATTTTTATTTTTTATTTTTTTTAAAATAATATTTTTATTGAAGGTTCATTTAAGGGCATACAAGGTCATAAAAACAATTCTTTCATTACATGTAATAAAGCTTCAATATTACAAGCGACGTGCATAGACACGAAGAAAATAAAATGCCAAACTTCTGTAAACCTTCTAAATGACACCATAGGTCACTTTCAGACCTCTATATGTGAGGAAGAACATTAAAGCTAGAGAAGGAAATTATAAACATGTGAGACCAACTGTGGATCTCAATAATGAACCTAATTTTTATAACATTTAACAACAAGAAAGCATAGGTACGGTATGATAAATTTAAGATTTACAGGGAAAGCAGTGAATAGCTTAAAAACAGCTGTTGTGCAATCAAGCTATATTGTTAGACTAGGCAGGGAAGAATAAACACAGTGTATGATAATAGGCTATGGTATTGCTATAGATTAAACAATGAATGCGTTAGATGAGAAGATATGTATAGTGGTTCAAAATATAATCAGGGTATATGGATAGGTATGACAGGCGATATACGTTGGTGTATAGTTATACCAAGCGTGTGTATGGGATTCTAGTTGTACTTGGCTGCTAAAAGGAAGAACTCATGTACGTCCAGGGGTAGTATCCGAAGGGAGAGCACCAGGTTGGAGGGGGAGGGGTGAGAAAGGGAAAAAAAAAAGGGGGGGGAGATAGGGGAAAGTAATAGGGAGAAGGAGTTAAGGTAGGAAAGAAGGTTAAAGGAACAAAGATAGGAACATCGTCTAGATTTTTAGTAAATTATGGGATTTTAAGTACTGGGGGACCGGATTTTTCTCCACAATTCCCAAGACTGGCAATGTAGGGAGATTTTGTTATTTGCAATAAAGATGGGACTTTCCATGATTTCTAAATAATCCATAGTTTTGATTAAATCGTGCCAGGTGGGAATATTGGTTTGTTTCCACATACGGGCTATATTGAGTTTAACAGCCATCATTAAGTAGATGCTGAGGAGACCCACAGGAGAGAGAGAGCACCCCACCCCCAGATGGAACAGCACTCTTTGCGGATCCAACCATAAGGTAGGATTTATCTCAAAGCATTTACGAGAGAGCATATCCCAAAGAGGTTTCAAGACGGGGCATTCCCACCATATGTGTAGTGGGGATCCTATCTGGTTATAAACTCTCCAACAAAGCGGAGAATTAATGGGAGAGATTTTGAAAAGTCTCAGTGGGGTCATATGCCATTGCATACAGATCTTGAGATATAATTCTAGCAATGTGATACAATGGAGAGCTTTTTTTGTCACTGTTATAGCTTTAGACCATTCTTCTGGGGTGGCTTGAAATCGTAAATCTCTCTCCCACATAATGATATATGTTGATTTAAGGTAGGTGGGAGGATTCAGAATGTCTTGATACGATAGTGATAGGGCTTTAGGGATTTTTTTGGCGGTACGCCATCTCAGTTCCCACATTGTTAGGGGACGAAGGGGAAGGGTTGTGAATCCCCACGAATGCAGGAGACTCCGCAGTCTCCAAAACTCGAACTGTAATAGTTGGGAAGGTTGGAATGTGGAGCGAAAGGTTGTGACGTTCATTAGGTGCCCGTTAGGGAATAAGTCTTGTATGGTGGTAATTCCATGGGAATACCATAATGGAGGTTGTGAGTCTTGGAGGGCGCACAGCAAGCCCGAAAGTGTTTGAATCAGGGAGGGATGAGGGGCTATTTGAGGGAGTGGACTAGTTTTATCCCAGAACTTTAAGGCAGAGAGAACAATGAAATTCTGAATGTCAAGGGAAGCTCTGATATGTTTAGGGATCCACAATAGGTCTGAGAGTGTAAGTGGGTGAGGAAGAGTGGCTTGCTCAAGGATCCACCATTTGCAATTAGAAGTTTTGGAGTTCCATGGCAGGATGTGAGCTAGTCTAGAAGCTTCATGGTAGCAAGCTAAGTTAGGGGCGCCAGCGCCCCCACTCAGTAGGGGTTGTAAGATCCTAGTAGCCACTCTAGGGTGTTTATTTTTCCAGATAAATTTGTTGCATAGGAGCTGGAATTTCCCAATGAGGGATTTAGGAATGGGTATCGGTAATGTTCGGAACAAATATGTAAGTTTGGGGAGAAGGGTCATCTTAAAGGCTGCAATTCTGCCTAGCCAGGAGATGCTAGGGACATGCCATCGGTCAACAGTTTTTTTGAAGGAGTAGAAGGGGATAGAAGTTAGACTCTACTATGGTCGAGATGTTACAGGAGAGAAAGACTCCTAGATGTTTAAGGCGTTGTCGTGACCAATTAAAAAGATATCTCTTTTTGAGAGTGGAGAACTCTGAGTCAGAAATATTGATAGTATAGGCATCTGTTTTAGTCATGTTGAGCTTGTAGTAACTGACCGTACCAAAAGTATGTAGAAGGTCAAATAGATTGGGTAGAGAGTGAACTAGGTCGCTTAAGAGTACTCTAAGGTCATCTGCAAATAGGGCGAGTTTATGGATGTGTCCATCAAGGTTAATACCTTTAATGTTATCATGGGACCGAATGGACTCAGCAAGAGGTTCCATTGCCAGTGCAAAAATTAATGGAGACAGGGGGCATCCCTGCCTTGTACCATTGGAGATTGGGAAAGAGGGGGACGTATAGAGAGCTTTTACGTGAGTGAGAAAATTATGTGGGAAATGGAATTTGTTGAGGACTTCAAAAAGGTATGACCAATTTACACGGTCGAAGGCCTTTTCCGCGTCAAGGGCTAAGGTGGTACAGGGTATCTTTCGCCTCTTGGCCTCCAAGAATATATTTAAAAGGCGCCTAGTCTTGTCAGGTCCCTCTCTATTAGGCGTGAATCCAACTTGATCCCAATCGAGTAGGGAGGGGAGAATGCTATTGAGCCTGTTTGCCAACACCTTAGCATATATCTTTGCGTCTAAATTTAGAAGGGATATAGGGCGAAAGTTTTCGCAAATATTAGGGTCTTTACCAGGCTTAGGGATCGTCACTATTGTGGCAGATAGAAATTCGGGGTAGAAAGAGCCCTTCTCCCCTGCCATTGCAAAGACTCTGGAAAGTAGAGGGACAATGAGTGAGGTGAATTGTTTATAAAAAATGGCCGTAAAGCCATCTGGGCCTGGTGCTTTGTGATGTTTTAGTGATTTGATGGCTGTTTTTATTTCCCGCGTAGTGAGAGGAGAATCCATAAATGCTTTCTGTTCTTCAGTAAGAGTTGGGAGGGAGAGTGGATCAAGAAAAGCCCTAATACTCTCAAGCGTGGGTGTAGGGCTATCCAAGGAGTCTTTCAGGTTGTAGAGGCCCTGATAGTAATTAGAGAAGGTCTTACCAATATCCATAGGCAGTCGAACCGGGCCTTTCTTCGTTTTAAGGTATGGTATTCGAGCATTAGCGGTTCTTTCTTTTAATCTGTTGGCCAGAAGTCGGTCCGCTTTGTTGCCTTTAATACAATTGTTTGAGCTTGTTTATCTGCCATTGTAATCTAGTGTTTTCTATGGCGGAGATTTGGGCCTTCACTTCTTCCAGCTGAAGTAGAAGATTTGGGTCCAGAGTGTTTTTATGTTGGAGAGCTAAGGAACGGAGCTTTATGTGAAGCTGTGAAAGCGTTTCTCCTTGTTTCTTTTTACGTTTGGATGCTATAAAATACATTTTTTAAGGTGATTTTTGATTAATTCTAAAATAGACAATATGTATGACAATTCATATAATATTCCTTCAACAATAAATAATAAAATTAATAATATATACTACATTTAAAACATTTAAAAATGTCCTCATCATAAAATGTGTTTTGATAGATTGACATCGGCTAAGAAGATAACATAAAAGATTGGTACTTATACCTATACTTTTGCTTTTAGGAGAACGCTGTCAAATCTAAGTGCTGTATTAGAAGACCATCCTCACAAAATTGTATAAATAAATAAACCAGATAAAATCGATCTACACTTATACCTATATATTTATTATTCGGAGAATGCTGCCAAATCTAGATCTATATTTAATCCTACTGGATGCAGACTTTTTAGTTCTGTAATCCAGAATGTTTCTCGCCTTCTAAGTTTAGTTAGACGATTGGTCCCCTCTATTTTAAATGGAATCCAATCGATTACCTTAATTTTTAGACCCTCAGGGTTACCAGCATGAAACTCCCTAAAATGATCCACTACGCTGTGCTTTACTATACCTTTTATAATATTATTTGTGTGTTCCCAAAATCTTGTTTTAAATTTTCTCTTGGTTCTACCTAAATAAATTCTTTTACATGGACAAATAAGTTGATAGACTATGTGATTAGATTCACAAGTACATCTATACTTCATATTGTAATTTTTATCCCCTGTAGCATTAGAAAAATAGTTACATTGTAAAACATGTTTACACATATTACATGTTCTCTTTTTACATGGGAACATACCTGGTTGTAGTGTTAGCCAGTTTGATGGTGGAGTCAATATCTGAACATTTTTTAATGTGGATGGTGCTAGAAAATGTTTTAAATCTTTATTTTCCTAAATACAATTTTTGGCTTCTCTCCCAATATCGAATTTAGAATTGGATCTTGTTTAAGAATATTCCAATTTTTATTGAGGATCTTATAGATTTGATTTGATCCTTCTGAGTAGGAAGTAATAAATAATGGATCATCATGAAAATTCATATTATTTTTGGCCAATGGGGAAGTTCTTTCTGATTTAGGCATTAACAGATGCTCTCTAAATATTGATTCTGTTTTATTTCTTGCATTTGAGAGCCATTCTTCTCTATAGCCCTTTTCTCTGAATTTATTTGATAAAATTTCTGCTTCTCTCAAATAATCCAATTCTTCTGTACAATTCCTCTTAAGGCGTTGATATTGCCCAAGGGGTACATTTTCGATCCATTTCATTAAATGTCCACTATTTGCACTTAAAAAAATGTTCCTATCTGTATCTTTCCTGAAATTTTTTACAGCAATTTTATTGGAAACATCTATATAAAGTGTTAGATCTAAAAAAATTATAGTATCCTTGGTTATTAGACTATTAAAACTTTTAATTAAAATCATTTTTATTAAGATGTTTAACAAAGTCTGAGACTTTCTGTGAGCTTTCTTCCCAAATAAAATGTAGATCATTTATGTATCTGTAATATTTTCTTATATTCTTTAGATAAGGATTATTGGACCAGATATACCTATCTTCAAATTCCCAGATATAAATATTTGCATATGAGGGGGCCATGGTAGTGCCCATGGCCATCCCTTGTATTTGTCTATAAAATTTGTTCTCAAATAGGAAGCTATTATGATCCAAAATAAACCGAATACCTTTAAGAAAAAATGCAATATGTTTCTCCATCATGTTGGATTTTGAACAGTGGATGGCTATCGCCTTAACCCCTTTTTGATGGGAAATGGAAGTATAAAGTGCTGTAACATCACATGAAATCCACAAGAACCCTGACTCCCAGGGAGTACCTTCAAATTTATTTATCACATCCATTGTATCTCTAACATAGGTTTTTATATTTTTGACAATTTGCTGTAAAAAGCCATCAATATATTTTGAAAAATGATCAGTGACAGAATCAATTCCTGAGATAATGGGTCTCCCTGGGGGATTGACTGGGTCCTTGTGGATTTTAGAAGATAGGTGTTCTAGGATTAGGTTCAAAGATGAATTTAATTATAGCTTTCTATTGGATTTGTAGGTAACTCTTTATATGTTTCTCTACAGTCCAATAATTTGTATGCCTCCTTCAAGTAGTCAGCCCTGTTTTGTAGCACTAAACCACCACCTTTATCTGCTTGCCTGAAAATTAGATCTGGATTTTTTTATAACAAATTTAGTGCCATTCTCTCTTGTTTATTTAAATTATCTTTATTCTTTAATGATTTTAACATTTTCTTGTTATTCATCATTTTATTCAGGTCTTCAGTGACTAATTTATTAAAAATAGGGATATATGGACCCTGTGAGGAAATCGGATAGAAGGTAGATGGGCGTTTTAAATTAGAATGAATTATTTTCATTTCCTCTTCATGTAAACTTAAATCCAACAATTCTTTAGTGGGATCTTGAGATTCACTAAAGGTATCATCGCTACTGATGTCAAGATTACTCTGATTTTTAGTAGTATCTAACCTATCCAACATTGTTACAAAAGCCCAATCATTGCCTTCTAATGTTTTCGCAAAAATGTTATTACTATTAAATTTTGCAAAGTGTCTTTTAAGAGTTACCTTGTGTATATAATTTTGCAAGTCTATGTAGGTATTAAATTTATTTGGTTTTGTTTTAGGCGCAAAACTGAGACCATCTTGTAACAACTTTGTTTCATTTGGTGTTAATGTATGGTTGGACAAGTTAAATATCATATTCTTTGTTTTTTCTAATTTTTCTTTTTTGCTTTTTTCCCTTTTTTGATTCTACCTGATCTTCTCCCCCGCTTTGTTCTAAACTTCTTTTCCTTACTCTGGATTTGAAGATTTGAAAAGGGGCTGGATCTTCATTTATACTAGAGTCTTTTCTTTCATTTTTATTTGAATTATTACCTTTCTTAGACGGATTAGTTGATTTATTTAATGGTTGTTTTGGTTTTGCACCATGATGTGTCCAAATATTCCCTAGTTCGTCCACTTCTACTCGGTATTGCTCTTCACACAGCGGTGTGAATCTATTTTTTGGGGGGAAAGATTGTTCTAAACTCCTTGTATTCATTTCAGGCTGATTAGATATAGATTCATTGTCCTGTTTTTTAGAATTAAAGCCACCAAGTTGGTATTTATTATTATTATAAGGTTGATAATAATTTCTTTGTTGTTTATCTTTTCCAGAGTAATCATTAGTCTTATCTTTTAAAGAATAATCATTAATTTTATTTTTAATTCTTATTATCTGGACTAGTATTCATTGATTTTACTTTTCCTGAATTTTAATGAACTTTATTTTTTAGTCTAGTTGTCTTTTTCTTATACGAGTATATTTTATCTTCTTTAAAATCCTTAATATCCCTATCTAATTTTTCAGTTTTGTTGGCAGTTGACAGTTTTCTCTACAATACTTACTCTATTTTTTATATTTATACTTAAATTTTTCCATTTTTCTTCCTTTAAAAAAGGATTTATAAGATAGGTATATTTGGTCCAATAATCCTTATCTAAAGAATATAAGAAAATATTACAGATACATAGATGATCTGCTTTTTATTTGGGAAGGAAGCTCACAGGAAGCCTCAGAATTTGTTAAAAATCTTAATAAAAATGCTTTTGATTTAAATTTTACTAGTATAATAACCAAGGATACTATCATTTTTTTAGATCTACCACTTTATATAGATGCTTCCAATAAAATTGCTGTAAAAAATTTCAGGAAAGATACAGATAGGAACAATTTTTTAAGTGCAAATAGTGGACATTTAATGAAATGGATAAAAAATGTACCCCTTTGGCAATATCAACGCCTTAAGAGGAATTGTACAGAAGAATCGGATTATTTGAGAGAAGCAGAAATTTTATCAAATAAATTCAGAGAAAAGGGCTATAGAGAAGAATGGCTCTCAAATGCAAGAAATAAAACAGAATCAATATCTAGAGAGCATCTGTTAATTCCTAAATCAGAAAGAACTTCCACATTGGCCAAAAATAATATGAATTCTCATGATGATCCATTATTTATTACTACCTACTCAGTAGGATCAAATCAGATCTTATCTTAAAATTGGAATATTCTTAAACAAGATTCAATTCTAAATTCGATATTGGGAGGGAGGCCAAAAATTGTATTTAGGAAAAATAAAGATTTAAAACATTTTCTAGCACCATCCAAATTAAAAAATGTTCAGATAATGACTCCACCATCAAACTGGCTAACACTACAACCAGGTATGTTCCCATGTAAAAAGAGAACATGTAATAGTTACATTTACAGTAACTATTTTTCTAATGCTACAGGGGACAAAAATTACAATATGAAGTATAGATGTACTTGTGAATCTACTCACGTAGTCTATCAACTTATTTGTCCATATAAAAGAATTTATTTAGGTAGAACCAATAGAAAAATTAAAACAAGATTTTGTGAACACACGAATAATATTATAAAAAGTATAGTAAAGCACAGCGTAGTGGATCATTTTAGGGAGTTTCATGCTGGTAACCCGGAGGGTCTAAAAATTAAGGTAATCGATTGGATTCCATTTAAAATAGAGGGGACCAATTGTCTAACTAAATTTAGAAGGCGAGAAACATTCTGGATTACAGAACTAAAAAGTCTGCATCCAGTAGGATTAAATATGGATCTAGATTTGGCAGCATTCTCCAAATAATAAATATATAGGTTTAAGTGTATATCGATTTTATCTGGTTTATTTATTTATACATATTTGTGAGGATGGTCTTCTAATACAGCACTTAGATTTGACAGCGTTCTCCTAAAAGCAAAAGTATAGGTATAAGTACTAATCTTTTATGTTATCTTCTTAGCCGATGTCAATATATCAAAACACATTTTAAAAAGGTTTTAAATGTAGTATATATTATTAATTTTATTATTTATTGTTGAAGGAATATTATATGAATTGTCATACATATTGTCTATTTTAGAATTAATAAAAAATCACCATAAAAAATATATATTAATATATACTTGTGAATCGAATTGTTTCCATTAAGACCCATTATCAATATTAAAATTATTATTATATAGCCCTTTATGCTGTGACTGTGGAATGTGAAGATGTGTTATATAATGAAAGTTTTTTTTAATGCTTTTAACACGATATATGGAAAGGAAAAGAATGGGTCATAGACCTAGTAGAAATCTGTGCAGCTTTCCTAACCGGTGTTTTCTTACTTCCGGTTTAGGTATTTTAAATTCCGTTGTTTGTTTGAAGCTTATAGAAAAGTATTGGAATGAACACCCGTGATGAAGTTTGCTTGTTGCAAACGAAACGCGTAGGGTAATTTTAGGGTTGATTTAGTAGCAGTATATCATTACTTAGACTGTATCCGGACAATTGTGTGACGGTCTGTTTGTGGAAGTAACACACAGCATCTGATTACTAGCGTTCAGCTAGGAGATCGGGAGATACCAGGCATTAAGCTTTCCAGAGGAGTTGCTGTTAAAGACTGTGTCATAGATCTCTAAAGTGAGGACTATGTGGTAAAATCTACACACATAAGAGACCTGAATTCCAAGCAGGACTTATTGGAGTCACGAAAGACTGTGTCTACATCTATAATAAGCTATCTAAATACTGCTATCTTGTGAGTGCAATTTTTGCTTGCTTTTGCGCATATAAATAAATTGTTTGTTTGCTAGTAGCTACCTTCAATCGGTGGCGCTTTGTATCTTTTATCTTTCAGTAGCCCCTGCTAGCTGCCGATGGGCCGCAGTGAGCAGGGGGCGGGATTGCACAAGCTAATGTTAAATGCAGACAGTTTTAATAAATGGAGTCCTAAATGTTTTCTCTGGTCATAGCTTTGTTTCAACACTAGTTACTCTCATCTGGATACCCTCCGACCCTATATATTTATTTGCTTTTAACTTAATTAAATATGGTCTGCTTTGAACCTGCTTTGTTATTTCTCAGGTCTTGTAAATCTTATAGCTATTGCCTAATTTTGCATAACCTCAAGTTATATAGTTACTTACAAGATAATCTATATTTTATAACTCTGTTGTTTAGTGCTCTGCATGTAGTATCAATACTGTCACAACCAGAACAATTACAATATGCTTTAAATAATCATGTCTATACAATTATTGTCCTGTCTTTTAAAGTTTATAAATGCATAGCATTCATATTGATGTGATATATAGGAAATCCAGGATGTTTCTGTCAACGTAAGTGTTTAGAATAAAATTCCTCCCTCACTGTTCAGATGTTCCACAGCTAATCTCCATAAAGTCTAATCACATATTAATTTGTATGCATAGGTATGAGTCTGTGAAGAAGATTTTGAAATTTGCCAGAATAAAAGGCTACTACTCAGATGAAATTCAGTGCTATTGCATTTTGTTTTTATTATGTTTTTCATTAATTTTAATTTCTACTATATTTAATGTTCCTTTAAATATAAATCACTGCATCACCAATAAATAATATGTTTTGTTATTTAGTAGTTATCTAGTTGGGTAGTGAGGAGAGAGGGTAGATTTATCGGGTTGGATTGTGCAAACAACTTGTTGAATGTTTGTTTTTTATTGTCAGTTTTACTTCAGAAACATTATAAAAATCAGTTCCAAGTCTATTACCCAATGAATTTGGGAATTAAGACATTTTCTGCTAATTATTTCATTATTGAAGAAAGTTACTATAGCACAGACTGTTCAGTTCCAAATATTTCAGGTATCCACTTAAATAGAAAAGAGCCAGATGCAATTATTTAGTGACATCCAATTAACACTTATAACACAATAACTGGACATATTGATCACATAACAAATTAACTTTATCGAGTCCAATGAATAATTATATTTCTCAGTTATGTCCAAACTCATTAGAATATGGTTGAAGGAAAATAAAAGACTATTGCAACAAATAAAAGTATTCCTTATGCAAAACAATTTATAAATATTAATAATGATTAAGAAAAAGCTTATTAAATTACTAAAAATACATAAATAATGTCTTGAGTCTCAAGCACACCAGGACTATTTTTAAGTTCCCTTGTTCCACATCTGATATTGTACAGGGTATGCTATGTTTTATACCTTGACTACCGTTCTAAAAATGAATCTCATACTGTGATTAATAACAATAAACCTTGCAGTTTCCCCTTATGGAATGTTCTGACTTTTGCTAGTGATATTTACATGATGAATAGGTCAATGTGATTTTTTTTGTGGTTATTTACAAATAAGAATATTTTTTTAGACTTATAAATGTTGTGTAACAAAAGTTCATACAATATAACTTTTCATCTTTGTCAGTTTTTATGTGTTTGTGCTAGAGGATATGGAATTTATGAATTTGGAAAAGAAATGTGTTTGCCTTATATGTTTTACCAAGTGCAAATCTGTTGGTTCATAGTAAATGTTATTTTTATTTTTTTAATGAGATATCTTGGTTCATTTCAATTTAATCCATTGGCTTTACCATTTTTACAGTCTTTTAGTGAATCTGAAAAAACTGCTCTGATGCTATTATATTGCTTTCCTTGTAACCACTTTATTTGTTTTATAAAAGCAACTAAATATTTAATATGACAATTACATTTAAAATGATTTTATAAATACAAATAAATACAATACAAATAAAAATATATACTGGTAATAATAGATCATATTTTTTTATTTTTTTTATCTACAGGGAGTTTAAACAATTATTTACCAACCAGAACCTTTTGCTTTATGGTAAGTACGGATAGTCTATTTTGTTCTTTATGGAGGTTCTGAAATTTTGTAAAAGCTGAATATAGATTCATACGGCTAGATTTAGAGTTTTGTCGGTAACGACCCATGTAGCTAATGCTGGCTTTTTTTCCCCCGCACCTTTTAAATACCGCTGGTATTTAGAGTTCACAGAAGGGCTGCGTTAGGCTCCAAAAAGGGAGCGTATAGCATAATTTACTGCCACTGCAACTCTCAATACCAGCGGTGCTTACGGATGCGTCCAGCTTCAAAAACGTGCTCGTGCACGATTCCCCCATAGGAAACAATGGGGCAGTTTGAGCTGAAAAAAAACACCTGCAAAAAAGCAGCGTTCAGCTCCTAACACAGCCCCATTGTTTCCTATGGGAAAACACTTCCTATGTCTGCACCTAACACCCTAACATGAACCCCGAGTCTAAACACCCCTAACCTTACACTTATTAACCCCTAATCTGCCGCCCCCGCTATCGCTGACCCCTGCATATTATTTTAACCCCTAATCTGCTGCTCCGTACACCGCCGCAACCTACATTATCCCTATGTACCCCTAATCTGCTGCCCCTAACACCGCCAACCCCTATATTATATTTATTACCCCTAATCTGCCGCCCCCAATGTCGCCTCCACCTACCTACAATTATTAACCCCTAATCTGCCGACCGGACCTCGCTGCTACTCTAATAAATGTATTAACCCCTAAAGCTAAGTCTAACCCTAACCCTAACACCCCCCTAAATTAAATATAATTTAAATCTAATGAAATAAATTAACTCTTATTAAATAAATTATTCCTATTTAAAGCTAAATACTTACCTGTAAAATAAACCCTAATATAGCTACAAAATAAATTATAATTATATTGTAGCTATTTTAGGATTAATATTTATTTTACAGGCAACTTTGTATTTATTTTAACCAGGTACAATAGCTATTTAATAGCTACCTAGTTAAAATAATTACAAAATTACCTGTAAAATAAATCCTAACCTAAGTTACAATTAAACCTAACACTACGCTATCAATAAATTAATTAAATAAAATACCTACAATTATCTACAATTAAACCTAACACTACACTATCAATAAATTAATTAAATACAATACCTACAAATAAATACAATTAAATAAACTAACTAAAGTACAACTAATAAAAAAAGAACTAAGTTACAAAAAATAAAAAAATATTTACAAACATTAGAAAAATATTACAACAATTTTAAGCTAATTACACCTACTCTAAGCCCCCTAATAAAATAACAAAGCCCCCCAAAATAAAAAAAATGCCCTACCCTATTCTAAAATACAAATAGAAAAGCTCTTTTACCTTACCAGCCCTTAAAAGGGCCTTTTGCGGGGCATGCCCCAAAGAATTCAGCTCTTTTGCCTGAAAAAAAAAACATACAATACCCCCCCAACATTACAACCCACAACCCACAGACCCCTAATTTAACCCAAACCCCCCTTAAATAAACCTAACACTAAGCCCCTGAAGATCTCCCTACCTTAGCTTCACCACGCCGGGTATCACCGATCGGTCCAGGCTCCGATGCCTTGATCCAAGCCCAAGCGGGGGCTGAAGACGACCATCCTCCGGCTGAAGTCTTGATCCAAGCGGCGGCTGAAGAAGTCCATCATCGGGCAGAAGTCTTCATCCTGTTCCGATCAGCCAATAGAATGCGAGCTAAATCTGATTGCCTGATTGAACTTGAATCTGATTGGCTGATTCCATCAGCCAATCAGAATTTTCCTACCTTAATTCCGATTGGCTGATAGAATCCTATCAGCCAATTGGAATTCGAGGGACGCCATCTTGGATGACGTCCCTTAAAGGAACCTTCATTCTGTTTTAGGACGTTGGAAGAAGAGGATGGATCTGCGCCGGAGGTCTTGAAGATGGAGCCGCTCGTCATCGGATGGAAAAAGATAGAAGATGCCGCTTGGATGGAGATGTCTACCGGTCCGGATCTCCTCTTCTGCCCGGATAGGATGAAGACTTCTGCCCGATGATGGACTTCTTCAGCCACCACTTGGATCAAGACTTCAGCCGGAGGATGGACGTCTTCAGCCCCCGCTTGGGCTTGGATCAAGACTTTAGCCGGAGGATGGACGTCTTCAGCCCCCGCTTGGGCTTGGATCAAGACATCGGAGCCTGGACCGATCGGTGATACCCGGCGTGGTGAAGATAAGGTAGGGAGATCTTCAGGGGCTTAATGTTAGGTTTATTTAAGGGGGGTTTGAGTTAGATTAGGGGTATGTGGGTGGTGGGTTGTAATGTTGGGGGGGGGTATTGTATGTTTTATTTTCCAGGCAAAAGAGCTGAATTCTTTGGGGCATGCCCTGCAAAAGGCCATTTTAAGGGCTGGTAAGGTAAAAGAGCTTTTCTATTTGTATTTTAGAATAGGGTAGGGCATTTTTTTATTTTGGGGGGCTTTGCTATTTTATTAGGGGACTTAGAGTAGGTGTAACTAGCTTAAAATTGTTGTAATATTTTCTAATGTTTGTAAATATTTTTTTATTTTTTGTAACTTAGTTCTTTTTTATTTTTTGTACTTTAGTTAGTTTATTTAATTGTATTTATTTGTAGGTATTGTATTTAATTAATTTATTGATAGTGTAGTGTTAGGTTTAATTGTAACTTAGGTTAGGATTTATTTTACAGGTAATTTTGTAATTATTTTTAACTAGGTAACTATTAAATAGTTATTAACTATTTAATAGCTATTGTACCTGGTTAAAATAAATACAAAGTTGCCTGTAAAATAAATATTAATCCTAAAATAGCTACAATATAATTATAATTTATATTGTAGCTATATTAGGATTTATTTTACAGGTAAGTATTTAGCTTTAAATAGGAATAATTTATTTAATAAGAGTTAATTTATTTCGTTAGATTTAAATTATATTTAAATTAGGGGGGTGTTAGTGTTAGGGTTGGACTTAGCTTTAGGGGTTAATACATTTATTAGAGTAGCGGTGAGGTCCGGTCGGCAGATTAGGGGTTAATAATTGTAGGTAGGTGGAGGCGACGTTGGGGGCGGCAGATTAGGTGTTAATAAATATAATATAGGTGTCTGCGGTGTTAGGGGCAGCAGATTAGGGGTACATAGGGATAATGTAGGTGGCGGTGGTGTGCGGTCAGCAGATTAGGGGTTAAAATTTTTTAATAGAGTGGCAGCGATGTGGGGGACCTCGGTTTAGGGGTACATAGGTAGTTTATGGGTGTTAGTGCACTTTAGAGCACAGTATTTAAGAGCTTTATGAACCGGCGTTAGCCCAGAAAGCTCTTAACTCCTGGCTTTTTGTTGCGGCTGGAGTTTTGTCGTTAGATTTCTAATGCTCACTTCAGCCATGACTCTAAATACCAGCGTTAGAAAGATCCCATTGAATAGATAGGATACGCAAATTGCGTAGGGGGATCTGCGGTATGGAAAAGTCGCGGCTGCAAAGTGAGCGTTAGACCCTTTCCTGACTGACTCTAAATACCAGCGGTAGCCCAAAACCAGCGTTAGGAGCCTCTAACGCTGGTTTTGACGGCTAACGCCAAACTCTAAATCTAGGCGATATTTTGTAACCTCAAAGTTTTTGTTTTTGTTTCCCAAAAATATAATTGAAGCATTAAAAAAACACAGAAATCACCGAAAATGTAAAGAGATGTTCAACACTTTCCTCCTTTATTAGATCTACATGTACTAAAATTATGACAGTATTCTTTCTTGCAAAACAGTCCAGAAGGGAAAAAAGACAATGCAGAGCTCAACTGTAAATACAAAAGCATTACTTTATTCCATGTTGCAGTAAAATCATTTGGGTATAAAATCTTAACACATGATGAACACCACGACCCTCTGACGCGTTTCAGCTTGTCAGCCCTAATCATAGACTGGAGTGTGTTTACATCAGGTCTAATTTAAAGGCACAATTGAAACCAATTAGATAATGAATTAAAAACAACATGTCTGATTAATGCCTTGTAGGGTGGTTTACAATTAATTTATCCATATATAATGTTATCTCCCTGGAAAATGCATCAGAATATATCCGTACTATAAATTATAGGCTTGCTATTGAGCTAATAAACAATTATACTCCTCAGTTTGCAAAGTGGAAAATGTATATAGATATACTCTATCTACACTATATTTCTGTAAAAAGTTGAATATGCAAAAAGCATCTTTCTTATTGATATTTGATTTTAGTTTTTACGTTCAGAGTTATTTTGTTGTATTTCCTATTGATCATTATATCCAGAATAATTTAGTAGGTATGCTCAGTGGAGGCTCCTCTATAGGAGCACTTGAGCACGTGAACCCCCTGGCCCCTGATGCCCCTGATGAACACCCTGACCCCTGATGAAAAAAAAAGAAAAAAAAAAGAGTGAGAAATAAAACAAAATAAATAAAAAAAATTTTTTTTTTTTGCTGATTTAAATAAAAAAATTCATCCAGGCTCCACTGCAGTTTTAACTAAAAACATTTAAAATTGTCATTTTTAAACATTTAGGCTGAAAGTGGAAAGGTCTTTTGCCTAATACTTCTATCTATCGCACGTGCGATAGTTAGAAGTATAGGCAAAAGACCTTTCCACTTTAAAACTGCATTGACTGCAGTGCCACCTACAGGCCAGCCTATAGCTCTCCTTACCGCACAGCTCTAAGTGTGCGAGAGGCAGCTGTCACGTGACACTCGCACACTAAGAGCTGTGTATGTGAGCACTGGGAGGTGGAGCATCTGGGCTGACATCAGGCATCATGATCTCATCGGCTGGTGGCGGGAACTACAGTACTGAAGAGGAGGGAGCTGCAGCAAAAGACTGAGTGCCTGTCTGCCTGCCGAGTGAGTAATGTTTTTTCCATGTGGCATGTTTGTCACCGTCTCCCATACTGATCATATTTCTACTAGAAGAATAAGAGAAAGAGATGGCACTAGGCACATTATATAAATGACTGTCTGAGGGATATGATCTATACAAGTGACCCCTTGTTCTGGTCATATTGGATGAATAAATTTATATAATGTGCCTAGTGCCATCTCTTTTTCTTATTCTTCTCCATTAATTCACGTGACTGTGTGAGTGTGACTGTTTCTCTTCTTGCCATGTTCCTGATTGTCTAGGTCTGGCAGGAAGAGAGGGAGCCGAGTCACATGTCCTGGGACTCCTGCCGAGAAGAGCTGCTGGTGCTAAGAAGGACCAAGTTAGTGGTGAGTGCGTGGAAATCTGGATTTAAACTGTACATTGACAGTCTGTGCTCTCTTGATGCTCAAATTTGCCAAACTGGTGTTCAGATTCACATAAACATATTTAGTTATAGCCACTCTGCTTACTGTTAGTCATCCGTGTAGTAACTGTCCTTAATCTTAATCAGAATTTTAAAAATGGTCAGTTACTTCACGGATGACTAACAGTAAGCAGAGTGGCTATAACTAAATATGTTTATGTGAATCTGAACACCAGTTTGGCAAATTTGAGCATCAAGAGAGCACAGACTGTCAATGTACAGTTTTAATCCAGAGACATTGCGAGGCAGTCAGTCACATGGGTTGCTGCAAACTGTATTCTCCGTGTCTGCTCAATTTACTAAAAAATCACCCCTCCCTTCTGCTGTCAAACACTTACTGTCTGTCTTGTCTCCACAAGCTGGAATAACTTCATTATCTTCCATATTAGTAAAGCTTGAATCTCATACTTAGTATAATCGTGAGATGAGCAGTGCAGCAGTCATTTGGATAAAGTCTAACTTTTTTCTCTGTGTTATTACTGCTGGGCATGGAATTTACACTGACATTTGCTATGGACAATTAGACATGTATACCTTCACTTTTAGTATAGCCAAATGTAGGCACTGGTAGCACATTTTATAAATCATTTTAGAGTGTCTGTATTGTAGGAAAATGTGGACTTTTTGATTAACTCACTGTATGTCACAAAGGAATGTGTAAGGTATGATTGTTTTTACGTTAGCCCTACACTAACAGCTGCAGGTAGTGTCTACCGTAGCTACATTGGTAAGGAACTCCAGTCCCACATCTGTCTTTGATTCTAAACTTCCCTCCCCCGTGTCTCTCCAGCAGTCAGTGAGAGGCTGAGAGCAGGCAGTGGCACTGCTACTAGGAATAGGAAGGGGAGTGTGTGAACTCAGAGCAGCAGCCTTTATGTGAGTAGGTGTCTTGTAGCACTAGCAGGTGACTTACTCTTCATCTTATCTGCACTAATCATAAGACTGTTAAAATGTTTATAAAATTGTCACGTATTGTATTTGTTTTCTTTTTCATAAAAAATATTTTTTGTCTCTGAGGACCTCTAGTGGTCATTTGTAGTATCGCTTTTCTGACAGCAAATATAATTAAATTTTATCTTAAAATTCTACATTTGTTTGAAATGTTTTTTTCTTTTATTATTTATGCAAATGATCATTTGCCTATTATTTTGTACAAATCTGTACTGCTTCAAAAAAAATTCAAACAAGTGTAGAATTTTAAATAAAATCTTGACTGAAGAGGTGATCTTATTCAATCTAAGTGCTGCAGTCTATATATATATATATATATATATATATATATATATAATATATATATATATATATATATATATATATATATATATATATATATATATATATATATATATATATAGTGTGTGTGTATATATATATATAAATATATATATAGTGTGTGTGTATATATATATATATATATAAATATATATATAGTGTGTGTGTATATATATATATATATATATATATATATATAGTGTGTGTGTATATATATATATATATATATATATATATATATATATATATAGTGAACCCCCATTTGAATAACCCACGAGCCGCCACTGGGTATGCTACATAGCTATATTGTCAGTATAATAATGATATGCAAATATACAGAATTTAATTTGTGTCTCAATTCTATGTTAAATATTCAATCCCAATAACCTTTTAGATCTACTACATAGCTATATTATGGGTGTAATGATGTACAGAGTTGCAATTATAGCTCACGTGGGATACCCAAGATATAATCTCAAATGTATGTATATCCTCTCTCATACTTTATTTCCAAAAAAATAGGATGTCTTATCTCAGATTAAGTCCCTCAGGGATCCTGGTTCTAAGGTGAAAGATCCTTTTGCTGAGAATTTGTTCCATATCCCCTCTTCTGTTGCTAATATGTGGTTTTTCTATAATGGTCAATTTAAAACTCTCTAGATTTCTGTGATGTTGTTTAATGAAATGTTTGATAATCACGTTTGTCATTTTCAAAGGTAATGTTTGAGATGTGCTCCCTAATTCTTACTCTTGTTTCTCTAGTGGTTTTTCCAACATATTGGACGTTACATAAATCACATGTAATAAGAAATATTACAAATCGGGATCTGCAGTTATTGCATGTCTTCATCTGATATTCCCTATTGGTCACCGTAGAAACTAAGGTTTTCCCTGTTTGTATATGTTGGGATACTTTGGAATTGCTTGTACCACACCTGTATGTGCCTTTTGTGTAAGCCGTGAACTGGTGGATTTAGTTTTTACTTTGTAAGTTGGGCTTATGATATTCCCTTTAGTAATGCCTCTTCTGTACGATAGTCTGAGATTTCTTTTAGAGATTGGCATATGAAGAGGCAAATTTCGCCCCCATTGCTGTTCCACATCTTTGGAGAAAATAAGTGCCTTGATATTAAAAGAAGTTGTGAGTCAGGAAAAATTCTGTCACCCTTAGAATTTAATGACATAAGGAGGAAGCGAATTGTGTCCTTTTGGACAGAAAATATTTTATGGCCTCCAGACCCAGATGGTAAGGATTTGAGCTATAAAGAGACATTACATCTACTGTTGCCATTGAAAGTGATTCTCCCATTTCACTTTATCAAGAAGTCTTATAAGATGTTTGGAGTTGCGTAGATAGATAGACTGTTGGGATACTAGAGGTTGTAATATTGTGTCTAACCAAATAGACAATGGTTCCAATATGGAGTCTATGCCCGAGACAATGGGGCACCCTTTGACATTTTCCAAACTCTTATGGACTTTTGGGAATATGTGAGAACCCGGAATTTTCAAATTCATTACATAAAGGTATTGGGAAGTGTCAGAGTCAATAAAGCCCATTTTGGGTTCCTCATCCAAAATACTCCTTAATTGTGTTTTAAATATATTGGTGGGATTGGTTGAAAGGTTTCTATATGACACTTCATCCAACAATTGTCTCTCTGCTTTTTTATGATAATCAATACAGTCTCATATCACTTTACTTCCTCCCTTATCAGACTGCTTGATAGTGATATCGGATCGTGTTTTTAGGTTCAAAAGAGACTGATGTTCTACTCTAATCAAATTGGGTTTATATGGAGTGGGTGATTCTTGTAATAGTATAAGATCTTTCTCAATCCTGTTATAGAATTCTTCTAAGGTTGGCCCTCTTGAGTGAATGTGGTAAAATATGGACTTGGGTTTATATTTAATGTTAGTGTTGATTGTGCTATCTTGATCTGTCTGTTCATCCTCTAATAGGTTCAACAATGACTCCTGTGTCATTTGGTCACTAAAATTACAAAGCTGATTGTCAACAATGGAGTGTGGATTATCATCAAATGACTGGTTATTGTTTCTCTGTGATTCATGATCACCATTTGAGAAGTGTTTTCTTAGAGTGAAGTTTGGTATCATTCGATTAACATCAATAAGAGTTTCAAAGATATCAAAGTATTTAGTAGGCACAAAGCCCAAACCATAGTTCAAAACTTTCTCTTCTATGGCAGTAAGATGTGCTGATGATAGGTTTATCACAAGTGAATCTTGTGCTTGTTCTTTCCTCTGGTGGGCCTCAGCTGATATCTGTTTGTTTGCGATGTGGGACCTCCTGGTCTTTCTCCTTCAATCTTAACAAAGGCTTTTTATGAGCTGAAATGCGTAGATGATATCCAATAGCACATACTGAGGATGTGTTTGTAAAGCAGAGTACTCCTAGGACCGCTGCATCTACCCTGCCATTGATCCATTAAGTGGGCGGAGGACGTATGTGGAAGAGCGGGAGGAGCTGAAATTTCGTTTTGGAGCCAATCCTAACAGTGCTCGCACTACTCATCTAATCATTGGCCAAAGAGCTCCATGTGACCACAGAAGTGTCGGAAGAGCTCTACACATAGCTTGAAGTAAGGAAGCCACAGAAAACATGGTTACACAGTAAAAGAAACATAAAAGAAAGTAGAGAAAGGTACTTTATATAAAATATCTTACCTGATTTAACAACAGATAATGCAGCATTAAACTGCTTAATACATACACGATCAAGGCGTCATTTAAATTGATTTCATTTATTATACTTGGATGACACATTCACCAATGCTGCAACTATTGGTCATTTCTAAACCATACTGACTTTGTTTGTAACACCTATTCAATATATCTGAGAGACATTATCATTGGACTTTTTAATATATCTTTTTAATAAATCTATTTAATATATTAACTTAAAATAGCCAATATTTTATCAGACAGTTTTGTGACACCGGTGTCTTTATTTTTCTGTTTGTTTGTAATAAATATCTATTTATATTTATATGCAATTGTCTAGTCGCAGAATTTTAGTAGTTATTCATTGACATTTCTAGTATCTATTTATTTAGTTATTTACTGATACTATTTTCTATTAATATTGTATACATATGCTTTTAAGGTATTCATTTTAAGGTATTAATTTTTACTTAGATCAGACTGCCTTAGACGCCCCCTTTTTCTACTTATCACTTCCTCTTTCGTCGCCTCCTCCAGTGTTTTTTAGTATAGGGGTTGGTACTAAAAAAGTCTTTTCCAGCCTATCCTGATCTGTATCTCTTGAGTTGTCATGTATTGCTATAGCTGCCATGTATCTTTGAGACAAGTTTGATCCAGAAATATTTTCTTTAGTTGGTGCTTTTTGGTTCTTTTTATTAGCAGGAGGCCCTTGTGGTCTAGAGGGCTCGGCTCTTTCCAATTCATTAGCACTGGGTGATGAGTCTTCCTGGGAATCCACAACCATGTCAGAAAACATTTTATTCCTGGTAGATCTTGTCTGTGATTGCGATCTGGATCTATTTTTAAACTGTCTCTGTCTCCTGGCTTGAAATCGATCTCTTCTTTGCCACACATGTACTGTATTCATCTGATAATCAAACCAATCACAAAGAAACTTGTCATGTTTAGTTTGCATGATGTTTTCAACCACTCCATTCATGGTGTCCTTTAGAATTTTGTCACATATATTATATTCTCTCTGTAATTGGTGTGCATTGAGTTGTTGTTGCAACTCAAGAATCTTTGATCTGATGTCTCTTAGTTGTTTTTCTGTATAATCAATGAGCATCATTATTAATCTTAATGAACATTCATCCAGTATGTTGTTCCATTCCTTTTTAAAAGTGTCATCGTCCACTTCAAATAAAGGATATGTGTTAACCTTCAAGCCTCTGTATCATTCCTAGGGCTACATATGTTTCTAATGTCCATTTACTAAATTTTAAATTATTCTCTTTGATCATGAGAAGGTTAATTCTAGAGAAAAAATCCGTTAGAAAGAGATCTTGTGTATTCAGAGAGAAAATGTTCTAAACTCTGTATTTCTGTGCTCACTTTTTGTAATGATCTTAGTTAAAAGAATGGTGCAGTGTTTGCCAAAGGACAACAGATCGTTATGTTGCAGTTATTTCCATAAACAGTTAGGAAATCAGTTGGCAAAATGTATAAGTGGTATAAATGTGTAATTAGCTTAGGTCTCAAAAAATATGTATATTTATTTATAGTATCACTTATATGGAGGAGAGCTCAGGGTGTAACAAAATGGGATTCACTAGAAATCCCTGTTGCCAATGGCTGCAGAAGTAAAATGGATGTTACACAAATTAAAACTCAATCCTCTAATGAAAGCCAAGCCCATATACTAGTACAGGTAGCCCTCAGTTTACGCCAGGGTTAGGTTCCAGAAGGAATGGTTGTAAATCGAAACTGTTATAAATTGTAACCCAGTTTATAATGTAAGTCATTGGGAAGTGAGGGAGTTAGGTTCCAGGCCCCTCTCAAAATTGACATAAGTAACACCTAATACATTATTTTTAAATGAAGACTTTAAATGCTAAACAGCATTATAAACAGTATCAAATAATCACACAACACAGAATATATAATTAAGCTAAGTTAAATGAACAAAAACATTTGCTAAAACAGTATTATAACCTAATAAAATAATCACACAACACAGAAAATATAATCAAACTAAGTTTAATGAACAAAAACATTTGCTAACAGCACCTAATCAAATAATCACACAACAGACTGCATCATCATCAAACGAAGTTTAATGAACAAAACGTTTTTTTTTTACTTGCATTTTTCTGCAAACAGTTCTCTGCATTGTTAGCATGTTATATAATATTGGGTCTGCACTTATTCTATGCATTTCAATCTGCAGTGATTAATAGGCAGTTAGGCATCCTCACCTTAAGCTGCTGGACAGGAAGATAATAGGGAAGTGGCTGCTAGATCTTGTTTGCTCGATAGCTCTGGTCTGCTCTGTGTATACAGATTCATTTCAGGCTGTAAAGCTTGCTTAACTTTGCTGCAACACAAGCAGACAGCTTCAACTACTGGCTATTTTAATTAGTGCACTGCTTTTCAATGCATTACAATAGCAGTCACATGATTGAACAAAAAGGTTGTTATTCTGAAAAGACGCAAATTGAACTGGTGTAAACCGAGGGCCACCTGTATTTTAAACTGATTTAGTAGTCAGACATGTAGAACACGGGGAAAAACATGTGGAACGCACTTCGACATGTACTTAATAGTTAATATATTTTTGATTGACTGTCTGTCTAGATGTACCACTAGTGAGTATCATGTACCTTTTCCCTCTTTCCTTTAGCTTGTAAGATGGTAATAACCTCTCACCTCTTACCTTAATCTGTAATCCGTCGTGCATGAAGCGAGTGGAATTCATTGAGCTGTCACCATCTATCGTGATGGAGAAGGAGCAACGCGTTTCTGAGGTCTCAATTTTTTAAGCTGTGAACTTTGACTCAGAGGAGCAACTGTAGGAGCAGGTGTAGGAAGAGGAGCAGTAACGGTCAGTTTCTGATATTAGGTATACGCTATATGCCATATGTTTATGGCCGCTTATTAGATATCCCAGAACTTCCTAAAAATTGCTGAAAAGAAAACTGTACCGTGTGTGGCCAAAAGGTTGGGAGCCAAAGAACACTGCCACTACATGTGGATGATTGAGATTCTATATGATTGGAAATAACACTAACCGGTGTAAGTACCTGAATACACCATCTTGCTTATTACTTTACCGCTTGTAACGGGACCTTCCCTAGTTTCCTTTGCTTCTAGACATCATTCTGTCTGGAAACATTTGGACTTTGGTTTGGATACCTTTTTATCAGCCTGTCCAGCTATATTAAGAAATGATTTTATATGTGTGGTTTTTATTAAATATCTTTTATGAATTGTGTTTTATGAAAAAAAAATTGTTAAAATACCTAATGTTTTATTAGTTTATTTGTCTATTTCCAGATCTTATGTATTAAATTTTTTAACATTTGTTTAGAACATTCTGAATTTGAGTATGCATTTATTGCACGTTAGTTTTAACAATTGATATTGCACTTTTAAGCTTAAAGTTAGATATACTGATTAGCAGGTATCTGATAGGAGGATTTTAACACCTCCTGTTTGTGAATCAGAGCTCCATTTTGGTTTTGAATATATATACTGGCAAAAACTACCCTAGGCCACAGTACACAACCACAGTACAAAGTTATTTCACAGCACTTAACTTGTACAGAATTTACCCTACCTCAGCATCAACATCTCAAATCTTGTTTTATTGAATATCCAAACTGAAGACTACCAGGACTTATCTTCACAGAATGTCAACAATCTGGGTCAATCTATCTCAAGTGGTCCAAAATAGGTTGCTTGTCTACTTTTAATTTCCTATTTATTGTGATTACCTCAATGTCAGCAAGATTACAAGTTATTACTTTTCCACGCAGGATGTAGTCTTTTAGCAATCAATTTCCATTGTGCAGTTATTACAAGTCTTGAAAAAAGTTGACTGCACGAGCATATTCGCCTTTTATGCAACAATCCTTTCGGCGCTCGAAGAGCTGCAGTTAACAGCTTTGTGCAATAAAAAAAAAAATTACAAACTGCACTTTCACTCATATTAACACTGTCTAATACAAATTATTAAAAAAAATATTGCACACAAAAGTTATAAGGGCTCAAAGATACGAGATTTCGGGTGTTAGTAAAAAAAAAGTAGACGCAGGGTTTTTACACATACATAGAGAAACATGGATTTATATGTATAGACCTATGTTTAACAATGGAGATAATGAAAATATTTCACATTACAATCTTATGCACATTAAACAATATCTCTGCGAGAACCCCAGCACAATAATGCAAACAGTTTATTGTAATAAACAATATCTAAAATATATACTAAGGCCTAGAGCAGTGTTTTTCAACCAGTGTGCCGTGAGAGATCCTCAGGTGTGCCACGGCAGACTGACTACAGAGTGACATATTTTTTAAACTTTGCTTGTTTTTTACTCCCAGTGCAGGGGTAGTTTGTAGTAGGCATGGCATAACAGCACAATACATACAGAATGTGTGTGTTTGTGTGTATGTGTATATATATATATATATATATATGCTGTATTAGGCTACAATGTGTGATTTTTTTAAAATTTTGGGATGGTGGTGTGCCACAGGATTTTTTAATGTAAAAAAGTGTGCCACGGCAAAAAAAAGGTTAAAAATCACTGGCCTAGAGAAAGCAAAATTAATTGAAGGGGCCACATATATTCACACACACACGCAGCTAACATACATACAAATGAAAAAACACCCCAAGGCGTCCCAAGGGGGGACCTCAATCATCAGCTGTATAGAGTTAGGACTAGCAAATATAGCATATTAGTCCATGGTGTAATAAAGGACAAGAAACATGCGCCTGGATTACGAGTTTTGCGTTAGAAGCGGTGCGTTAGTTACGCGTCTTTTATTTCCTACGTGCACTTTTTTTAACGTAGGTATTACAAGTCTCAAAACAACCTCCTAACGTGCCACGGTAACACGACTACCGCGTTTATTTAAGAAGCGTAATCACGCCCGCTTTAAAAAGTCTCCCATAGAGATCAATGAGAAATCAAAGAAGCACACATTTTTCACCTAACACTCGATCTCGTGAGAAATACGCACTGCTCTGTCACATTACGTATACCACATAATGCACAACAAAAACACACAGCAAATGTACTAACAACAATCGCGCAACATAGCACAGACGAATTACACATTCACAAGCGGAAAAAAAATTAAAAAAAATTACACTAAACGAGGAATACAGATATACTTAACGATCCTACAACACGGAACAAAACAACACGAAAAAAAAATTGCACACTCATACACAAACAAAACACTCGCATTCAACATTACAGAATATTATTACAAACAAACATTTACAACACTTCACAAATACGACACCATCACAAATCAACATTTAGATTTACACATAATACTTTTGGACAATGTTATGCAAAACGATCACTATGACATCATTGCATTCTACACATTCCACAAATACTAACTCAATATGAGCATGCGCAAATTCACACAACTAATACACATTGCACACATACTAATTATCAACAAAGCACACCTGAACATAATTTACAAGGCAAACGGTACATCATTAAACATTTACATAGGGTATATAAGCACGCCACAAGCATGGCTTCTTTGACTGTGTTGCTGGTGGTGGTTTTTGGAGATTATAGAGAGAGATTTAGTGCATTATTGTGAGAGTTAGTGTGAGTTAGTGTTCTTGTGAGAGTTAGTGTTAGTGTGAGAGAGTGAGTTAGTATTATTGTGAGACTTAGTTAGTGGTAGTGTGAGTTAGAGGTAGTGTGATAGTTAGTTAGTGGTAGTGTGAGTTAGTGGTAGTGTGAGAGTTAGTTAGTGGTAGTGTGAGAGAGTTAGTTAGCAGTAGTGTGAGAGAGTTAGTTAGCAGTAGTGTGAGATAGTGAGGTAGTGTGAGATAGTGAGTTAGTGGTAGTGAGCGAGAGTTGGCTTGGGTGAGTGCGTGAGTGTTTTTTCTGTATACTTAACACATTTACACGCAAACACATTCAATACATACATACACTTATCAATAACACTACATACACTCCATACCCCATCCCCTCTCATACTACACTCCATACCCCATTCCCTTTCATCCCATTCCCTGTAATCCCATACCCCATTCCCTGTAATCCCATACCCCATTCCCTTTCATTCCATACCCCATTCCCTTTCATTCCATACCCCATTCCCTGTAAGCCCATATTCATCTTATAGTTGGATTTTGTTTATATATCCTCATTTTAGTCTTCTTATACATTTTTGTTTGTTAAATACTCCTTACCCTCTTTTATTTATATCCCTTTCACACTTTGAACACTTTTTTATATTTATTTTGACCCCCTTTCATTTGTGCACATTCACTTTTTGTTGGAGTATGTCGGGAGGGTGGGATAAGAGTCAGATTAGGCCGGAAATATTACATTTCCTCACGACTGAGTTTAGACGAGAGTTTATAGAGTAGGTCAGGCAGGAGCGTAGTCAGGAGAGGGGGAGGGGGAGAGGGAGAGGGAGAGGAAGAGGAACAGGACAGAAAGGGGGACAGGAAGGGGGGAGGAAGGGGGGGAGGAAGCGGTGGGTGGACCCGTCCACTTTGTTCAAGATGGACAAGTGGCAGGGCCCAGTGGTGGACAGCGTAGAGCTTCACAGTCCGGGAATCAGAGGACACCATCACAGGGGAAAACCAAGCTGACTACGGAGGCAAGGTATACTATAGAGGAGAAGGAGGCCCTCGTAGAGGCTTATATGCAGAGGGCTAGGAGGCTGCAGGCTCAGAAGGCCACCCCTAAGGAGAAGATGAAGCTATGGCTGGAGATCAGGGATGCAGTTAATACAGTGGGGGCACGTAACAGGGATGTTGAGTCTATAAAGCATCGCTACCGGGACTGCAAAATGGAACTCAAAAGAAAGATCTCCCGGGAGTACCAATACGCAACAGGGACTGGTGGCAGGCCTGAAATGACCATTGAATATTCCCGATGGGAGGATATGTTGCGTCCCAGCATCTCCGTGGTCGCTATAGTCGGGATCGGAGGAGTCGATACCGGGAACCTGCCACTCTCATCTGACGGTAAGCTCATGTAATAATCTCTGTACATCAAAAATAAAGAATGTATTAAAGGATATGATTAATGCAATTCCGCTTTTTTACACATTATTATGTAAACGCATTCACAATTACCTTGCAATTACATTAGTATCTAGGCTACAGGTTAGGTGTGCATTTAAACAGACTGAAAACAAATGCAAAAAGACATTCATTTTGACCAGAGAGATATCAGAAACATGGTTTGGAAAATGCAATAATCGTATTGATTGTTATATTTCAAAGTGGATTAATGAGGCTGCATTTGTAATTCTATTGTAAGCAAAAGCATTAACATCTTTATTTGAAACTATGCTAATATATACATTTCTTTCTTTTTTACAATATACAGAATCTGGGGAGGAGGCAGTACAGCAACTACAGGCTCCTCCTTCACCCAGGTATGAGAGTGGTGGAGATGACTCACCACCTCGAGGAGACATGGAAGACATCCCTCTATACTCCTCCTCAGAAGAAGCCCCCACTGCAGAAGAGATCCCTGCAGCAGCCCCTCCTGCACCAGCAGCCCCTCCTGCACCAGAAGCCCCTCCAGCACCAGCAGCCCGCCGTGCACCAGCAGCATGCCGTGCACCAGCAGCCCCTCAGGAGGAGATAGCAGAGGTGCAGATATTACGAGATTTTCAAGAACAGATGCGTGCCTCCCGGAGGGAAAATCTTCAAAGCAGAATGCAGATGACAGAAGATATTCATGCCATTCGACAAGGCCAATCTGCTCTTGTGCCATCTGCTGCTGGGCCATCTGATCCTAGGCTATCTGCTGCTGGTCCACCTGCTCTTGTGCCATTTGCTACTGGTCCATCTGCTGCTGGGCCATCTGATCCTGGGCCATCTGCTCCTGGTACTCCTCAATCTCCTCCTCAGCCGGGTCATCCTAGTACTCCTCCTTCCCCTCTTCCACAAACATCTCCCATGAGAACTCGTCAGAGGGGGCAGTTTCCCCCCCAGAGCTTCAGTCTCGTGGGAAGAGGGGAAGAGGAAGTAAGTATTGTTTGATATATATATATATATATATATATATATATATATATATATATATATATATACAAAAAGGACTATATAAATAGATCGAAAAAACATATATGTGTTGAAAAAATGAGTGTATAATGTCCCTTTAATAAAAAATAACACAACATAACATCTAGAATAAGTAGGCATCTCATATATTTAGCATATGATAAAGGTCAATGCATATTGATTAATTGATTCAAATACAATAGTGCATCTTTAGGAATTAGATATGTCAAAAATTCAACACAACACAGTCATTATTTATAAAAAGTAAAATATTGTTGACAAACATATTAAACAAGATGGACTATATTCATGGATTTGCACTTGCCTCAATATATCTTATGCAGGAAAACATATTGCTTTCATTCGTTCAACGAGACAGCCATCAAAAGAGATTTTTGTGTTCTTTATCATCTATGGTTCAACAATGTACATGATTCACACAATCCATACTCAACATGGTTTTAAACTTGTCTTCTCATTCACAAACGTGGGTTACGTGCAAATTCAAATATTGCTGGACTACGTAATCCAATCAGACGGTTTTTACACTTTGGCATGTGACATCTTAATTAACATGACACATCGTTGATCGCGTAAAAACGCCATCCAATCTATGGCGCATCGTTGATCACGTAAAAATGCCATCCAATCTATGGCGCATCCTTGATCGCATAAAAACGCCATCAAATCTAAGGCGTATCCTTGATCGCGTAAAAATGTCAGCCAATACAAGGACTCATTTGACAGCTTGGCAGGTGACGTCTTAAGCAACATGGCACTTCCTTGATCTCGTAAAAACGTCAGCCAATACAAGGACTCATTTGACAGCTTGGCAGGTGACGTCTTAAGCAACATGGCGCATCCTTGATTGCGTAAAAATGTCAGCCAATACAAGGACTCATTTGGCAGCTTGGCAGATGACGTCTTAAGCAACATGGCGCATCCTTGATCGTGTAAAAACGTCAGCCAATACAAGGACTCATTTGACAGCTTGGCAGGTGACGTCTTAAGCAACATGGCGCATCCGGCATGTCAATAAGAAACGTATTTATATTTTGTAAACTAGTATGTGCCATATTGGTAGCTATGAGAATGTCACACTAGATAATGTAATACTGTGATATATGAAATAGAATCCAATGTTAAAACTAAGTATATATTTCATTAGAAGCAGAGGACTATTAACTATTTAGCAAGCAGCAGGGTTTAAATAGACCTGAAAACAACATTTTATGTTACACGATTATGTAGGACATTGCAATTTGAAATACATTTTCACATTGAATTTTAATCTTTGGATTATTGTGTTTATGTGTATGTCCATTTAAATGAGAAATAATGCTAGGAGATACATTATGAAAATAGGATTTTTTTATACATTATATGTTACCTATAGCTATGGTGTCCATCTTTACCATTTAAAAAGGGACACATGAGAAATACATATGTCAGGGATGTTTTCAGATATGTTAAGATTTATTTGGAATAACAATAATGACACATGTATTGATCAAACATGTCACTTATTCAAGTTGAAATATGGTCAGCTTACCTATAGCAATATATTGTAGGATAATTAAAGAGAAAAAAGAATAAGAGAAAGATATCAATCATCTAAATATGCGCATTACACACAGTGATTGATTTTGGTACACTACTACAATAAGATATAAGTGAAATTGGAATACATGTGCTGTCAACTTTCAAATAAGAGTCTGTTTTTATAAATACTATATGTCCATGTTGATGTAAAAAGGACACAAATACATTAGAAATGCATATCCATTCCTTAAGAATTGTGTTCAGCATCACTTAAAGGGACATAAAATACAAACAATTAAGTTTCAGGATTCACAGAGAGGATACTATTTACATCAAAATTTAAATTAACATAGATTATCTCATTATATCAGTCCTGGGATCATTTGTTAAAGGTGCATCAATTAACGAAATATATATATATATATATATATATATATATATATATATATATATATATATATATATACAAAACACGGAAGGGAACTGCATTCTCATACCGGACCGGGTACACATCCCATGACCCTGCAACATTCTCAGCCCTGGGTGCCACTGGCACTCACAGGAAGCTGTACTGTCCCCAGAGCCACAAGCAGTTAACCCCAGACAGGTCTGGGTGCAAGAACCATAGGGAAAATTACAAAACAAATTAATACAACACACAGAGAAAACCCAGCACTCACTTACAAGCTCTCAGCTAAGATTTAAAAGCAAAAATGGAAAGGTTAGTCACCGCATCTGGCCAAATGGGACAAGCTCAGGTACCACGTCAAGGTCCTCTCCAATACCTGAGACGCTAAAACAGCCACACAATGCAAGCTTTCAAATCTAAACAAACTGAAAACAAGGGAAGGGTGCACAGGAATATGTAACCACCCTAGACATATACAAAACACGGAAGGGAACTGCACTCTCATACCGGACCGGGTACAAATCCCATGACCCTGCAACATGCTCAGCCCTGGGTGCCACTGGCACTCACAGGAAGCTGTGCTGTCCCCAGAGTCACAAGCAGTTAACCCCAGACAGGTCTGGGTGCAAGAACCATAGGGAAAATTACAAAACAAATTAATACAACACACAGAGAAAACCCAGCACTCACTTACAAGCTCTCAGCTAAGATTTAAAAGCAAAAATGGAAAGGTTAGTCACCGCATCTGGCCAAATGGGACAAGCTCAGGTACCACGTCAAGGTCCTCTCCAATACCTGAGACTCTAAAACAGCCACACAATGCAAGCTTTCAAATCCAAACAAACTGAAAACAAGGGAAGGGTGCACAGGAATATGTAACCACCCTAGACATATATAAAACACGTAAGGGAACTGCACTCTCATACCGGACCGGGTACACATCCCATGACCCTGCAACATGCTCAGCCCTGGGTGCCACTGGCACTCACAGGAAGCTGTGCTGTCCCCAGAGCCACAAGCAGTTAACCCCAGACAGGTCTGGGTGCAAGAACCATAGGGAAAATTACAAAACAAATTAATACAACACACAGAGAAAACCCAGCACTCACTTACAAGCTCTCAGCTAAGATTTAAAAGCAAAAATGGAAAGGTTAGTCACCGCATCTGGCCAAATGGGACAAGCTCAGGTACCACGTCAAGGTCCTCTCCAATACCTGAGACCCTAAAACAGCCACACAATGCAAGCTTTCAAATCCAAACAAACTGAAAACAAGGGAAGGGTGCACAGGAATATGTAACCACCCTAGACATATACAAAACACGGAAGGGTACTGCACTCTCATACCGGACCGGGTACACATCCCATGACCCTGCAACATGCTCAGCCCTGGGTGCCACTGGCACTCACAGGAAGCTGTGCTGTCCCCAGAGCCACAAGCAGTTAACCCCAGACAGGTCTGGGTGCAAGAACCATAGGGAAAATTACAAAACAAATTAATACAACACACAGAGAAAACCCAGCACTCACTTACAAGCTCTCAGCTAAGATTTAAAAGCAAAAATGGAAAGGTTAGTCACCGCATCTGGCCAAATGGGACAAGCTCAGGTACCACGTCAAGGTCCTCTCCAATACCTGAGACCCTAAAACAGCCACACAATGCAAGCTTTCAAATCCAAACAAACTGAAAACAAGGGAAGGGTGCACAGGAATATGTAACCACCCTAGACATATACAAAACACGGAAGGGAACTGCACTCTCATACCGGACCGGGTACACATCCCATGACCCTGCAACATGCTCAGCCCTGGGTGCCACTGGCACTCACAGGAAGCTGTGCTGTCCCCAGAGCCACAAGCAGTTAACCCCAGACAGGTCTGGGTGCAAGAACCATAGGGAAAATTACAAAACAAATTAATACAACACACAGAGAAAACCCAGCACTCACTTACAAGCTCTCAGCTAAGATTTAAAAGCAAAAATGGAAAGGTTAGTCACCGCATCTGGCCAAATGGGACAAGCTCAGGTACCACGTCAAGGTCCTCTCCAATACCTGAGACCCTAAAACAGCCACACAATGCAAGCTTTCAAATCCAAACAAACTGAAAACAAGGGAAGGGTGCACAGGAATATGTAACCACCCTAGACATATACAAAACACGGAAGGGAACTGCACTCTCATACCGGACCGGGTACACATCACATGACCCTGCAACATGCTCAGCCCTGGGTGCCACTGGCACTCACAGGAAGCTGTGCTGTCCCCAGAGCCACAAGCAGTTAACCCCAGACAGGTATATATATATATACAGGGAGTGCAGAATTATTAGGCAAATGAGTATTTTGACCACATCATCCTCTTTATGCATGTTGTCTTACTCCAAGCTGTATAGGCTCGAAAGCCTACTACCAATTAAGCATATTAGGTGATGTGCATCTCTGTAATGAGAAGGGGTGTGGTCTAATGACATCAACACCCTATATCAGGTGTGCATAATTATTAGGCAACTTCCTTTCCTTTGGCAAAATGGGTCAAAAGAAGGACTTGACAGGCTCAGAAAAGTAAAAAATAGTGAGATATCTTGCAGAGGGATGCAGCACTCTTAAAATTGCAAAGCTTCTGAAGCGTGATCATCGAACAATCAAGCGTTTCATTCAAAATAGTCAACAGGGTTGCAAGAAGCGTGTGGAAAAACCAAGGCGCAAAATAACTGCCCATGAACTGAGAAAAGTCAAGCGTGCAGCTGCCAAGATGCCACTTGCCACCAGTTTGGCCATATTTCAGAGCTGCAACATCACTGGAGTGCCCAAAAGCACAAGGTGTGCCATACTCAGAGACATGGCCAAGGTAAGAAAGGCTGAAAGACGACCACCACTGAACAAGACACACAAGCTGAAACGTCAAGGTTTTATGGACTGATGAAATGAGAGTGAGTCTTGATGGGCCAGATGGATGGGCCCGTGGCTGGATTGGTAAAGGGCAGAGAGCTCCAGTACGACTCAGACGCCAGCAAGGTGGAGGTGGAGTACTGGTTTGGGCTGGTATCATCAAAGATGAGCTTGTGGGGCCTTTTCGGGTTGAGGATGGAGTCAAGCTCAACTCCCAGTCCTACTGCCAGTTTCTGGAAGACACCTTCTTCAAGCAGTGGTACAGGAAGAAGTCTGCATCCTTCAAGAAAAACATGATTTTCATGCAGGACAATGCTCCATCACACGCGTCCAAGTACTCCACAGCGTGGCTGGCAAGAAAGGGTATAAAAGAAGAAAATCTAATGACATGGCCTCCTTGTTCACCTGATCTGAACCCCATTGAGAACCTGTGGTCCATCATCAAATGTGAGATTTACAAGGAGGGAAAACAGTACACCTCTCTGAACAGTGTCTGGGAGGCTGTGGTTGCTGCTGCACACAATGTTGATGGTGAACAGATCAAAACACTGACAGAATCCATGGATGGCAGGCTTTTGAGTGTCCTTGCAAAGAAAGGTGGCTATATTGGTCACTGATTTGTTTTTGTTTTGTTTTTGAATGTCAGAAATGTATATTTGTGAATGTTGAGATGTTATATTGGTTTCACTGTTAAAAATAAATAATTGAAATGGGTATATATTTGTTTTTTGTTAAGTTGCCTAATAATTATGCACAGTAATAGTCACCTGCACACACAGATATCCCCCTAAAATAGCTAAAACTAAAAACAAACTAAAAACTACTTCCAAAAATATTCAGCTTTGATATTAATGAGTTTTTTGGGTTCATTGAGAACATGGTTGTTGTTCAATAATAAAATTAATCCTCAAAAATACAACTTGCCTAATAATTCTGCACTCCCTGTACAACCAGCAATATATATAGAAAACTTCAGTCCTATGCTAATCATAATCTTGCAAAGATAAACCTTTATGAAAAGTATATCAAGAAAATGACTCAAATTCAATTTGAGATGTAAATATTCAATTTATTGACAATTGTATTATATTTATGAATCATGAAAGACCATTATTTTGTTTCATGTCCCTTTAAGGATTCACCACATAAACTATAGATTTCAATCAATGACATAAATAAAGAGGACAAATAATATTGGAATGACATGTATTTTATTATTATGTCATAAAACATAAAGAAATAAGATAACGTTACAAAAAAAACAGATTTAAAAATCTGCCCCATTGGAGCCATTTGACAAGGTAAAAGAGTGCATCACAGTCCTTGGAGGGAGTTGACAAGAGCCAACACAGCCCCATTGGAGCTATTTGACAAGGTAAAAGAGTGCATCACAGTCCTTGGAGGGAGTTGACAAGAGCCAACACAGCCCCATTGGAGCCATTTGACAAGGTAAAAGAGTGCATCACAGTCCTTGGAGGGAGTTGACAAGGGCCAACACAGCCCCATTGCATTGGAGCCATTTGACCAGGTAAAAGAGTGAATCATAGTACTTGGAGGGAGTTGACAAGGGCCAACACAGCCCTATTGGAGCTATTTGACAAGGTAAAAGAGTGCATCACAGTCCTTGGAGGGAGTTGACAAGGGCCAACACAGCCCCATTGGAGCCAATTGACAAGGTAAAAGATTGCATCACAGTCATTGGTGGGAGTTGACAAGGGCCAACAAAGGCCAACACAGCCCCATTGGAGCTATTTGACAAGGTAAAAGAGTGCATCACAGTCATTGGAGGGAGTTGACAAGGGCCAACACAGCCCCATTGGAGCCATTTGACCAGGTAAAAGAGTGCATAACAGTCCTTGGAGGGAGTTGACAAGGGCCAACAAAGGCCAACAAAGCCCCATTGGAGCCATTTGACAAGGTAAAAGAGTGCATCAAAGTTGTTGGATGGAGTTGACAAGGTCCAACACAGCCCCACTGGAGCCATTTGACAGGGAAAAAGAGTGCATCACAGTCCTTGGAGGGAGTTGACAAGGGCCAACACAGCCCCATTGGAGCCATTTGACAAGGTAAAAGAGTGCATCACAGTCCTTGGAGGGAGTTGACAAGGGCCAACACAGCCCCATTGGGGCCATTTGACAAGGTAAAAGAGTGCAACAGGCAACACAAAAAAACGAAAAAAGCCAAATGGCAACAATAACAACTGTAAACAAGGTAACATGTGGACGGAAGATTCATATCTGCACCCTCGGAGCATCTCCGGATCCTCCACTTATGGGTCATCAGCATCACCCTTATCGTCCTGTGCATGTCCAGCTCCAGATACAAGCATTGACTCTACACGCATCATGCGTCGTAGAGTCAATTGCTGATCCTGTAGCTGGGCATGCATGGTGTCATGCATACTTCCCAGAAACAGACTGTTCCTCAGCACGGCCTGCTCTATACACGCTAGAGCCTCTAGCATCAGCCATGCTGAGTCACAACCTAAAATAAAACAAAAAAAGAATATTAATGATTACATAACATAATAAAAAGAGAGCAAAGATACATTGTAATAATAAAGACAAATCAATATTATAATTAAATATTCTATCTGGAAGATTTACACATTAAATATGTTCTTCAGACATAAACCATTAAAGGGACAGTTTACTCAAACATGTTCTCCCCTTTAATTGGTTCACAATGATCCACTTTACCAGCTTGAGTGTATTAAATTGTTTAAAATTATTTCCATTGTCCTTACATTGGCATTTTAAATAGTTTAGTTAGCCTGTGGCATCCACACCTATCCTTTAACCTTTTGGCCTTGAGGCCAAGCTGAGTAAACACAGCAAGCAGAACAAATTATACTTCCAGTGGGTTATAGAAGAGATAAGGTAAGAAAAAGTTATTTGTCTATTGTTCTATTCAAGTAGTGGTGATTGGTATATGGAGGGATATGAAATCAAATATGTTATAATGTGGATTTAGAATGATACTTACAACTGTGCCTGGGAAAGACAATCCGATACCCAGGACAATGAAGGTGGGGAATGTGGGGATTGAAGGGGGGGGAGGGATGGAATTGGGCTGGGGAGGGAAGGGGGGGCTGGGATTAGGCTGGGGAGGGAAGGGGGGAGGGATGGGATTGGGCTGGGGAGGGAAGGGGGGAGGGATGGGCTGCCGCTCTGGGTTAGCCTGTACAGCTGGGGAGTCAGTGGCCTGGTGAGTTGGGGGCTGGTCAGTTGGGGGAGCTGTATGAGCCAAAAAACGGGGAGAGCGGCAAGGGGGGGGGCAAAGGGGCGTTTTTTTGGGAGGGACAGGACAGGAGGAATGGGAAGGTCCGGGAGGGGCCTCTACCCTGGGAGGAACTTCTACCTTGGGAGGGGCCTGGGGAGGGTCAGGAAGCTGATGCCCAGAAGAGGAAGGTCCATCTGAAATATATAATAAAAATATATTAACATGGGGACTTCCGGGCGGCGGCCATACTTGGTCGCAAAATTTTGAGCTACTCCAGTAGTCCTGCTATATCAAGATAATATCTCAACTTGGACTTTCCTTCTGGACATCAATTTGCTAGCACTTTGAAATACAGAGGATTTCCTCTTAGCAGAGACTTTTCTTTTCAGGATTGCTGCCTGCTCTCAGGATCCGGAGCTTTTTCTCTGAGGTTTAGGCCTCAATGCAACCCCCACAGTGATTTTCCTAGTGAACTTCACTGTCGAGCAGTGCCATAAGTGCGCTGTACAGCAATTTCCATAGATGCAAGAGACTTACTTACGCTTATCTGACATGGTTAATAGCAGTTTGAAATGGAGGCAGCAGAACTTAACCTGGAGGAGCTGCACTATCTGCTAGATAGCTATGTATCCGCATTCGAGGCGACACTGAGTGGGGATTACAAGTGTGATGGGGGTCTTGCCTCGGAGCAACCCACTGAATTGGAACCTCCGCCGATGCCCAAGATTAGCTCACTGACACCTGTAGTGAGTAGTAATGGAGCTGAGACAGAGAACTTGGAAAGCACCACGTGGCATTATGCGGCGCCATTGGACTCAGAAAGCGTTTCAGCTGCAAGTTACCCCGTCTTTGTGCTGACTCAGGACAACAAGTTACCAGGACCTATGGAAATGCAAGCTGAAGCCTCTGGTAAGAAAATTGAAACTACATACCTGCAGGCACTAGTCTTGTTGCGACCCCCTGCTGCACAACCTAAGCTCCATGTCGACCCAGCTTTGCCTCAAACCAGCGTTAAGCATTATCTTACTGCAAAGAACGGGAGTAGGTTAAGTTTTGTTCCCGCATGACGTTTATTGCCAGGTTCGTTACCGCTACATCACGAACCTCAAGATGACATTCTTTAGCCTGATCAATAGCGGTCTGGACACTGATACTGAACTCCCATCAGCTGGCTTGTTTTGACGATCAATGGATCTGAGACTCTCTGAAGCAGCCAGTAAAACATATTAAGTGGACATCTAGTTAAACACCCTTAATAAATTTGAGCCGTACCACATATATTGCTTTTCAGATAAATGTTTTATTGGGAATCTGTATGCCAAAGGTATGAGTTAACACTCCAGATATAACTATTCTTTGCACATCTCCACGCTGACATGGATAACGTTAACATCATAATTTGTGTACTACTCAGTAAGAGACCTTGTTTCTGGTATACGTGAGATTATGCAAGTAACTCTATTACCGTATGTAGTTAAACATGGGAAGCCATATACAGTGGGGTTTTGTAATAATATGGGTACACTACTTAAATTTGTGTAACTTTTCCTGAATAAGTTTGCTTCCTTTGCGCAAGGCTTTTATACTGAATGTTGCAAAAACCCTGTTTGGTTTGCTCTCCTTAGGTTTCAGCTTGAAATTAATATTATGCTCTATACCATGTGATAACAGTAATTACTTGATTTTTCTGACCCCCCCTAAATTATTTTCTTACAGCAAATAGTGTTCTAACAATAGGGGTCCTACTATTCTCCCAACATAGAGACAATTAGCGCCTTTCAGCATAACAAAGCCGAAAATCTACTATATATATTGAGCATTCCTCACTAAAAGTACGCTTACTACCTCCACCTAGTCAGCAGTTTCAGTTCTTAACACACCCAAAGGTGGAGAGTACTCTTCCGTGGGTGTGCCTCATGCCTATAGCCCAGGATTTAATATGTGTTATTATAATATAGTTCTCAAAAAAAAAAAAAAAAGTTTATAAACCAAGTGTCAGTTACGGTTCATAGTGAAAGCTAGTCTCTTATATTAGCAAACAAAACAAAAAACTGAGGTTTTACATTAGGAACCAAGAGTGGATCCTTTCCTGGATTATCCCCTCTTTAGATGATTAGTCTCCTTGTGCTCAGAGAGGTCCAAGAGTGACCCCATGACCAGCTAGAGGGCTCTAATATAGTTCAAAAATGGATACACACTGCAATATATATACTTTGCTATTCATTGATGTTTATGTATCACTGTATGGCATTGTAATTTGCTTGACTTCTATTGCATGGTAAACCTCAATAAAAAAAAATATATTAACATCTCATTCATCATGAAATGAAATCAAGGCATTTAAACATGATTATGTTTTATGTATACTTAGAAGTGCTTTTGAATTTCTAAACAATGATGACATAAGGATATGGTCTGCATATAGGCACTTCGATGAATAGCAATGACTGTCTGTACAATCCGAAGATGATTATTGTGGTTTGGCATGGAATATACTGTACATGTGACATCATGATGTCATTAATGACAAATCATACATAAATAAAAGAAAAATACAAACATATGTTCATGCTGCATGATATAAAAAGGGGGGCAGTAGTGTTTTCTAAAAATAATTGAATAATAATTTTTAAAGTCCCAAAGCTGTAGACTTTGATTTTCTTCCAGAGAATGTTTTCAAACAATAATATATGTTCAATACATGTTATATATATTTGACATACCATCAGACTCCAAGGGAGCCACTTCCTCCTCCGTCTCACATGTTACATCAATCTCTGTAAAACATAACATGTTGTGTACACGTTAAAATCAGATATTATAACATATGTTACTGTTGCTCAAGGACACACATCAATGTTGCATTAAAGATATATCGCCTAGATTTAGAGTTCTGCGGTAGCCGTCAAAAGCAGCGTTAAGGGCTCCTAACGCTGCTTTTTACCGCCCGCTGGTATTTAGAGTCATCCAGGAAATGGTCTAACGCTCACTTCCAAGCTGCAAATTTTCCATACCGCAGATCCCCTTACGCCAATTGCATATCCTATCTTTTCAATGGGATCTTCCTAACGCCAGTATTTAGAGTCTTGGCTGAAGTGAGCATTAGACACTCTACCGACAAGACTCCAGCCGCAGAAAAAAGTCAGTAGTTAAGAGCTTTCCGGGCTAATGCAGGTTCATAGAGCATACTGTGCTCTAAAGTACACTAACACCCATAAACTACCTATGTACCCCTAAACCGAGGCCCCCGCACATCACCACCACTATAATACATTTTTTTAACCCCTTATCTGCAGACCGCACATCGCCGCCACTCTAATAAATGTATTAACCCCTAAACCGCCGCACTCCCGCCTCGCAAACCCTATAATAAATAGTATTAACCCCTAATCTGCCCTCCCTAACATCGCCGCCACCTAACTTCAAGTATTAACCCCTAATCTGCCGATCTAATAAATGTATTAACCCCTAAACTGCCGCACTCGCCGCTACTATAATAAATGTATTAACCCCTAAAGCTAAGTCTAACCCTAACCATAACACCCCCCTAAGTTAAATATAATTTTATTCTAACGAAATAAATTAAATCTTATTAAATAAAGTATTCCTATTTAAAGCTAAATACTTAACTGTAAAATAAACCCTAATATAGCTACAATATAACGAATAATTATATTGTAGCTATTTTAGGATTTATATTTATTTTGCAGGCAACTTTGCATTTATTTTAACTAGGTACAATAGCTATTAAATAGTTATTAAATATTTATTAGCTACCTAGTTAAAATAATTACACAATTACCTGTAAAATAAATCCTAACCTAAGCTACAATTAAACCTAACACTACACTATCAATAAATTAATAAAGGCCTAGATTTGGAGTTTGGCGTTAGCCGTGAAAACCAGCGTTAGAGGCTCCTAACGCTGGTTTTAGGCTAACTCCGGTATTTGGAGTCACTCAAAAAAGGGTCTAACGCTCTCTATTCAGCCGCGACTTTTCCATACCGCAGATCCCCTTACGTCAATTGCGTATCCTATCTTTTCAATGGGATTTTTCTAACTCCGGTATTTAGAGTCGATTACATTTTTTTAACCCCTAATCTGCCGACCGCCACCTACGTTATACTTATGTACCCCTAATCTGCTGCCCCTAACACCGTCGACCCCTGTATTATATTTATTAACCCCTAATCTGCCCCCCACAACGTCGCCGCCAGCTACCTACAATAATTAACCCCTAATCTGCCGACCGCAAAGCGCCGCCACCTACATTATAGCTATGTACCCCTAATCTGCTGCCCCTAACACCGCTGACCCCTATATTATATTTATTAACCCCTAATCTGCCCCCCTCAACGTCGCCTCCACCTGCCTACACTTATTAACCCCTAATCTGCCGAGCGGACCGCCCCGCTACTATAATAAAGTTATTAACCCCTAATCCGCCTCACTAACCCTATAATAAATAGTATTAACCCCTAATCTGCCCTCCCTAACATCGCCGACACCTAACTTCAATTATTAACCCCTAATCTGCCGACCGGAGCTCACCGCTATTCTCATAAATGTATTAACCCCTAAAGCTAAGTCTAACCCTAACACTAACACCCCCCTAATTTAAATATAATTTTAATCTAACGAAATAAATTAACTCTTATTAAATAAATTATTCCTATTTAAAGCTAAATACTTACCTGTAAAATAAATCCTAATATAGCTACAATATAAATTATAATTACATTGTAGCTATTTTAGGATTAATATTTATTTTACAGGCAACTTTGTAATTATTTTAACCAGGTACAATAGCTATTAAATAGTTAAGAAATATTTAATAGCTACCTAGTTAAAATAATTACACAATTACCTGTAAAATAAATCCTAACCTAAGCTACAATTAAACCTAACACTACACTATCAATAAATTAATAAAGGCCTAGATTTGGAGTTTGGCGTTAGCCGTGAAAACCAGCGTTAGAGGCTCCTAACGCTGGTTTTAGGCTAACTCCGGTATTTGGAGTCACTCAAAAAAGGGTCTAACGCTCTCTATTCAGCTGCGACTTTTCCATACCGCAGATCCCCTTACGTCAATTGCGTATCCTATCTTTTCAATGGGATTTTTCTAACTCCGGTATTTAGAGTCGTGTCTGAAGTGAGATTTAGAAATCTAACGACAAAACTCCAGCCGCAGAAAAAAGTCAGTAGTTAAGAGCTTTTTGTGCTAACGCCGGTTCATAAAGCTCTTAACTACTGTACTCTAAAGTACACTAACACCCATAAACTACCTATGTACCCCTAAACCGAGGCCCCCCCACATCGCTGCCACTCGATTACATTTTTTTAACCCCTAATATGCCGACCGCCACCTACGTTATACTTATGTACCCCTAATCTGCTGCCCCTAACACCGTCGACCCCTGTATTATATTTATTAACCCCTAATCTGCCCCCCACAACGTCGCCGCCAGCTACCTACAATAATTAACCCCTAATCTGCCGACCGCAAAGCGCCGCCACCTACATTATAGCTATGTACCCCTAATCTGCTGCCCCTAACACCGCTGACCCCTATATTATATTTATTAACCCCTAATCTGCCCCCCTCAACGTCGCCTCCACCTGCCTACACTTATTAACCCCTAATCTGCCGAGCGGACCGCCCCGCTACTATAATAAAGTTATTAACCCCTAATCCGCCTCACTAACCCTATAATAAATAGTATTAACCCCTAATCTGCCCTCCCTAACATCGCCGACACCTAACTTCAATTATTAACCCCTAATCTGCCGACCGGAGCTCACCGCTATTCTCATAAATGTATTAACCCCTAAAGCTAAGTCTAACCCTAACACTAACACCCCCCTAATTTAAATATAATTTTAATCTAACGAAATAAATTAACTCTTATTAAATAAATTATTCCTATTTAAAGCTAAATACTTACCTGTAAAATAAATCCTAATATAGCTACAATATAAATTATAATTACATTGTAGCTATTTTAGGATTAATATTTATTTTACAGGCAACTTTGTAATTATTTTAACCAGGTACAATAGCTATTGAATAGTTAAGAACTATTTAATAGCTACCTAGTTAAAATAATTACAAAATTACCTGTAAAATAAATCCTAACCTAAGTTACAATTAAACCTAACACTATACTATAATTAAATTAATTAAATAAAATACCTATAATTACCTACAATTAAACCTAACACTACACTATCAATACATTAATTAAATACAATATCTACAAATAACTACAATGAAATAAACTAACTAAAGTACAAAAAATAAAAAAAGAACTAAGTTACAAAAAATAAAAAAAATATTTACAAACATAAGAAAAATATTACAACAATTTTAAACTAATTACACCTACTCTAAGCCCCCTAATAAAATAACAAAGACCCCCAAAATAAAAAATGCCCTACCCTATTCTAAATTACTAAAGTTCAAAGCTCTTTTACCTTACCAGCCCTGAACAGGGCCCTTTGCGGGGCATGCCCCAAGAAGTTCAGTTATTTTGCCTGTAAAAAAAAACATACAATACCCCCCCCAACATTACAACCCACCACCCACATACCAATAATCTAACCCAAACCCCCCTTAAATAAACCTAACACTAAGCCCCTGAAGATCATCCTACCTTGTCTTCACCTCACCAGGTATCACCGATCCGTCCTGGCTCCAAAATCTTCATCCAACCCAAGCGGGGGCTGGCGATCCATCATCCGGTGGCTGAAGAGGTCCAGAAGAGGCTACAAAGTCTTCATCCTATCCGGGAATAAGAGGCGATCCGGACCGGCAACCATCTTGATCCAAGCGGCATCTTCTATCTTCATCCGATGACGACCGGCTCCATCCTGAAGACCTCCACCGCGGACCCATCTTCTTCCAGCGACGTCCAACTGAAGAATGACGGTTCCTTTAAGGGACGTCATCCAAGATGGCGTCCCTCGAATTCCGATTGGCTGATAGGATTCTATCTGCCAATCGGAATTAAGGTAGGAATATTCTGATTGGCTGATGGAATCAGCCAATCAGAATCAAGTTCAATCCGATTGGCTGATCCAATCAGCCAATCAGATTGAGCTCGCATTCTATTGGCTGATCGGAACAGCCAATAGAATGCGAGCTCAATCTATTTAGCTTTAAATAGGAATAATTTATTTAATAAGAGTTAATTTATTTCGTTAGCTTAAAATTATATTTAACTTAGAGGGGTGTTAGTGTTAGGGTTAGACTTAGCTTTAGGGGTTAATACATTTATTAGAATAGCGGTGAGCTCCAGTCGGCAGATTAGGGGTTAATAATTGAAGTTAGGTGTCGGCGATGTTAGGGAGGGCAGATTAGGGGTTAATACTATTTATTATAGGGTTAGTGAGGCGGATTAGGGGTTAATAACTTTATTATAGTAGCGCTCAGGTCCGCTCGGCAGATTAGGGGTTAATAAGTGTAGGCAGGTGGAGGCGACGTTGTGGGGGGCAGATTAGGGGTTAATAAATATAATATAGGGGTCGGCGATGTTAGGGCAGCAGATTAGGGGTACATAGGGATAATGTAAGTAGCGGCGGTTTACGGAGCGGCAGATTAGGGGTTAATAATAATATGCAGGGGTCAGCGATAGCGGGGGCGGCAGATAAGGGGTTAATAAGTGTAAGGTTAGGGGTGTTTAGACTCGGGGTACATGTTAGGGTGTTAGGTGCAGACGTAGGAAGTGTTTCCGCATAGCAAACAATGGGGCTGCGTTAGGAGCTGAACGCAGCTTTTTTGCAGGTGTTAGGTTTTTTTTCGGCTCAAACAGCCCCATTGTTTCCTATGGGGGAATCGTGCACGAGCACGTTTTTGAGGCTGGCCGCTTGCGTAAGCAACTCTGGTATCGAGAGTTGAAGCTGCGTTAAATATGCTCTACGCTCCTTTTTTGGAGCCTAACGCAGCCTTTATGTGGACTCTCAATACCGGAGTTATTTTTATGGTGCGGCCAGAAAAAAGCCGGTGTTAGCTTTTCGGGTCGTTACCGACAAAACTCCAAATCTAGCCGTAAATAAATTAACTACAATTACATACAATTAAATAAACTAAACTAAATTAAAATAATAAATAATAAAAAAAATAAAAAAAGATTTCAAGAATTTTAAGCTAATTACACCTACTCTAAGCCCCCTAATAAAATAACAAAGCCCCCCAAAATAAAAAAAATTCCCTACCCTAATCTAAATTTAAAAAGTTAACAGCTCTATTACCTTACCAGCCCTTAAAAGGGCTTTTTGCGGGGCATGCCCCAAAGAAATCAGCTCTTTTGCCTGTAAAAAAAAAAAACACAATACCACCCCCAACATTACAACCCACCACCCACATACCCCTACTTTAACCCAAACCCCCTTAAATAAATCTAACACTACCCCCTGAAGATCTCCCTACCTTGAGTCGTCTTCACCCAGCCAAGCACCGATGGACCAAAAGAAGACATCCGCATCGGCAGAAGTCTTCATCCTATCCAGGCAGAAGAGGACATCCGGACCGGCAGACATCTTCATCCAAGTGACATCTTCTATCTTCATCCATCCGATGAGGAGCGGCTCCATCTTCAAGACTTGAAGTTAGGCGGTGGCGATATTAGGGAGGGCAGATTAGGGGTTAATACTATTTATTATAGGGTTTGCGAGGCCGGAGTGCGGCAGTTTAGGGGTTTATACATTTATTAGAGTGGCGGTGAGGTCCGGTCAGCAGATTAGGGGTTAATAAGTGTAGGTAAGGTAGCGGCGACATTAGGGGGGCATATTAGCGGTTAATAAATATTATGTAGGTGTCAGGGATGTTAGGGGCAGCAGATTAGGGGTACATAGGTATAATGCAGGTTGCGGTGGTGTCCGGAGCGGCAGATTAGGGGTTAATTGTGTAATGCAGGGGTCAGTGATAGCGGGGGCGACAGATTAGGGGTTAATAAGTGTAAGGTTAGGGGTGTTTAGACTCGGGGTTCATGTTGGGTGTTAGGTGCAGACTTAGAAAGTGTTTCCCAATAGGAAACAATGGGGCTGCGTTAGGAGCTGAACACTGCTTTTTTGCATGTGTTAGGTTTTTTTTCAGCCGAAAATGCCCCATTGTTTCCTATGGGGGAATCGTGCACGAGCATGTTTTTCCAGCTAGCCGCTACCGTAAGCAACTCTGGTATTAAGAGTTGAAGTGGAGGTAAATATGCCTGTACGCTCCCTTTTTGGAGCCTAACGCAGCCCTTCAGAGAACTCTAAATGCCAGCGTTGTTTAGAAGCAGCACTAGAAAAAAAACACGCGTAGCTAACGCACCCCTTTGGCTGCAAAACTCTAAATCTAGGTGATACTGAGCCAAAGTTATGAATTACATCATTTTGATGGAGCATACAAATGACATTAGATTTGTTATTCTCGATGAGTAATAATTACATTTTAGTGTCTGTATTTTTACAATTATCTCAAAAGCAGAGTTTATGGAACATTTAAGAGTTCTCATGTGTGTATCACTTGATGATTGTTGTCTAAATTTAAAATAAAAAGAAACATATGCTATCCATGTTCTGAAGAACACAGGTGTAGACTAAGAAGCTTTGAGATCTTAATCTTTCCAGATTTAAAATAAATAGATATATAATCAGAGGAGTAAATTATCTGTTTTATTCAAATGTAATGCTTCATCAGAATCATGATCATAATATTTATTACAAATACACCTTCAATGACATATGCATGAGTCAATGGACTTACCCAAATCCTGCAAAGGCATCTCATAATTGGTGCTGGATCCCTCTGGGCTCCCCACAACAACTACATCTATTAATGATATAAATATATATTAGTTAACACAGTTTGGACATCACTAAATCCCATCAGTATCAAATTTTCTAAATAATATACTTAGAAATGTGAAAAATAGACCACTAATATGAACAATAAATGCATGAGTTAATCAAGGTGATTATAAAGAAAATGATGTCTTTAACATTTGTTTAATTTCTTACTAAATTAGACAGACTATTCATCTCATATGATTCTATTGCATATCTAAATATACCTATTGATCATTGTTTTGAAATAATACACACAAACAAGACTTAGAAAGTGTTTCCCAATAGGAAACAATGGGGCTGCGTTAGGAGCTGAACACTGCTTTTTTGCATGTGTTAGGTTTTTTTTCAGCCGAAAATGCCCCATTGTTTCCTATGGGGGAATCGTGCACGAGCATGTTTTTCCAGCTAGCCGCTACCGTAAGCAACTCTGGTATTAAGAGTTGAAGTGGAGGTAAATATGCCTGTACGCTCCCTTTTTGGAGCCTAACGCAGCCCTTCAGAGAACTCTAAATGCCAGCGTTGTTTAGAAGCAGCACTAGAAAAAAAACACGCGTAGCTAACGCACCCCTTTGGCTGCAAAACTCTAAATCTAGGTGATACTGAGCCAAAGTTATGAATTACATCATTTTGATGGAGCATACAAATGACATTAGATTTGTTATTCTCGATGAGTAATAATTACATTTTAGTGTCTGTATTTTTACAATTATCTCAAAAGCAGAGTTTATGGAACATTTAAGAGTTCTCATGTGTGTATCACTTGATGATTGTTGTCTAAATTTAAAATAAAAAGAAACATATGCTATCCATGTTCTGAAGAACACAGGTGTAGACTAAGAAGCTTTGAGATCTTAATCTTTCCAGATTTAAAATAAATAGATATATAATCAGAGGAGTAAATTATCTGTTTTATTCAAATGTAATGCTTCATCAGAATCATGATCATAATATTTATTACAAATACACCTTCAATGACATATGCATGAGTCAATGGACTTACCCAAATCCTGCAAAGGCATCTCATAATTGGTGCTGGATCCCTCTGGGCTCCCCACAACAACTACATCTATTAATGATATAAATATATATTAGTTAACACAGTTTGGACATCACTAAATCCCATCAGTATCAAATTTTCTAAATAATATACTTAGAAATGTGAAAAATAGACCACTAATATGAACAATAAATGCATGAGTTAATCAAGGTGATTATAAAGAAAATGATGTCTTTAACATTTGTTTAATTTCTTACTAAATTAGACAGACTATTCATCTCATATGATTCTATTGCATATCTAAATATACCTATTGATCATTGTTTTGAAATAATACACACAAACAAGACTTTGAATAACAACTGGTGAAAAATCAAACCAAAGCCATGTGGCACATAGATCCATTTGTGCAATGTACATTAATCTTTTTTAGGACACAACACATATTGATCACAATGCAAAACTGAAGTTATTATGAAAAATATGTCATCATGACATCATGTGATATGATTTTCTAATAAGGATAGCAAAAGACTGAAGCAATTTAGATAATCAAATACAATTTGAAATTATTTTGAAATCACGTGTCTAAATCCTAAAAGTGAAATGTTTGTTTTCATGTCCCTTTAATGATAAGATTAAACAAAAAAACGTATGAAATTTATATTTTTAGAATCTGCACTTTTTGAAAAGTGTGTTAGTGTTGTCTAAATATATCAAAAAAATCGCAAGAACTATACAGGGGCAGAATATAAAATGGGCAGGAAACTAAGATTACATTAAAATGAAGATATCAAGGATAGAAGGGATATCTTCAAATACTCATAATTTTAGTTTCGTATTACAATGTAATCCCAACTTTGATTCGTAATTCTTATTTTAAAATAACCAGAAAAGATAATAAGAGTATCCATATAAATATCGATCAATGTGAATGTATTATGTAATGTTATCTCCAGGTTTGTAAGACAAAGGTAAATTAATATGAGGCATACCATGCTGTGATGAACCCTGGCTTGAGGTTCCAGCACCAACATAAGGATCTGTAAAATATTCAATGAGGATTGGATATCATTAATACAAATCAGGTCATGGAGAAGAACAATCTGATTTTTCAATTCTAATTGACAAAGTACAAATCTATTTGTATTCACATGAGTTCATTGTTTCCTCAATTAATGTCTAAATAAAGAGATCCTGTATTCTTATTTTCAATCTTTTATGTTGTTGACTGTAGCTTTAATTAATTTTGTGTCTTCTTGCATTCTCAACAATTGATAGAGATAGTTAATTGTTTATTTTGATCTTGCTAGTATAGCTTTTATAATGTAGAAGATTGTAAATAAGGATACTGTATTCTTCCCATATATACTAATTAACGTATACATTTGACCAAAGATGTCTAAAGGGATGCCAGTTACAGCAAACACATGTTCACGTGTGTGCGCAATTCTATCTTTTGTGATCATTGCGCAATGATTCCAAGCGGAATTGCGCATCCGTGATTTGACCAACATGTCTAAAGCGATGCCAGTTACAGTAAACACATTTTCATGTGTGTGCGCAATTCTATCTTTCGTGATCATTGCACAATGATTCCAAGCGGAATCGTGCATTCGTGATTTGACCAATATGTCTAAAGCGATGCTAGTTACAGCAAACACGTTCACGTGTGTGCGCAATTCTATCTTTCATGATCATTGCACAATGTTTCCAATCAGAATTGTGCATCTGTGATTTGACCAACATGTCTAAAGCGATGCCAGTTACAGCAAACACATGTTCTATCTTTTGTGATCATTGCGCAATGATTCCAAGTGGAATTGCGCATCCGTGATTCAGAATTGTTTTGGATATAGTAGTGTGATGAGTATCATTTATAAAGACTTCAAATATAGTGGCAATTGGGTGTATTACGAGATTCAAATCGTATATTTGTTAATATTGAACAATAACAAATAATATTTAGAATTGTGTTATGATTCAATAGTCAATGTATGAAATGGCGGATCATAGGGATTTCACAGATGCGCAATCCTTTTTTGCTCTGTGACGCATATTCTGTAGAGCGTAAGAAACATCACTCCTATTTCATGTGTGACGAATCTAAAATCAGATATCTGAACATCATATGTAGCGTATGTTGTGAGATCTATATAGGTTGAATATATGACTATATACACATTTCTTAAAAAGTCTACTCAAATATTAATATATTATATGAAGTTGGATATTTACCTGGTTCAGATTCTCTATTTTCTTCTCCCAGGCAACTGGACGGAGAAGCAGCTGCACTGGCCTCTGGGTCAGGATTTTCTGACCCAGCAGCTGGATTGGGAAGAAGAAGAGGCCGAGGAGAGAGAGGATCTAAATCTGCGGGGGACCCAGAGATTGAGGAGGTCGCATAAAGTCACCTTATAAGGGAGTAGGTATAGTTTCTTTTGGGGCTTAGTTTTCTCCCATCCCTCTTACGGGCTTTTACCTACTCCCTTATGAGGTCGACTTTTTTAGCAGACGCAACCTCATATCTCCGAACCTCCACATGATTTGATCCTGGCTCCTCTGGACGCCCAACTCCAAATTAAGCTCATTGGTGATAGATGCCCAGAGGGCTTCTTAATACTCTGCTTTGTCTACCTCTTCTTGTTCCCAAACAGCTGCGGATAGAAGTCCTGGACGGCGTTGACCAGTGCTGCACTCTCCGGCTTAGTGAACATGGGAGGCGTCATGTCTGCTAGTCCAAACAAAATATAATATATATATACATATATATATATATATATATATATATATATATATATATATATATATATATATATATATATATATATATATATACACTGCCAGCAGGCATTAGAGAACTGACAAAGATGGCAACGTGTAATGGACTTTTATATGGTGAAGTAAACATGAGATGCACCATGGGACATGGTATCTGTACATCTGATTGGATAAAATATTGGAATTTTGTTTTCATGTCTGTGAGACCATAATGACTCAAGTTATGTTTGTGTGATGAACTCTGATTGGTTGTTCCTGATTGGTTGTTCCATTTTTCATGTAGACTTATTTGTAACTCATGGGACTGTTATGTGGATATGTGTGACGCAGATGTAATATCCGTGATAAATTAAATATTAATTTTACAATATATTAAAAATATATATAATCCTGTCACATTATTAAATGTTTTACACATTTTGATGTTTAATATTGATCATGTTCTTTAATACAAATAAGTTTTATAAATACAAATTTAACATTGTATGTATTTGTTTATTAAATAAATTGTGTTACTTATTGTGAAATATTGACATTGCTCTATTAAATGTATTTATAATTTACATCGATTGTGTGCTATTGCGTGACATTCAATTTGAATTTTTAAAGATGCGAATCTCGTGTTGCAAGATACTTTTCCCACGCAAGATTTCTTAAATGCGTAATTTCTGGTTATAATGGCTGGAACTTGTATAATCTGTTTATAAATGTTAAACTAAACGTTTGTTTATTATTTGTAAATAAACCTCAAGCTTGTATTTGTCTGAACTGCTCACATCTGTTATTGGGCAATGGCGTCTTTATTTTTAAAGGGACATTACAACAAAATATTTTCTTAAAATGATCCGGAGAGAGAATACATTTTTATACTTTAAAATGTAACTATCAATTTAGATTAATCTTTAGATATCCTACTGAGCATATCTAGATATGTTTGTAAAGGAAATAATCCAAAAACAATGATTTAAAATCGATGATAGAATTAAATGTTAAAGGGCCACTGTAAGTAAATATTTTCTATGCCTGTTACTAACTAACTACCCCAAATACGCTTTTTATCAATAGCATTTCATTAACATATCTCTACCGTATATCAGAAATCTTGTCTGCAAATGTAATTGTTTTCCAAACCCACTCCGTGGGTATCCTTTGCTCTGTACCAATCCGTTTACAATACCTAGGTTTCAAAATGGCGCTTTAAACACAAAGTTATTGGTTTAAGTATTTTGAACATGCAGTGCTGAAAATAGTGGGCAGGATAACGTGACATCATTGGCGAATAAAAGATATAACTTTTAGAACGTTATGAAACTTCGTTTTCGAGAAAATATAGGTCAGTAGGTTTTAATTAATGTTTATTAACTTTAATATGTTAGTTGTTTAGCTTAAAAATTATAACAGAAAGTAATCCTTTAATCTTTAAAAATAAATTTTATTTATGATTCCAGAAATAAATGCTTTTTAATTACCGTCCCTTTCATGAGCTAATATGCAATCTTGAACTTGATCTAAATACATCTGTCTAAACATTGTAAATATGCTGTAATGGTAACACACACTGTATTTAGAGGAACACAACTGCAGATTGTAAATGATAGATTGTTTTCACGGATGTTATTGATTCCTCTATGGAAAGAGGGGAATCTGTTGATCAGGGAAATTAATATATTCTTAAGTTCTGAGTATCAGTACACAGATTTGGTGGAGTAGTAGAAATGGTGCTGTATTCCCACTACCTTTTATGTTAGTGAGTTCTAATAGGATGTAGCAACTCAGAGAACCTCAGAGTGAGCTCAGTGATACAGTGGTAGCTATTAACAAGTTTACTTAGTTCAATCCAATAAAGCTTAGCAATTGTACTTAAGCACTGTTAATTATAGGTAATGGTTAAACACAGAAATTGTACCTACGTTAAGCCAGATCAACCCCCTCTTACTTCAGATCTTATGTCCCAATCACTCTTTGCTTTCAGCTGCAAAAGAAGTCTGCCCGCTGCAACAGATCTGTCCCTCTGCCTGTCAGCACATTGAAGCAAGCGCTGTACGCAGAGGACAGGAAGTGACGTATCGGCAGGTACGGTGTTGTTCTCACAGAGACGACTGGTAAGATAAAAAGATGTTAAAGTCAGATCTTACCAATTTGTAAATCCCAGATGATCGTCCCAATGGTAGTGAGTGTTGAGTTAATCTGTTATGAGTTTTGAGGTGGCGGTCAGTTGAAATGTACACGGAGTTGTACAGAGAGCAGAAGTGCTTCAGAACTTAATGCTGAAATAAAGCAAAACATAATCAACAGACTTGAAATATTTCATTTAGATTCTCTTGGCTTGTATTACACCTAACTTGGGCTAGGTTTCCAAAATACTGAGCAAGGTGTGTTGAGAAAACAGGTGTTTTAAAGGAGGTGTGACCAATCAATCTTCACGATGATGTCACGTTAAAGAAATAGTACTGCAAAACAACTTAAAGAGACAGGAAACCCTGACATGACCCCCCACTCAGGATCGCTGTCCCACAGCGATAGGACGAGGACGGTCAGGGAATCTACGATGATACAAGGATATCAAATGAGGGGCACTCAAGTTAGATACTGGTTCCCAGGAATCCTCATCCGCTGAAAAATTCTTCCAGCGTACAAGATACTGTAAGGTTCCATTGCGAAATCTGGAATCCAAAACGGACTCCACTTCATATTCATCTGAAGCAAGTTCGGGGGCGATAGGAGGCAACAATATCTGGTCATCCCTGGTCCGTGCATAAGGTTTAACCAAGGACACATGCACGGTAGGGTGTATCTTCATGGTTGGTGGCAGTTGCAACCTTACAGCATTTTCATTAACCACCTTTTGTACAGGGAAAGGTCCGATAAAAAGAGTGGCTAGTTTCTTTGATGGTATCTGAAGTTTTAGATTCCTGGTGGAAAGCCAAACTAGGTCACCTACAGCATACAGTGGTGGCTTCCTTCTGCGGAGGTTGTAATAGTGTTTCTGTACGTTTTGGGCATGTAATATATTCTCTTTTATAAATCTGAAGTTTTCCTGCAAGGTGTTACATAGATCGTCCACTAAAGGTGAATCCGGAGAACCATTTGGTGATAGAGGGAAGTCAGGGTGATAAGCATAGTTTGCGAAAAATGGAGTGAGCTTGGTAGAAGAATTTTCTGCATTGTTATATGCATACTCGGCCATTGAGAGATACTTAAGCCAGTCGTTTTGATGATATGAACAGAAACATCTGAGATAATGGTCAAGCCATTGATTTAACCTTTCTGCCTGGCCATTAGTCTGTGGGTGAAAAGCAGTGGTATATCTATGGTCCATTTGGTTTAATTGACAACCTCTATCAGTTGTTAAGATGGGGGGAATACCATGCAACTTCACTATGTGGTCGAGGAAAAGTTGTGCTGTTTCAGATGATGAGGGGACCTTGTGAAAGGGAATAAAATGTGCCATTTTAGTTAATAGATCGATGACCACAAAAATAGTTGTTTGTTTGCAGGAATCTGGAAGATCAACAATAAAATCCATTGACACATGTTCCCATGGTCTGTGTGGAACAGGCAAGGGCATCAAAAGACCGTATGGAGCTTTCCTCTCTGGTTTGGATGTGGCACAAACCTTGCAGGTTTTGATGTAATTTTGTACGGTTGCTTTCATTCCAGGCCACCAGAAGCTGCGTTTTATTCGTTCTATAGTACGTTGAACACCTGGATGTCCAGCAAGAGGTGAGTCATGTGTGGTCTGTAACAGTCGAGTTCTCATATGGAAAGGTAAAAAAAACTTGTTTCCATAATAGTATATCCCAGAGGATTTCTGGAGATAAGGTTCTGGAGGAAGAGGAACCCTCTTACAGTAATCCTTAAGTTCCTCAAGCATTGGAACAGATAATCCGATGAATGATTCAGGTGATATGATAGAAGTCCTGGGGAATGAGTTTGTAGGTTTCTCTGGAATGCGTGATAAAGCATCTGCCTTGCCATTTTGTTGTGCAGGTCTGTAAATAATGTTGAGATGGAAGCGATCAAAATAAAGACTCCACCGTACCTGCCTAGCTGACAGAGTTTTATTCTTTTGAAGGTACTGCAAGTTTTTGTGGTCAGTGAAAATATTGATGGGGAATGTAGTACCCTCTAGGAGGTGGCGCCAATGTTCTAAGGAACGGCGAATTGCAAGTAACTCCTTATCCCCAATTGCATAATTCCGTTCTGCAGTAGTCATGGTCTTTGAGTAAAAGGATATCGGATGTAAGGGTTCTTTTGGAGAATTCTGCTGGGATAGGACAGCACCAATAGCATAGTCAGATGAGTCAACTTCCAATGTATACTGGAGTTGTGGATTAGGGAAACGAAGAATGGGGGCACTTGTGAACCTGGTTTTTAAGAGATTGAATGTAGATAGTGCTTCAGGAGTCCATTTAAACACTGAGTTAGATCCAGTTAATTTTGTCAGAGGTTTTACCAGAGTGGAGAAATTTTTTATGAATTTTCTATAGTAGTTAGAAAACCCTAAAAACCTCTGCAAATCCTTTTTTGTTTTAGGTTCTGGCCAATTCTGTACAGAATCAACTTTTTCTGTCTGCATTTGGATTCCTTTAGGGGAGATGTTGTAACCTAGGAAAGAGACCTGGTTGGTATGAAATTTACATTTTTCAGGTTTAGCATAAAGCTTATGGACTCGGAGTCTTGAGAGTACCCAACGTACATGTTTTATGTGTTCTTCCCTGGTTCTGGAATAAATGAGAATGTCATCCAAATAGACAACGACGCACACATCCAACAAGTCACGGAACACATCATTTATGAAGTGTTGGAATGTGGCAGGGGCATTGCATAGCCCAAACGGCATTACTAGGTATTCAAATAGGCCGTACCTGGTCCTGAAAGCCGTGAGCCACTCATGTCCCTCTTTTATCCGAATGAGGTTGTAAGCCCCCTCTTAGGTCTAACTTTGAAAAGATGGTTGCTTCGGAGAGTCTTTCGATCTTCTCTGGTATGAGGGGTAACGGGTATCGATTTTTTATCGTGCACTTGTTGAGTTCACGATAATCTATAATGGGTCTTAGACTAGAGTCTTTGTTTTACGGACAAAGAAAATTCCTGCACCAGCAGGAGAGGTGGAACTTCTGATAAAACCTTTTCTCAGATTGTCCTCTAGATACGTCTTCAAATGCTCTAATTCTGGATGGCTTAAGGGATACAAGTGACCATAAGGTATACGAGCTCCAGGTTGAAGGTCTATGGGGCAATCGTAAACCCTATGAGGAGGAAGATTTTCGGCCTCAGTTTTACTGAAGACGTCCAAAAAATCGTTATATTCAATGGGTAAATCTTCCATTTGTGGGTTAAGTTTGAGTAATAAGAGGTCATGGAAACAGGTTTCTTTGCAATAATCCGAGAGAAATTTTATTTTGAAAGGAGACCAAACAATAGTAGGATTATGGAGTTTTAACCACTCCAGGCCTAGAACTAAAGAAAAATGAGGAGAGGGTAACACATCAAAAGAAATCATTTCTATATGTCCAGATATGACAATGAATAGGGGTACAGTCTCATGGGTAACAGGTCCTGAGGTCATAGGCGAACCATCGATGACTTTAATTGGTATCGGGAACTTCTTTGTAATCAAAGGAATCTTGTTAGAACGACAAAAGGCTTCATCAATGTAGTTACCAGAGGCACCGGAGTCGATTATAGCATCTTCAATCCTCAGACAGTTTTGATCCAACTGCAGATGGAGAGAGAGGGTACAATAAGAAGAAGTTGCTTTAGGCAGAGAAAGTATTGGGGTATTAACTAATAGTGACTTACTTTTCTTGTTTTTCAAAAGCACTGGACAGTCCTGTACCATATGTGAGGGGCTGGCGCAGTACATGCATAAATTTTTTACCTTACGGCGCAGCTTTTCCTCAGAACTAAGGGGACCCCTTAAGAACCCTATTTCCATGGGTTCAGTCTGGGGTTTAGGATGACTGTATGAGCTGTATGCTGTATTTGTTAGATTAGCCTTAACCTTGGGTTCAGAAGTGAATCGTTCTGCCTTCCTCTCTCTTTTTTTTTTTTTTTTTTTTTTTTTTTTAATTATAATTTTTTTATTATAATTCAACACAGTTGTACATTTTTATGCATTTTCCAAAAAAAAGAAAAAGAGAAGAAGGATATATAAGCAATAAGAAAAGAGAAATCAAAACATCCATGAAAAGTCCACATGGTAATATTCTTATCAATAGAATTGGAGTCAAGCATTCCTTCATCTCTAGTATTTCCCTGTTGAATTATATTTTATATACTTCTCTGAACAATGCTAAACAGAACCAAACAAAAACAAATCAAGACAAAACACGCAACAAAAAAAAAAAAAAAAAAGAGAAGGTTCCCCGCTCATCCGTCCCCCCCCCCCCAGCTCCCCAACATCATGTCCAATTACCAGATCCCAATAATACCAGCTTTGTCTTGTGTTCAGGTCTGGGCGCTAACATCTAAGAAATGATTATTGGCAATAGCAAGCTCCATGGACACTGATCCCCGAAAGGGGGAAATCAGTTGTAGTTGTATTTCCTTCGGGAAGCTGGCAATTACATTCCGCCATTTTAGTATAAAACGATTGACTTGTGTTTCTGAATTTATAGATGTGTCCATTTGCTCCATAATCAGTATATTTTTCAATTTTTGAATAAATTCTGTTAAAGTTGGGGCTTTACTAGATTTCCAATACTTCAATATAAGTAGTCTACCGACCATTATTGCTGAATTTAATTGACGTGAATGTTTATATGTGCCTATTTTTTGTCCATCTATGAAGAACATTATATGTTCCAGCTTAAGTTGGAGGTGTATGTGATTAATTTTATTCAGCCAGGCGTTAGCCTTATACCAAAACTTCTTAATTTTAGGGCAAGTCCAAAAGCAATGGTTCAGGTCAGCATTAAGAGCTTTACATTTATGACATGAAGCCACGGAGTGGTCCCATTTTGCTTTCTTACTAGGCGTAATATATATTCTATTTATTAATTTAGTGTGAGACTCACGCCATGAAGTGGATAATGTTGCTGAGTCAGCAAATGTGAAGCTTTTATATATAATTTCTGGTGACACCTGCCAATTTTTGGCAATATGCTCCAAATTTTTCTTCCCATATTCAAACATAATCGCTTTATATAATGAAGTTACGTTATATTTCCCTATTTTAAATAAAATTAATAGGCATCTGCAGGATATTCCATGCACATTCATCTGAAGGATCGAATGGAAATTCCTTTAAGAAATGACGGGCTTGGAAGTAGGGGAAGAAATCTTTTTTTGAAATCGCATATTCAGTAGCTAGTTCCTGTAGTGATCTACATGCCCCTGAGCCCCTTTCTCTTAACTGATCTATATATATTAAGCCCTGTTGCGCCCAGGCATTGAAGGTACGGGAATTCAATGCTGCTGGGAAATTAGGGTTGCCCGTAATTGTTAGATATTTGGAGAATTTATAATTAATATGAGTCTTTTTAAGGAGTTTCTGCCAGGCCCTAATTACGCTATAAATAGTTGGTAAGAGTTTAATTTTGGTTGGACATTTATTCATATTACAGTGTAATAAAGCTTTTAAGGAATAGGGTCTGGTTAAAGTTGTTTCCAATTTCTGGTCCACTATATATTCTGCATTTGTTAGCCATTCAATTGCAATTTTAGAAATGCATACTAGATTATAGATCTCGATATCTGGGAATCTCAATCCCCCATATTGTCTAGGCAAAGCCAGTCTTGTTAATCCGATGGCCCTTCTTTTTCCCCCAAGATAAATTGTGCAAATAACTGGTTAAGTAGTTTTATATCTTTTTGCTTTATAATAACTGGGAGATTTTGCATTAAATAGAGGAGCTTAGGGAAGATCACCATCTTGATTATGTTAATTTTGCCAGATAAAGTTAGGTAAAATTTCGACCAAGTATCTAAGTCCTGCCTAATCTTAGCAATAATTGGTAGATAGTTAAGTTCATACCATTCATTATAGTTTTTTAGAAAGTTTAATCCCCAGGTAAACAAAGTTAAATTTAGCTTCTTTAAAATGATGTTGCCGGTATGATTCTTTATTTTTACTTAACCAAAAGATTTCTGATTTATGAGTGTTAACTTTGTAGCCTGAGAATGCACTAAATTCTTGGAGGATATGGATTAGTAAAGGGATATACTTAGCAGTGTTAACGGTCAGGACTAATAGGTCATCAGCATATAGAAGTGTGGTGACTTTCCTATGTCCCAGTTTAATCCCTTCAATCTCTTTTCTTATGTATATTACGAGTGGTTCTAATGCTAAATTAAAAAGGTAGGGGGATAATGGACATCCCTGTCGTACACCTTTATTCAATGGAAAGTATGCAGTGGGGGTACCGTTGACCAAGACAGATGAGGTTGAGGATTTATAAATTGTTCGAATAAAATCGACAAACGCCCCCTCGACTCCAAATCCTGGGAGAGCTGTGAACAGATGATCCCAAGAGATGGAGTCAAAGGCTTTTTCTGCATCGATTAAGATTAGGGCAGCATCCGATGTTGGGTTTTTATGCAGACAGGACTGGTTTAAAATTAATTGTAATTTCCGTAAGTTCCGTGTAGCAATCCTGCCTGACATAAACCCAACCTGGTCCTTATATATCAAGAGCCCGATAAAAGATTTTAAGCGATCAGCAATAATACTCATCAGAATCTTATAATCGCTATTAAGGAGTGATATCGGTCTGTATGAAGATATCTGCTCTTTGTCCTTACCTTTCTTAAGGATAAGAACTATTTGTGATGCGGAAAAGTATCTAGAACATATTTTTTTATCCAGATAATAGCTGTTAAAAAGAGAGACCAGAGTTTGTCCAATATCATCTGACAGTATTTTATACAATTCTATAGGAAGCTGGTCAGGCCCTGCAGCTTTGTTAGATGTTGCTTTCTTTATTTCATTTAGTACTTCATTAAGAGTAATAGGGGCATTCAGCATCTCTCTTTGGTCATCCGATATTTTAGGAGTTTTAATCTTATGCCAAAAATTATTTTTACTCAATGTATCTATTTTCTCTTCCGAATAAAGATCTTGAAAATAATTTATAACTAAGCTGGCAATGTCCTCACTTTTAACAGTTCTACCAGACGTAGATTTGAGTGCTTCAATCATGGATTTCTTTTCTTTTGATTTAGTTAAATTAGCCAAAAATTTCCCTGCTTTCCCTCCATGTCTATAATAGAAAAACCTGGATCTGAGTGTATCTTGAGCGCTTTTTTGTGTTAGAAAGATTTCTCTTTCTTTTTTAACCACTTGATACGCTTCCCAGAATTTTCTTGATGGGTCACTAATGTACGTATTATAAGCATTACGTAACTGGTTGGCAAGTTGGTTGTCCCGCATTATACTTTTCCTTTTTTGGATAATTAAGTATGCTTTAATCTCACCCCTAATTACGGCCTTAAATGATTCCCATAATGTTTCAATGTGCATATACGGGGAGGCATTTATATAAAAAAACTCTTTCCATTTTATTTTCAGCCACGCTTTAAATTTAACATTGTCTGCCAGATGTCTTGGGAAGAAGAGTCTGTTGTTGGACGGAAGTTGGATCTGCTTTAATATGATAGACAATGTTAAGATTGCATGATCCGATATAACTATTTCCCTAATATCTGTAGTCATGTCTAGGTTTAACATATTTTCAGATACAAAAAAATAATCTATTCGAGACATTGTTTGGTGTGCTTTGGATTCACATGAGAAGCGTCTTACGTCTGGGTTATGAATGCGCCAAATATCCTTAATGTGAAGTAATCTGATAAAGTTTTTAAGAATTTTAGACTCCTGTTTGCTATTTTTATTCAATAATGGTTTAAGCCTGTCTAAGGTCGGATAAACAGTTAAATTAAAGTCCCCTGCAATAATCAGATTTTTTGAGTAAAGATGCAGTAATTTCCTCTGGAGATTATCCCAGAAATTTTCATCCAGGTTATTAGGGGCATAAATATTGCAGAAGTTAAAAAGCGTACCTTCTATCATTACCTGCATAATGAGGAATCTTTCATCTGGGTCTAGTTCGGAGCTTAAGATGTTATATTGCAATCTTTTATTAAAAAGGATTGCCACACCTTTTTTCCTGGCTTTACATGGGGTACCCACTACTGCACCTATCCATCCTGTTTTAAGTTTAGTAAGTTCTATTTCATGTAAATGTGTCTCCTGTAAAAACACTATGTCTGGCTTGTATCTATTTAAATGTGAAATTATTTTTTTTCGTTTTTGGGGTGATGTGATACCGCCGACATTCCATGTTGCTAGATTAAGTTTAGGAATCATTAAAGTAGGGGTCTAGGGTGTATACAAAGAGAGAATACCATATTTCTTTTCCCCTGCTTTCATTCCCTAAAAAAGAGGGGGCTAGGAGAGAGGGGCCAGGGAGTGGAGGGGGCGAGAGAGAGGGAGGAGAGAGAAAAAAAAAAAAAAAAAAAAACGACGATCAATTTGTATGGCTACCCTCATGAAGTCATCCAGAGTTCTAGGTAATTCAATCCTTGCGAATTCATCCTTCAGTGTGTCTGATAGGCCCAGACGGAATTGATTCCTCAATGCTATGGGACTCCAGAGAGTATCTGAAGCAAACTGCTTGAAGGCGGTTATATACTCCTCCACAGGCCTTTTGCCCTGTCTGAGGTGCCTCATGGAGTTCTCAGCTGTTAATTGGATATCTGTGTCCTGAAACATTTCATCCATAGCAGAGAAAAAATCAGTGAGGGAGCCTAAAATGGCGTCTTCGGTCTCAAAAAACCGATCAGCCCAATTCCTGGGTTCGCCTCTAAGGAATGAAATGGTCGTAAGGACCTTTACTCTCTCAGTGGAGTAGGTACGTGGCTTCATTGAGAAGAGTAAGTGACAAGCATTCTTGAATTGCCTATAACCTGTCCTATTCCCAGAAAAGGTGTCTGGCAGGGAGACTTGGGGTTCAGCTAAGATTTCCAGCTGAGTAGATCTAGCTGTTATGGAGTCTCTTATGACACTCTTTAAAGAGGTATTCTCAATTCGCAAGTCATGCAAACCTTGGGATAACTGATCAACTTTCTGTGATAAATTAAAAACAATCTGTGGCAACTCTGCTGGCTCCATATTTTAGGGCTCAGTATTATGTAATGGTAACACACACTGTATTTAGAGGAACACAACTGCAGATTGTAAATGATAGATTGTTTTCACGGATGTTATTGATTCCTCTATGGAAAGAGGGGAATCTGTTGATCAGTGAAATTAATATATTCTTAAGTTCTGAGTATCAGTACACAGATTTGGTGGAGTAGTAGAAATGGTGCTGTATTCCCACTACCTTTTATGTTAGTGAGTTCTAATAGGATGTAGCAACTCAGAGAACCTCAGAGTGAGCTCAGTGATACAGTGGTAGCTATTAACAAGTTTACTTAGTTCAATCCAATAAAGCTTAGCAATTGTACTTAAGCACTGTTAATTATAGGTAATGGTTAAACACAGAAATTGTACCTACGTTAAGCCAGATCAACCCCCTCTTACTTCAGATCTTATGTCCCAATCACTCTTTGCTTTCAGCTGCAAAAGAAGTCTGACCGCTGCAATGGATCTGTCCCTCTGCCTGTCAGCACAGTGAAGCAAGCGCTGTACGCAGAGGACAGGAAGTGACGTATCGGCAGGTACGGTGTTGTTCTCACAGAGACGACTGGTAAGATAAACAGATGTTAAAGTCAGATCTTACCAATTTGTAAATCCCAGATGATCATCCCAATGGTAGTGAGTGTTGAGTTATCCTGTAATGAGTTTTGAGGTGGCGGTCAGTTGAAATGTACACGGAGTTGTACAGAGAGCAGAAGTGCTTCAGAACTTAATGCTGAAATAAAGCAAAACATAATCAACAGGCTTGAAATATTTCATTTAGATTCTCTTGGCTTGTATTACACCTAACTTGGGCTAGGTTTCCAAAATACTGAGCAAGGTGTGTTGAGAAAACAGGTGTTTTAAAGGAGGTGTGACCAATCAATCTCCACGATGATGTCACGTTAAAGAAATAGTACTGCAAAACAACTTAAAGAGACAGGAAACCCTGACATATGCATTGTTGGCCAGCCACAATTAAGTAGATATTTCCCAGTTAAGCTTTGCTGATCATAAACCTATGCACCTCCCTTTCTAAAAATTAGTAGAACATGAGAATCAAGCATATTTGTATTACCTTCTGTATTGTTTGCCCCACTGTGAATGAAATATCTTCTAATGGCTGTATTTATACAGCTTTACTTTAAAGTTTAAAGTTTTAAGCTATATGTTCTATACTGATTTAGATGGATAATACAATGTTAAAACAACGTCATATTTAGTTTTATTCTCTTTAGCTTTTTTTGCTTGATATTCTTGAATGAAAACCATATCTAGATAGGCTCTTTTGCTGCTGATTGTTGGTTGCACATAGATGCCGTATGTCATTGTCTAACCCATGTGCATTACTATTTCTTTAACAAAGGATATCTAAAGACTGAATATAATTAGATAATAATAGTAAATTAAAATGGTGTTCAAATAAAATTTGAATTGTCTATAATTCACTAAATTAAATATTTTTGGAATGTCCCTTTAAGGACCAAACCATTAGGAATATGTGGAGTTAACATTGTATAAAGAAACTAAAGGGGGCTGAAAATACATCTAGATATGTAATATCTATCCAAGAGGTAAGGAGAATAATTGCTATGTTATCTTTTGATCTATCTATAGTTAAATGACCCATCAAATGACTCCACTAGAACTGAAAAGTAATCAATATGGCATACAATAATTAGCTTGGTCTGAATATGAAATTAACTTACTTTTCATTTACAGATAATTTCTAACATATTACCTAAAAAAAGAATTAAGGATAAATAACCTATATTTATTGTAATATTGTTTATGGATACCTAAGGAAAATCCCAGATATTATTATGTAAATCTAACATTCAACTACACTGTCACTTTAATGTAAGTTAAACCCTTTCCTTTCTTAAAAGTGAAATGAACAAAGTTGTTTTGTATAATTTAGACTACATATCCTCGTCATAAACATTTTATGATTTTAACATCTATAAATCACACAAAAAAAGCATAGATGTATTTAAGTACAAATTAAATTGTTGAAAGATACTTGACTTTAACATTATCTGAATAAGCTGTGTTGATATTTTACATTCAAGAAATTAACCAAAATTATTCTATTTTATATCAGGCATGTGCAAATAGATGACTAACAGTCATGGGAGTAATATTTTGTTTACTTGTCAGATTAGATGGATATATTTCTTCTTATCTTACATAGAGATATGTCTGTAAGAATATGAATTTTAATACAAAAAATAGAAGATATAGTATGAAAATAAATTTATTGACAAGAAAATAAATAAAATTTATTTTAAAAAAAAAAAAAATCATTAAATAGAATAATTGTTAAATCATCTTGTGTCTATGCTCTAACATGTATTTTTTTGGTCTTGATATTAAAAAAAAGGTTCAGACATGAAATCTATATCTATCCATAATTAGAAATACAATCCTCAGAGGGAGCATTCGTGAAATGCGCGTCAGGGGGTCCAACAGGGGTAGCTCAGTCTCTCCTGCTCGTGTTTTAACTAGCTTGCTCTTGTTGGTAAAAGCTCATGTAGCATTAACTGAATAGTATGTATCTTAGCCTCTGGTCCTTATAAGTTATAAAAGTAATATTAATCAGCCCTCGGATTGTAAGGGCTTAGTCTATTTACTAATATTTAGGACTGAAGACTGTTGAACATTTTTGATTTTTTGTCATAGTACTCAATTGCGATTGTGCAATCAACAGAGTTTAAGTGTTTTTAACTTTCAGCCTAGCTACTGTATGTGTGTGAGTTCCTAGTTGATAATAATAAAGTTTAATTGTATGAATGATATGGAACATTTTTACCTTCTATATATTTCTTGCTCTAGCAGAACTGAATAAGTATTATACTATTGTGGGACAGGTTCTTTTCTCTAAACTGGATTGTATCCTCTATTACAATTAGTTTAACTAGTTGTTGCATGTTTCTCTAAACCAGTTAACCACATCAGGTATTTCTTGTGATAATGTAAACATTAAGTCACTATTATACAAATACACAAGAGATACCTGTGATTTGATACCAAACTCTGCTACCCGCTAATTTACTCAATTCTAATATTCTAATATAAGAAGTGTATCTATTCCTAATTCTTTTAACATTCTTCCTTCTGTGATTCTTAACTAGCATGCATTGTGCAAACTACCCTGGATGTATGGTCTTTGAAAGTCAAAATATCAGTTTATCGTCATTAGGTGTCTTATTCATCATTTTCAAAATAGAGGATTGTGAAATACCATCTAAAAGAAAAATAATCTAAGTGTCTCCAATAGGATGCATCCACAGCCTTAGTCCATAAAATTGTTGTCACTTACCATTTGAACGTGTCTTTGTATGGTTTTCAAGGTCAGCACATTTGAAAGACAATGCCAGACATGATCACATTGGTATTCATCACTTTCAATCTGGGATACTTCACTTTCAGTCTTGAATTCTTCACTTTCAATCTTCAGATGCAGTAATCCCCCTAATGGCCGAAAAAGTAAAAATAAAAATATTAATAGAAGTGTGTGAATTAGTTCTGCACCCCCCCCCCCCCATTTCTGAAACTATTTCTATCACTAGCTTACTAAGCGTGTCTAGCATCTTGTGTAATGTTCTTATGTGTTATGCATCTTGTGTTATGCCCCACCGAATTTCGCACACACCTGCATAATCTGCATCTGTGCGTCACAAACAAACTGCATGTTGAGACTATGGAAATGTTTGCGATTTCGGAAGGGCTGGTCATGTTCAGGAGCACGCAGAGCAATGTGGGTGCAATCTATTGCTCCCAAGACATTGGGCATTCGAGCGATAGCAAAGAATTCCCTCTTCAGGCACCTCCATTCACCATCATTCTGAGGGAATCCTATGTAACGCTTACTGACTCACACCATGGCATCCAGAAAGTTGTCAAAAACCACAGAGAAAGTACCCTGAGCAAGCCCATGCATGTACCCCTCTCCAGAATGAAAACTCCCAGAGGCCAGGACGTGTATGCAACTAAGCATCTTCGTCATACCAGGGATTGCCATTCTCATATGTCTACATGGCTCCATATGAGGTCTAAGAACATCGTAAAGGCCAATGAGCTGTTCGCGATTGAGCCTATACTTGTCATAAACCTTGAAGTCACTCATGTTGTCCAAGGTGGGCCTCACCCTGTGAACATGAGGACCTCGAACCAAACGAGCCCATTGTCTCTCTTGGAGCCGCCGAGCCCACCTGATTCTATTGAACACTAAGGCCTCTAGTTATCAACGTGTCGACTTACCTGCCTTCGCCGGCCCAATACGCCCGCCTAAGCTCGCCTACCATCGCCGCCGCAGACCTGAAAAATCTTGCCAAAGTTATCAATAAATCTATCAAAAAGCCACGCACCAAGTACGGGGCTATGAGCAGCGGACTGTGATAGTTATCACTCATCCGATTTCGCTGCTCTTCGGCTTTTTGACAGCATTACTGACAAGCTGTCACTAAGCACCCACACTATACTATACTGTTCTACCCCCTATACCGGCGCCCCCGGAGCCCCCCGCAACTAAATAAAGTTATTAACCCCTAATTCGCCGCTCCTAGACCCTGCCGCAACTATAATAAATGTATTAACCCCTAAACCGCTGCTCCCGGAGCCCACCGCCACCTACATTATACTTAGTAATCCCTATCCTGCCCCCCCATACCGCCGCCACCTATAATAAAGTTATTAACCCCTATCCTGCGGATCCCGGACCTCGCCGCAACTAAATGAATAGTTTAACCCCTAAATCGCTGCCCCCAGACCCCGCCGCAACCTATATTAAACTTATTAATCCCAAATCTGCCCCCCCTACACCGTTGCCACCTATAATAAATTTATTAACCCCTATCCTGCCCCCCTTATACTGCCACAACCTATAATAAATGTATTAACCCCTATCCTGCCCCCCTACACCGCCGCCACTATAATAAAATTATTAACCCCTAAACCTAAGTCTAACCCTAACACCCCCCTAACTTAAATATGAATTAAATAAATCTAAATAATATTTCTCTTATTAACTAAATTAATCCTATTTAAAACTAAATACCTTTAAAATAAACCCTAATATAGCTACAATATAAATAATAATTATATTGTAGCTATCTTAGGATTTATTTTTATTTTACAGGCAAATTTCAATTTATTTTAACTAGGTACAATAGCTATTAAATAGTTATTAACTATTTAATAGCTAGCAAGTTAAAATAAAGAGAAATTTACCTGTAAAATAAAAACTAACCTAAGTTACAATTACACCTAACACTACACTATCATTAAATAAATTATTCCTATTTAAAACTAAATACTTACCTGTAAAATAAACCCTAACGGCTAGATTTAAAGTTTTGTCGGTAACGACCCGCGTAGCTAATGCTGGCTTTTTTCTGGCCGCACCTTTTAAATAACTCTGGTATTGAGAGTCCACAGAATGGCTGCGTTAGGCTCCAAAAAAGGAGCGTAGAGCATATTTAACGCAACTTCAACTCTCGATACCAGAGTTGCTTACGGAAGCGGCCAGCTTAAAAAACGTGCTTGTGCACGATTCCCCCATAGAAAACAATGGGGCTGTTTGAGCTGAAAAAAAACACCTGCAAAAAAGCCGCGTTCAGGTCCTAACGCAGCCCCATTGTTTGCTATGGGGAAACACTTCCTACGTCTGCACCTAACACTCTAACATGAACCCCGAGTCTAAACACCCCTAACCTTACACTTATTAACCCCTAATCTGCCGCCCCCGCTATCGCTGACCCCTGCATATTATTATTAACCCCTAATCTGCCGCTCCGTAAACCGCCGCTACTTACATTATCCCTATGTACCCCTAATCTGCTGTCCCTAACACCGCCGACCCCTATATTATCAGAACAGCCAATAGAATGCAAGCTCAATCTGATTGGCTGATTGGATCAGCCAATCGGATTGAACTTGATTCTGATTGGCTGATTCCATCAGCCAATCAGAATATTCCTACCTTAATTCTGATTGGCTGATAGAATCCTATCAGCCAATCGGAATTCGAGGGACGCCATCTTGGATGACGTCATTTAAAGGAACCGTCATTCGGCGAGTAGGCGTCGGGAGAAGAGGATGTTCCGCGTCGGCTGGAAGATGATGGCTCCCGAAGAAAGAAGATTGAAGATGCCGTTGATAGAAGACTTCAGCCGGATCATGGACCTCTTCAGCTCCCGCTTGGATGAAGACTTCAGCCGGATCATGGACCTCTTTAGCTCCCGCTTGGATGATGACTTCAGCCGGATCATGGACCTCTTCAGCCCCCCGCTTGGGCTTGGATCAGGACATCGGAGGAGCTCTTCTGGATCGATCGGTGAACCTGGTATGGTGAAGATAAGGTAGGAAGATCTTCAGGGGCTTAGTGTTAGGTTTATTTAAGGGGGGTTTGGGTTAGATTAGGGGTATGTGGGTGGTGGGTTGTAATGTTGGGGGGGGGGTATTGTATGTGTTTTTTTTACAGGCAAAAGAGCTGAATTCTTTGGGGCATGCCCCGCAAAGGGCCCTGTTCAGGGCTGGTAAGGTAAAAGAGCTTTGAACTTTAGTAATTTAGAATAGGGTAGGGCATTTTTTTTATTTTGGGGGTCTTTGTTATTTTATTAGGGGGCTTAGAGTAGGTGTAATTAGTTTAAAATTGTTGTAATATTTTTCTGATGTTTGTAAATATTTTTTTATTTTTTGTAACTTAGTTCTTTTTTATTTTTTGTACTTTAGTTAGTTTATTTCATTGTATTTATTTGTAGATATTGTATTTAATTAATTTATTGATAGTGTAGTGTTAGGTTTAATTGTAACTTAGGTTAGGATTTATTTTACAGGTAATTTTGTAATTATTTTAACTATTTTAGCTATTAAATAGTTCTTAACTATTTAATAGCTATTGTACCTGGTTAAAATAAATACAAAGTTACCTGTAAAATAAATATCAATCCTAAAATAGCTATAATATAAATATAATTTATATTGTAACTATATTAGGATTTATTTTACAGGTAAGTATTTAGCTTTAAATAGGAATAATTTATTTAATAAGAGTTAATTTATTTAGTTAGATTTAAATTATATTTAACTTAGGGGGTGTTAGTGTTAGGGTTAGACTTAGCTTTAGGGGTTAATACATTTATTAGAATAGCAGTGAGCACCAGTCGGCAGATTAGGGGTTAATGTTTGAAGTTAGGTGTCGGCGATGTTAGGGAGGGCAGATTAGGGGTTAATACTATTTATTATAGGGTTAGTGAGGCGGATTAGGGGTTAATAACTTTATTATAATAGCGGTGCGGTCCGCTCGGCAGATTAGGGGTTAATAAGTGTAGGCAGGTGGAGGCGACATTGTGGGGGGCAGATTAGGGGTTAATAAATATAATATAGGGGTCGGCGGTGTTAGGGGCAGCAGATTAGGGGTACATAAGGATAACGTAGGTGGCGGTCGGCAGATTAGGGGTTAAAAATATTCAATCGAGTGGCGGCGATGTGGGGGGACCTCGGTTTAGGGGTACATAGGTAGTTTATGGGTGTTAGTGTACTTTAGAGCACAGTAGTTAAGAGCTTTATAAACCGGCGTTAGCCCAGAAAGTTCTAACGCTCACTTCAGCCACGACTCTAAATACCGGAGTTAGGAAGATCCCATTGAAAAGATAGGATACGCAATTGACGTAAGGGGATCTGCAGTATGGAAAAGTCGTGGCTGAAAAGTGAGCGTTAGACCCTTTCCTGACTGACTCCAAATACCGGCGGTAGCCTAAAACCAGCGTTAGGAGCCTCTAACGCTGGTTTTCACAGCTACCGCCAAACTCCAAATCTAGGCCTAAGATTGCTACAATGTAATTAATAATTACATTGTAGCTATTTTAGGATTTATATTTATTTTACAGGTAACTTTGCATTTATTTTAGCTAGTTAGAATAGTTATTAAATAGTTATTAACTATTTAATAACTACCTAGCTAAAAGAAATACAAAATTACCTTTAAAATAAATCCTAACCTAAGTTACAATTAAACCTAACACTACACTATCATTAAATTAATTAAATAAATTAGCTACAAATAACTACAATTAAATTCAATTAAATAAACTAACTAAAGTACAAAAAATAAAAAAAGCTAAGTTACAAAAAATAAAAAAAATAATTTACAAACATTTCAAAAATATTACAACAATTTTAAGCTACTTACACCTAATCTAAGCCCCCTAATAAAATAAATAATATATATATATATATATATATATATATATATATACACACACCCAATTATAAGGTATGTGCGATTCAATATATATAAAATAGGGGCGCTATCTAAATATGCTAGGTAACTAAATATACAAGGATGATGATACACTCAGTTCTTAATATATTAATATCAGAAAGAAATATCACATTTGTATGGGCATACAAGCATATAAAATATAGAAGGTTTACAGAAAAAAAGAACCTGTATAAAATGATAGTGTCCCAATAGACAAATTCATAAGTCCAAAAAGATCTATCAGAGTCCCCAATAATTATGAGGATGTAAGGCAGCTCTCCTCGATGTATAAGGCCGTCCACAACGAATTAATCTATAAAGAAACAGAGAAGGCGCCACATAGCATAATTCCGTTTGGTATACCAAATTCAGAGTTGTAACTCAAATGCACTCACGTGTTAAAAAGCACCAAGATGTAGTGCTGACTAGGCAGACCGGAACCTCAGAGTTGTCCGGTAAACTCTCCTCTCAGGCTAAAGCTCTCAGCAGCCAGGGTAGTAGTCACCAGCAACGTTAAGGTGTATGGATGTCAGGATAGCCACTATAACTCCTCCAGCACTTGGAGAGTTAGTCCAAACAGGGATATCCAAATAAAAAGCGATGTAGCAAGTTTGTATCAATAAAAGTGTTTATTTAAACACATTAAAAACACAGCTACGCGTTTCTCAGTATCATGTACTGTTTCCTCAGGCTGAATAAAACTATACAAATCTTGCTACTTAATATACCCTATACTAACCAATAGAAATGGCTGTTTAGCAGACACACCCTGGTTTCTCTTAATTGATCACATGACTGTCAGGTGTTTGTAAATAACATTGTGTCACATCTATGTTAATACAATAATATCCCCTGTGCTCCTATGATCCCACAGGTAAACATCATAAACAGTAATATCCCATTATACATTTGTCTATAAACAATTTATAGCATATTGAGAAATACATTGGAAATGTTCCAGCAATTCAACATTTAATAACTGGTAGATAATAAAATGAATATTTACATTCAGTTCCGATCCCCATTAGCAGATCGATCCTCATCCTACCTTTTTTCTCTTAGCTCACTTGGTCAGAAAGTATTAACCTCTGTAATGGCACTCTCACAAGTGTTTACATAATTGTAAGTGCTATGCATCTCAATTCAAAATATAACTTCCATCTCGAGGTTATTTTAAAATCGTACATCTATTGTTTCATTGATTTATTTCTACATGGTTTCCATTATGCAAAAAATAATAAAAAGTGTAAAGTAAGAAGTATAAGATATATACGATAGCTGTCTTGTTGTGCATTCAATTAATCAAACCTTTCCTATACACTGACGTGTCCAATTTTCATAGGTGTTGCTAAGGACAACGTCTCCGGTAGGTATGTGTTGTTAGCACTCTCCTATTGGTGTCCCTAGGAGTGACGTATCCAATAGCCATAGGAGGTTTACGTCTGACATAGTGTCACACCTCCTTTCTATCTATGTTTGATTGAGGATACGTCAGCGTTCTAGCTCTGTTCTGATAGGAGTAATTGTAAATGCATGAGCTAAATTGACACTAGTCATCAGAACCTCTATACTAAACACTCACATATGTTATCATTGTTATTCCTCCACATCGGTCGTGCACTTATATACAACAACAACTTTATATGTCGTTAGTTGGCTCTTAACTTCACTTGTAAGTTCTACTATCCTAGCGGTATGTGCGAGTTAGTTATTCTCAGGATGAACAGATTTATAGTGTGACAGACAAAATAAAAATACATAAATTAATAATATAACAATATAATTCAGTGATATAATATAATATAGTGTCTATAAGTGAAGTTTTTATTTGGATATCCCTGTTTGGACTAACTCTCCAAGTGCTGGAGGAGTTATAGTGGCTATCCTGACATCCATACACCTTAACGTTGCTGGTGACTACTACCCTGGCTGCTGAGAGCTTTAGCCTGAGAGGAGAGTTTACCGGACAACTCTGAGGTTCCGGTCTGCCTAGTCAGCACTACATCTTGGTGCTTTTTAACACGTGAGTGCATTTGAGTTACAACTCTGAATTTGGTATACCAAACGGAATTATGCTATGTGGCGCCTTCTCTGTTTCTTTATACCCTAATAAAATAACAAAGCCCCCCAAAATAAAAAAATGCCCTACCCTATTCTACATTAAAAAGTTACCAGCTCTATTACCTTACCAGCCCTTAAAAGGGCCTTTTGCGGGCCATGCCCCAAAGAATTCAGCTCTTTTGCCTGTAAAATAAAAATACACCCCCCCCCAACATTAAAACCCACCACCCACATACCCCTACTCTAACCCAAACCCCCCTTAAATAAAGCTAACACTACCTCCCTGAAGATCATCCTACCTTTAGCTGTCTTCAGCCAGCCGACCACCGATGGAACCGAAGAGGAGATCCGGAGCAGCAGAAGTCTTCATCCAAGGGGTGCTGAAGAAGTCTTCCATCCGGTTGAAGTCTTCATCCAAGTGGCGTCTTCAATCTTGATCCATCCGGAGCAGAGCGGAGCCATCTTCAGACGAGCCGATGCGGAGCCATCCTCTTCTTCCCGACAACTAAAGACGAATGACGGTACCTTTAAATGACATCATCCAAGATGGCGTCCCTTCAATTCCGATTGGCTGATAGGATTCGATCAGCCAATCGGAATTAAGGTAGGAAAAATCTGATTGGCTGATTTAATCAGCCAATCAGATTGAAGTTCAATCTGATTGGCTGATCCAATCAGCCAATCAGATTGAGTTTGCATTCTATAGGCTGATCGCAATTAACAACTAAAATACACAATGCGCCAAAAGTCGTTAAATATCAGGGAGCAACACCATTTAATGGACACTCGAGTGATCGATTTTCATTTCAAATTTCAATTCTATTTATCGTAAGGAGTACTAACTAGGTTATTCCCTGCACTGACAAGGGAGTATCACCATCTAATGATTTATAGGACACTGAGCAAATCTATTTTAATAACATAATTCCATAAAGGCATACATCAAAAGCCGTTTAAACAACACCGTATAAGATGTAAAGCAGTGTTTTTCAACCAGTGTGCCGTGGCAAACTAGTGTGCTGTGAGAGATCCTCAGGTGTGCCACGGCAGACTGACAACAGTGTGACATATTTTTTAAACTTTGCTTGTTTTTTACTCCCAGTGCAGGGGTAGTTTGGCATAACAGCACAATACACACAGCGTATATGTATATATATATGCTGTATTAGGCTACAATGTGTGATTTTTTTAAAATTTTGGGATGGTGGTGTGCCACATGATTTTTTAATGTAAAAAAAGTGTGCCACGGCAAAAAAAAGGTTAAAAATCACTGATGTAAAGAAACAGAATATAACCCATTCACAGAATTATACATACACTATGAGTGTTTTTAGTCCCTATAGTGTTATTAAAAGCCGTTTTTAACACCACAACACATAAGATGTAAATTATTAGATATAACACACACATAAACTAAAGGTTTACTCCTTATAGTGACTCGTCCAATTTACATAACGTATACTAATTTTTGTACATAATAATGTCAAACGTGTTGAAATGTTAACTTATCTAAATAAGTCTAAACAAGCGCAATTATAATTAATTCTGATAAATTTTGAAAAAGTATACAAGATGGACAAAAATAAAACAGGCACTTAAAGTGTTAACCTGAAAGGGTATAAATATCAAGCACATCTACCTCACAGGTATCTTGATAAAGGCTGCCAAGCCGAATCGCGGAGATACCTGAGCAACAGTACACTGATTGTACAAACAACGAGAGGAGCTCTTCTAACCACAGATTGGAACAAGACTTTCATTCAAACACGTCCGCAACTGAGAACACATCTAGCGGCACATATTGAACTGCATGAAGACAAATGATTGGAATTCCATTCACACCTTTGAAATAGATCGGTCACTGACCGACAGGGATAAGAAGACACAAAGGTACAGAGCGACCCATCCAAGCTGCATATGAATCCACACCTGGCGGTCTACCTATAACCGCATTGTTTCATCGACCTGGGATCATTTCACCTCCAACAACCAGATCGGTCACTGACCGGCAAGAGAAAAAGCGGCATATATTTAACCGCACTACCGAAGAGACCACTCAGCTGTTAACCAGGACAGGTCATTGTAGGAATTTACCTACAAAGCGGCATATATTTAACCGCATCATCCATACACAAAAGAGACCTTACAGCTGCAACATCTGATCAGGTCACGGAAGAATTTTAATCTACAGAGTGGCGTATATTTAACCGCACTATCCTGCACATTACAAAGCTTGGCCATATTCTTAACCAGGTGAAATTCCCTACCAATTCCCCACTGGTTTCAAGCTATATAGTGATATCACACAGATACACTATTAAGGTACTATTTGAATACAATATACCAAAGTGTGTTTAAATTTACTCTGCCCATTATTTGGCAAACAGAAATAACGGAGCTATATCTTGAAGAAATAAACACACGTCTGATGTGTATATATACATTTTAATGCATCTTTATATATTTTACATTTTTTAAATTTGTGTTACCTTAACAGATTTTAGATTCATGTTACCATATGATATCAGCTGTATAAATCATAAACCGACACCGGTGTCAAGTATATTTTAAGTAAATTGCGTGTCAATACAATATTGTTTAATATACGAAATAAAAATTGAAAATTTTAAAACCATCTTGTCTTGTGGCAATATTCACTATAAGGAATAAATATATATTATATTTAAAAAAAAAAAAAGAACAATTCCTTTAAGAACAATAGATTATTTAACAATTTGAGAATATAATAAACTACTAATCAGCGATATTCGCTAAATATATATATATATATATATATATATTACACTTAGAATAAAATCAATATCAAACGCATCACTCTGGGAATAGCATTTTTTGCGCCACCTAATCCATCAAACCAAAAGAGCTGAATGCCCTTTTAAGGGCAATGCCCATACAAATGCCCTTTTCAGGGCAATGGGTAGATTGGGTTTTTTCTAGTTAGTTTTTTTTATTTTTTTATTTTGTGGTTTGGGGGTGGTAGGGGTTTGTAATGATAGGGAGGGTTTGTTGTAATTTTTTTAGCAAAAGAGCTGTTAACTATAGGGCAACTAAGGACCCTTGGTAGTTTATTATAGATTAGGTTTTTTAATTTTGAGGTCTTTTTTTTTTTTAAATGGGGTATTAGAATAGGAATAATTTGTATTGTTTTGGATAATTAAGTTTATTATTTTTTGTAATTTTAGTGTTTATTATTTTTTGTAATTGTAGTTTTAATTTTTTAAGTAATCTTAGGTTTTTTTATTTTTAGTAATGTTAGGTTTTATTAGTGTAAGCTTAGTTTTTATTTTTTTATTTGACAGGTAAGTTTGTATTTATTTTAACTAGGTAGTTAATACATAGTTATATTATAGCTAGCTTAGGTTTTATTTTTATTTCACAGGTAAGTTTGTATTTATTTATAAATAGGGAGTTAGTTAATAATTGTAACTTCAATTTAGGACTATTTTAATTATGTTAAATTTAGGGGGTGTTAGGTTTAGGGGTTAATATAGTTTAATTTCAGTTGTTGTGATGTGGGGGCAGCGGTTTAAGGGTAAATAGATTTAGATAGTGTTTGCCTTGTGGGTGGATGGCAGTTTAGGGGTTAATAGGTTTATTTAGTGCTTTAGTTAGTGATGGTGATGTGGGTGTATAGTGGTTTAGGGGTTAATAGGTTTAGTTAGTGTCAGCGATTTTGGGGAACTGCGGTTTAGGGGTTAATAGGTTTCCTGTCGGCGATGTCAGGGAACTGCGGTTTAGGGGTTAATAGGTTTAGGTAGTGTTGCAAATGCTTGGGAACGGCGGTTTAGTGGTAAATAGGTTTAGTTAGTGTTGGCCTTGTGGGTGTACGGCGGTTTAGGGGTAAATAGGTTTATTTAGTGTTTTAGTTTGTGTTAGCGATGTGGGTGTATGGCAGTTTAGGGGTTAATAGGTTTAGTTAGTGTCTGCGATGTCGGGGAACTGCAGTTTAGGGGTTAATAGGTTTAGTTTGTATTGGCGATGTGGGAGGATGGAGGTTTAGGGGTTAATAGCTTTATTTAGTGTTGGCGATGTGGGTGGCGGCGGTGGTTTTTAGATAATTTTGTTTCAGCAATCGGCGGCTTATTATGTTAAGTTGAATAATTTTTTTCATATGCATTATTCTGTTCTAAACTTTAGAATAGAACAATGCTACAATTACAATAAATATACCGAATATCACAAAGAAGAAAATGTGAAATAAATGTGATAACAAAAATCATAAAAGGAAAACCAAATAAAGTTCTGAATCAAGGATATGTCTGTTTCCTCTGGATGAGTTTTTCAGCTTGTTAGCATTCCTCAGTGAGATCCCATAAAAAAGGAAACAGAAAATTGCAACATAGTGTGAATCTGTAATGGCACTTTGAGGAAGTAGTTGTTTTGTAACAAATGACTACTCACATTTGTTGGAGCTTTCCACTTAGCTCAAGGATATGCGCACTCCCACTTTATACTGATGGGAAAACAGTATACTAGGCAAAACTTGGATACAAATTTATTTTAAAATATATAAAAGCGTCACATAAGCCTTGATAACACCACAATGTAAGGGTACAAAAGCAGATATGCTGTAACAAATGCTTCAAATCGCCAAACTTGCAAAGAGGTAAATGGATCAGCAGGAGTGTGACCGCTGAAACCAAAACCTTTTTAGTAGCAAGACAATAGCGCTAAGCCCCCAGGTGTCCTGGCTAGTGTAGAGACGCAATAAAACTCAATATAGAACAGTTCAGTTCCAACGTACGTTTCGCTGGTATGCTTTGTCAAGGAATTCCTTGACAAAGCATACCAGCAAAACGTACGTCGGAACTGAACTGTTCTATATTGAGTTTTATTGCGTCTCTACACTAGCCAGGACACCTGGGGGCTTAGCGCTATTGTCTTGCTACTAAAAAGGTTTTGGTTTCAGCGGTCACACTCCTGCTGATCCATTTACCTCTTTGCAAGTTTGGCGATTTGAAGCATTTGTTACAGCATATCTGCTTTTGTACCCTTACATTGTGGTGTTATCAAGGCTTATGTGACGCTTTATATATTTTAAAATAAATTTGTATCCAAGTTTTGCCTAGTGTACTGTTTTCCCATCAGTATAAAGTGGGAGTGCGCATATCCTTGAGCTTAGTGGAAAGCTCCAACAAATGTGAGTAGTCATTTGTTACAAAACAACTACTTCCTCAAAGTGCCATTACAGATTCACACTATGTTGCAATTTTCTGTTTCCTTTTTTATGGGATCTCACTGAGGAATGCTAACAAGCTGAAAAACTCATCCAGAGGACACAGACATATCCTTGATTCAGAACTTTATTTGGTTTTCCTTTTATGATTTTTTTTATCACATTTATTTCACAGAATAGAACAATGAATATGAATAAAGATAGGATACAAAAACGAATACGATAAAATGATTTAATTTAACTAAACTAATTTACGGAAACTAAATAATTTATGTAACTAATGAAAAAGGAAGCGAAACAAAATTTTTAACGCTGCACATGTCTACTGAAGAATAAGTTGTTATTTTGATTATTACTTTACATAGAGCAAGGCAGCATGGTGGCCATTTAAAATACGAAAAATAATGTAATATAAATGATAAATATAAATTTATAAATTATAATAAGTTATGCAACAATTAAGTTTTCCGACAAAGTAACACAATATTAACCAGAGTAAGAGCTATTTTATGCTTCTTCTTTTACTGCTGCAGAAAATCTTAAACATATTTCTATGATTATATTCAGGATTAGAATACAGTAGACTTACTTACTCTAGAGTAAATGCTAAATGAAATGATAAGATACTAACAATAAAGGATACCATTTTTATCAGTAGCGGATGTTGGCCTGGGCAAACAAGTCACTTGCCTAGGGCAGCAGATTGGAGGGGGGGCAGCACATTTTTTGTGGCTTATTTAAGAAGTATTATACAGGTATTTTAGAAGTATTATACAGGTATATAATGGGAGATTCTGCTGAAGGAGTTTACATTCCGTGCCGGAGGTCTTGAAGATGGAGCCGCTCCTCGTCGGATGGATGAAGATAGAAGATGCCGCTTGGATGAAGATGTCTGCCTTTCCGGATGTCCCCTTCTGCCCAGATAGGATGAAGACTTCTGCCGGTCTGGATGTCCTCTTCTGCCCCATCGGATGAAGACTTCGGCCAGGCTGGGTGAAGATGACTCAAGGTAGGGAGATCTTCAGGGGGGTAGTGTTAGGTTTATTTAAGGGGGGTTTGGGTTAGAGTAGGGTATGTGGGTGGTGGGTTTTAATGTTGGGTGGGTTGTATTTTTTTTTTTTACAGGCAAAAGAGCTGATTACTTTGGGGCATGCCCCGCAAAAAGCCTTTTAAGGGCTGGTAAAAGAGCTGGTTACATTTTAATTTAGAATAGGGGGGCTTTTTTATTTTATTAGGGGTCTTAGAGTAGGTGTAATTAGCCTAATATTCTTGTAATCTTTTTTTATTTTTTGTAATTTAGTTTAGTTTATTTAATTTTAGGTAATTTATTTAATTAATTTATTGATAGTGTAGTGTTAGGTTTAATAGTAACGTAGGTTAGGATTTATTTTACAGGTAATTGTAATTATTTTAACTAGGTAGCTATTAAATAGTAAATTAACTATTTAATAGCTATTGTACCTAGTTAAAATAATACAAAGTTGCCTGTAAAATAAATATAAATCCTAGAATAGCTACAATATAATTATTTGTTATATTGTAGCTATATTAGGGTTTATTTATACAGGTAAGTATTTAGTTTAAAAAAGGAATACTTTAGTTAATAATATTTAATTTATTTTTGTTAGATTAAAATTATATTTAATTTAGGGGGGTGTTTAGGGTTAGGGTTAGACTTAGCTTTAGGGGTTAATACATTTATTAGAGTAGCGGCGAGGTCCTGGTCTGCAGATTAGGGGTTAATAAGTGTAGTTAGGTAGCGGCGACGTGGGGGGGGGGGCAGATTAGGGGGTTAATAAATATAATATAGGGGTCGGCGATGTTAGGGTGTCAGGGTTTTTTCCTGACTTGTTTGCCATGTGCTGCTGGCAGCCCATTTTACTACCCTCTCTTCCTGACTTGGTGCATTGTGGGGGATGCTGCTCACTTCCTGCACTTCCTTTTATGGCCAGACTGGTTTACATCATCCATGTGAGACAGGATGCAGTCTCAGAATTGTGATGTCATCACTTATTATTTAAAGGGACTCTGTTCAGTATGCTTTGTCCTTGCATTGTCTCGTTTGTGAGAGCTCCTGTGTATTACCTGGCTGTCTGACGTCCTTCCTGGTTCCTGATCCCTGGCTTGTTCCTGACTCTGCTGTTCCTCTTGTTCCTGATTCCAGCTCTGGTTTGATTCCTGGCTTGTTATTTGACTTGTGGACTTTTTATTATTTTTTGCTTTTTATAAAGGGTGTGATTATTTTTGCACTTCTCGTCTCAGTCCTGCTGACTCACCCTGCTGACTCACACTGCACATTTGGATCAAAGTGTCCCGCAAGTTTTGGCTGCTCCTTTTTCCGCTGCTGCACCTATGCCTACCAGGAGCATGTCCGGTTCTGCACCTCTACCTCAGCGATATGGAGTTGATCCTAATCAGTGCAGATGGTTTTTGAACCAGGTGGGCATTTACTTTGAGATGTTACCTCAGGCGTTTCTCTCTGACAGAGCTAAGGTGGGATTTCTCATCCCGTTACTCTCTGACACAGCTCTTGCCTGGGCTAATCCCTTGTGGGAGGACTAATAAACCTGTGATTTGAAATTACTCTGAATTTGTGGCCTCCTTTCGAAGGGTATTTGATGTTCCAGCTCGCTCCTCCTCTGCTGCTAAACTACTCATGTCCATTCAGCAAGGTACAAGATCGGTTGCTCAGTATGCATTGAGTTCCATACGCTTGCAGCAGAGGTAGGCTGGAACAATGAAGCCCTTGTTGCCGCCTTCTTTCATGGGGCTCTCTGATGCGATTAAAGACGAAGTTGCTGCCAGAGATTTACCAGAGGATCTCAAGGCATTGGTGTCTTTTTTGATCCTAATTGACATCAGACTAAGTGAGAGGCCTTCTTTCAAGGAGCGCTTGCGGAAGCCTCCTCTGTACCATTGTCTCCTACGTGTCTCGTTCCCACCCATGCCTCCCTCTCCTTCCATGCCTCCTGGTCCAGAGTCACCAGTACTGCTGAGCCAATGCAGTTGGGATTCACACATCTCTCCGCAGCAGAGAGGGCCTTCTTGAGGAGGGAGGAGCTCTGCCTCTATTGTGGGTTACAGGGCCACCTTTTGAAGTCTTGTCCTTACTCGTCCGGGAAACGCTCACACCTAAGGTTCTGTCGGTAGCAGACCTGAGGTGGTTTATCCTTGTCCCCGGATACAGCTAAAGGAGAAACCTTTGGTCATGGTTGTTCATTTCCTAGGGTGGACTCCTCCATAGTCACCCAGCTCTTGTTACTCCGGTGTTCTGCGGGCATATTTCATTGACAGTGCTTTGTATCGAAGACACTCCATTCCTGTTTTGCATCGGTCCCTCAGCTTGCTATTGAGGCCATTGATGGCAGGCCCCTTCAGCCCTCGCACTCGTTACATCACCGAAACCGCTCCATTGTCCATGGCTGGTTGGGGCTCTCCATTTTGGAAACCCTCCAGTTCCAGGTGATTAAACTCTCTGCATTTTCCGGTTGTTTTGGGTTATCCCTGGCTCCAAAAACACAATCCCAGTCTCGACTGGCGCAGGTCAGAAATTTTGTCGTGGTCTCTGCAATGTATTTCCAATTGTCTTCAGAAACCAGTTAAAGTCTTGTGCACTTCTTCAGTACCTCAATTGCTAGAGGAGTACTGAGAGTTCCTAGGGCGTTTTTTGACAAGGTGCGTGCTGGTACGTTGCCTCCTCACCGGTCTTACGATTGTGCCATAGACCTGCAACCCGGAGCCATTTCCTCCTCGGGGCGGGTTTACCCCTCTGTCTGTTGCAGAGAATTGTTCTATAAAGGAGTATGTTTCCAATGCTCTGTCGCGGGGGATCATCAGCAAATCCTGCTCTCCTGCAGGGGCTGGCTTCTTCTTTGTGAAGAAAAGGGTGGCGAGTTAAGACCATGCAGTCGATTATAGGGGTCTTAATCGTCCTTACCATTAAGAATGCTTACCCTATTCCACTCAATACGGAACTCTTTGCCGCCTCAAGGAGCTACGGTCTTTACTAAGCTTGATTTGAGAGGAGCGTACAATCTCGTTAGGATCAAGAGGGCCACGAAATGGAAAACAGCATTTAACACCAGGAGCGGGGCATTATGAGTATCTTGTAATGCCCTTTGGCCTATGTAATGCTCCTGCTGTTTTTCCAGAATTTATTAATGATGTCCTACGAGATATGTTTGCAACAGTGTGTTGTGGTATACTTAGACAACATCCTCATACACTCACCCACACTTGAGGCTCAATCGTTCTGATGCTTGTAAACTTGAGAAATGTGAGTTTCCATCAGACTCAAGTAACCTTCCTATGTTATGTTATCTCCGTTGCAGGGTTCTCCATGGATCCTGACAAGTCATCTGCAGTTCTGCAGTGGCCTCGCCCCAGTTGGTCTTCGGTCTATTTCAACGTTTTTTGGGGTTTGCCAATTACTATAGAAAGTTTTATTAAGTTATTCCAAACTTTTCGTCCTTGGTCAATACTATCACAGACATGACCCGTAAAGAGAATGATCCCACTCCATTGGTCACTGCCATTGAGGCCTTTGATAGTCTTAAGACTGCCTTTGATGCCGCTCCAGTTCTGGCTCATCCTAACCCTGTCCTGCCTTCGTTCTTGAGGTTGATGCGTCTGAGACTGGAGTAGGTTTCCCTCTTGTCTCAATGTCCTATGCCTGATGGTTCCTTGCATCCGTGTGGATTATGAAATTGCAATTAGTGGTTCCTTGCATCCGTGTGGATTATGAAATTGCAATAGTGCAATTATGAAATTGGCGACAGGGAATTACAGGCCATAATTTTGGGCACTCAAGGAATGGAGGCATCTTCTCGAGGGTACTAGCGTGCCAGTGCTCATTCTTACTGACCACAAGAATTTAACTTAATATATCTGAAGCAAAACGTTTGTCGCCCCGAAAGGCCAGATGGGCGCTATTTTTGTCTCTTACCTGCCTGGTAGTAAGAATGTTAGGGCTGATGCCCTCTCTCGACAATTTTCACCTCTGTCCAAGGAGAGTCTGTAGTGACCATATTTTGGCTACCATACGTACTAATTTGACTTCTCCCTTGGGGGGAGGAGATCCTGGGCTGCACAAACCAAGGCATCTCCTGAGAAACTAGTGGTAATTGTTTTGTTCCTGAGAATCTTCAAACTAAACTTTTGCACACTTACCACTATCCTAAAGCCGCAGGTCACCCAGGCAAGAACCAAATGATTTGGTCTGTACACTCGACAATTCTGGTGGCCAGGTCTTTGTTCTGATGTTGCCACGTAGTTGCCTCCTGCTCAGTTTGTGCACAGAATAAGACTCCTCTACGTCTTCCTGTGGGTCTTCTTCAACCTATTGCTAATGGTGAGCGTCCTGGACACATATTCCATGGACCGTTTTCTAAAATGTCACATTGCATTCCCTTGAGGAAGTTGCCTACCGCTCAGGAGCTTGCTTCAATTTTTGCCCGGGAGGTCTTCTGTTTACATGGGTTACCCAAGGAAATAGTGTCGGAGCCGGGTAGCCAATTTGTCTCCAGATTTTGGCGTTCCTTTTGTGCTCAAATGGGGATCCAGCTCTCCTTCTCCTCGGCATATCACCCTCAATCCAATGGGGCTGCAGACGGTCTAAATCAAGCTCTGGAACATTTCCTCCGTTGCTATGTCTCAGATCACCTACAATAATTGGTCTGAACTGTTACCTTGGGCAGAGTTTGCTTGTAATAGTGCTATTAATGCTTCCTCCAAGTTATCCCCGTTCATGGTGAATTATGGGTTTCAAGCATCCTTGTTGCCCGATTCATTCATGTCTCAAGGGTATTCCGCTTTGGAGAGCATCTCCGCAACTCCGTTCGCACGTAGGGGTGCAGATTCAGGATTGCCTTCATCATTCTATGCAGCGCCAAAAGTTCCAGGCTGATCGTAGGGCCGTCTGCCTGCACCTTCTTACCAGGTTGGTGAGAGAGTTTGGCTGTCCTCCCCGCAGACTTGAACCTTCGTGTGCCTTCCATAAACTGGCTCCCCGTTATGTTGGTCCTTTTCGAATACTCCGATGGGGTCAAATCCTGTGGCCTATCTCTTGACTTTCTCCTGCAATGCGCATCTCCAATGTTTTTCATGTTCTCCCTCTTGAAACCATTGGTTTGTAATTGGTTTACCACTGTGTTGCCTCGTCCCCGTCCTATCTTTGTTGACAACCATGAGGAGTATGAGGTCAGCAGCATTATTGACTCTCATATGTCCAGGGGCCGTGTACAGTATTTGGTTCACTGGAGGGGTGGGCTACGGTCCAGAGGAGCGTTCATGGGTTTCCCTCCTCTGATGTTCATGCTCCCCGCCCTCCTCCGTGCATTCCATGCCCGGTTTCCCCCAATAAGCCTTTTGTCCTTCTGCGGGGGAGGGGTCGTTGAGGGGAGGGTAATGTCAGGGTTTTTTCCTGACTTGTTTGCCATGTGCTGCTTGCAGCCATTTTACTCACCTCTCTTCCTGACCTGGTGCATTGTGGGGGATGCTGCTCTCTTCCTGCACTTCCTTTTATGGCCAGACTGGTTTACATCATCCATGTGAGACAGGATGCAGTCTCAGAATTGTGATGTCATCACTTATTATTTAAAGGGGCCTCTGTTCAGTATGCTTTGTCCTTGCGTTGTCTCAGACCTGTTTGTGAGAGCTCCTGTTGTATTACCTGGCTGTCTGACGTCCTTCCTGGTTCCTGATCCCTGGCTTGTTCCTGACTCTGCTGTTCTCCTTGTTCCTGATTCCGGCTCATCTGACTACCTCGCTTTGGCTCTTGACTTGGCTTGTCTGACTTACCAGCTCTGGTTTTGATTCCTGGCTTGTTATTTGACTTGTGGACTTTTTATTATTTTTTGCTATTAATAAAGGTGTGATTATTTTTGCACTTCTCGTCTCAGTCTGATTCCTGGCACCCCTGACATAGGGGCAGCAGATTAGGGGTTCATAGGGATAATGAAGGTGGCACCGATGTGCGGTTGGCAGATTAGGGTTAAAAAGTATTTATTATAGTGGTGGCGATGTGGGGGGACCTCGGTTTAGTGGTTCAAAGGTAGTTTATGGGTGTTAGTGTACTTTAGAGCACAGTAGTTAAGAGCTTTATAAACCAGGTGGTAGCCCATAAAACTCTTAACTCTGATTTTTTTTCTGCGTGCTGGAAGGTTTTGTCGGTAGAAGGTTTACCGCTCACTTCAGCCAAGACTCTAAATACCGGCGGTTAGGAAGATCCATTGAAAAGAGTAGGATACGCAATTCGCGGTAAGGGGATCTGCTGTATGGGAAAGTTGCGGCTTGAAAGTGAGCGTTAGACCATTTCCTGCCTGAACTTTAAATACCAGCGGGTGGCCCAAAAGCAGCGTTAGGACCCCTTAACGCAGCTTTTGACGGCTAACGCAGACTCTAAATCTAGTCGATTGTGTTTATTTTTTTATTGCACTGATTTCAATTAAAAGAAAAAAAATTAAAACTTTGAAATGTCATATTTTCAATAATAATGCATTTTGTTTTTATTGTGCCTTTGTTAATTAGGCAATTCTACCGTATTTAATGGTCCTTTAGCATTTCTGATTGTCCTGGTTTCACACAGATTACTAGAACAGAAAGAGGCCCACACTCAAATAGCAAATAAGATTTGTTAGATTCCAGAACAGCAGTATAACTTAACTTTAAAAACTCTTTCTGAGCTGAATGAATGCTGATGACTGTTAATCCCTATTAATTACATTCTATAAGATAGATAAAGATTTTACATTTGATTATGCCTAATCTTTACTACTGAAATCCTGAATTTCATAGCTAATGGGATAGTTTCTCAAGATAAAAGATTATCTAAAAATAATCTGATGGTGCAATGAAGTTCCGTGCATTATTCTAGCAAAATAAATGTCACAGTCTGCTAAATTCACATTAATAAATATAAGGAACATTCCTTAAAGGGACATAAAAAAAACCCAAAATTTTTCTTTGATGATTTAGGTAGATCATATAATTTGAAAAAAACTTTACAGTTTACTTCTATTATCAAATGTCCTACATTCTCTTGGTATCATTTGTCGAAGGAGCAGCAACTACTAGTTTGTAGCTGAACACATGGGTGAGCCAATTACAATCAGTATATATATGCAGCCACTAATCCGCAGCTAGAACCTAGGTTCTTTGATGCTCCTGAGCTTTCCTAGATAAACCTTTCAGTAAAGGATAAAAAGAGAAGGAAACAAATAAAATAAGTAAATTGGAAAGTTGTTTACATTTGTATGTTCTATCTGAGTCATGGATCTCTAATTATGTCTCTATCATCTCCATCTATATTAGTCTCTTCGGCTTCAACTGATTCTATGCAGCTAAATCCCATTAATACTATCTCAATTACTAAGTGAATCATTTTCCTAGAATAACATCAGAAGCTGGAGAAAATGGAGAAAGCTCTCTTTGCTCTCTTAGAGCTCTGTCTCATACTTACGAGTGTTCTTTACCTGATGAGAGAGATAACACAGTCCATTAGCTGGTTAAATAGTTGTCTATAGGTGTATGAGGATTTATGTTTGTGTGTAACTATATATAGGTATATTTAGTTATAGAGGGGCATTACTTAGGTGCATGTGTAATGTACGGTACTGATATATGTTATAAGGATGTTATGTTCCAAACCCTCTGGTGGCATATGAATGCTGTATGTAAAGTACATGCTAAGCCATATGTTCCTCTATGGGGCCAATTTATCAAGGGCCGAATGGCCCCTGATGCCCCTGTTTCCGTGCAAGCCTTTAGGCTCACCGGAAACAGCAGTTATGAAGCAGCGGTCTAAAGACTGCTGCTGCATAACTTGTCCACCTGCTAAACGATCAGGTTGATTCACACCCCCTGCTAGCGACTGATTGGCCGCGAATCTGCAGGGGGCGGCATTGCACCTGCAGTTCACCAGAACTGCTTGTGAAATGTTAAATGCTGACAGCGTATGCTGTCGGCATTCAGCGATGTCTGTCAGATATGATACTCTTCAGCATATCATGTCGGACAGACAATGATAAATTGACCCCTATATCTGCTTTACTTAAAAAGAAAAACTGTGTTGATATAAAAATGCTAAAAATAGGAAAATAAATATGCTTAGGGAAACACAAAATCTAGATATGCTATACTAGTTATTTCTTTAACATTTAACATTTGCTTTATGGTATTATCTCTGGAATAAATGTATGCTTGTAAAGCAAATAATCACAGAAAGCATTTCTGCTTACAAATAACATATACAGGATAAAAAATAAAGGTTTTCAGCAAATGCTAAGTAAAATTACATATCACCGTGGTGAAGTAAATATGTGAGGTGAAACAGTTATTAAAGTAAATTAGGATACAAGAAAATGTAATATCTTCAAGTTCACCTTAAGACTATAAAAACAATATTCTACCCTTAGCAGTTATATCACAAAAGTCACCATCACGTTCATATAATAGCTTATCATTCTTTTGCTAGTTATATAATCCTTTG